>NW_005054336.1:4466470-4498271 GCF_000277835.1 Geospiza fortis | reverse complement strand
CCTGCTGAATTTGTTCATTCTGTGTACAGGCATTCATTGTCATCAAGAGAGAGAATCAGAATTGATGAAATTGGGAGGTTGAAGATGATCTAAACATGTGGTCTCTGCATTTTTTTGATTGCATACCAGCAAAATATTTTTGAGCATGCATCCCCCATATTTGTGTGTTTGTACATGTATTGCCACTATACTAATATTTCATGTGTCTTATAGAACACAGCCCAGAATGGAAAAAAAAAAAAAAGACAGGTAAAGATGACATAAAGACTACTTAATTTAAAAAAATCATTTATTAATTGCACAGAAAATATTTTTTCCCACATTGATATGGTTTGTCTTGTGCATACTCTGCTTTGGAGATTATTGATCTGGACTGTCTTTCCAGCTCAGAGCAGGGTCAAGTAGAGCAGGTTGCTCAGGGCTGTGTCCAACAAAGTTTTTTTGCATCTTCCAGGATGGATGTTTCACAGACTGTCTAGGCAAACATCCTCATATTAAACAACAGCAAAACTGAAACAAGAAAAGCTGCCAACACCCTGCTCCCCACCCCGCTTTTTTTTTTTTTTTTTTTTTTTTTTTTTTTTTAAACAGCATTCCACTTCAGCATGTGGCTGTTGTTTCTTGCACTTTTGCTGGGGACTGGTAAGAACAATCTGACTCTGTTGTCTTTATTTCCTTCCATCAGGTATTTATACATTTGGTAAGATTCTCCTCCGAGCCTTCTCTGCTTAAGGCTACATGTCCCCAGGTCTGTCAGCCTCTCCTCATATGACAGACACTCCAGCCCCTCAGCCACCTCAGTGCCCCTTTGCTGGGCTCCCTGCTGTTCATCCCCCTTTCCCTTGGGCTGGGGGACCCAGCACAGGACACTGCACTCCACATCTGTCTCGCCAGTACTGGGCAGCAGAGGAGACTCTCCACTCTCAACCTACAGGTAATGCTGTACCTGACACAGCCCCAGGTGCTGCTGGCCTTTGCTGCAAGGACCGTCTCATGGTTCATCTTGTCCTTCAGGACCCCCAGACCCTTTCCGGCAAAGCTGATTTCCGGCTGGTTGTTTGAAGCCTGTACTGGTGCCTGGGGTTGTTCTTCCCCAGGAGCAGGATTTCATGGTGGGTTTGTTTGTTGGTTGGTTTTTGTTTGTATCTTTTATAATGTGGTTTCTGGAGGCTTGTTCCTCCAGCCTGTCAACAGCAGCCTGACCCTTTGGAGGCTCATTCAGTAGGTGGTAGATTGCTTTTGAATGCTGTATATATGTTACTACATGTTCTAGACCCGTGTCTAGTGTACATTTCATGATCCTGGTGTCAGACAAATGAAGCCATAGCATTTCAAAGCAAACTTTTTCCGAATCTAGTGTTGCAGTTGCTTACTTACCAAATGAGTTGGTGAGCCTCCATGGTGGGTTAAGGCAGTGAGCAATCAGCAAGGCTGGAGAGGTGTTAATACGTAAATGGGTCCTACTCGTAGGTGGATATGGAGATGGTCTGTCTTGTGAACACTGACTATGTGTGAAAGCTTTGCAAGTCAAAATTAAAGCTGAGTATTTTTGTGTAGTCTTCTTGTTATTAAAGGAAAATTGAAACATATTTATTCTTACTTTGAAATGGGAAAGTTTGCTTATCTGTTTAAATCAGTATAAAAGATACCAAAGTTCATTTAGAATTTTCTTTTGCATTCATATATTTGCATATGGTTTTAGATAATATGAACAAGGGAGTGAAGCTTCAACTGTGATTTCCAGTTTGCTAGAAACAGTTTCTGTTAATGATGATATTCACTGTTGTCTTGACAACTGTGCAAGCTGGGGTTAGTAATAATCAGGCTTCTTTTAATATGGTCTAGACTCTCAGATGTATTTGACAAATAGTTTCTATGACTGGGCAAAACCCAAGAAAATTGCAGTGTAAGAAGTTCCAAGGTTTCACAAGTATTCATTAGTTTTATAGTAAAAGCTGGAAATTTAAACTTGTAAACAAAACAGGTCTGCAGTGCAAACTACAAAACATGTAGTAACCTGTGAGGAGTGGCTGAGGGAGCTGGGGTATGGTCTGGAGAGGAGGAGGCTCAGGGCAGAATTTACCATTCTCTACAACTGCCCGCAAGGAGGGCTTAACAAGATGGGGGTTGGCCTCTTCTCGCAGGCAAACAGAGATAGGACAAGAGGGCATGGCCTCAAGCTGTGCCAGGGAAGGTTCAGGTTGGACATCAGGAAGAATTTTTTCATTGAAAGAGTTGTCAAGCATTGGAACAGGCTGCTCAGGGAGGCGGTGGAGTCACCATCCTGGAAGCGTTTAAGAAACAACTGGAAGTGGCACGTAGTGCTGTGGTTTAGTTGACAAGGTGGTGTTTGGTCAAAGGTTGGTCTCAGTGATCTCAGGGATGTTTTCCAAACTTAATGATGCTATGAAAGTAGCCACTAGCCTTGTGTTAGTGTGTTTATTTGGGACTGAGGGAGTAAGTTCGAGTTTCTCTTCTACCTTCTTCTATACTTACATTTATCTCCAGTGCAATCATTGAATGCTGCTTAGAGCATGCTTTTTGGGGAAAAGCAAGTGACTGATTCTTATGTATTTAACAAAAATGTTGTGCTGTTTCCAAACTGCAACAACACTTCGCATCTTGGGTGACCAGCTCATGTTCCTCCGATATATCTATCTCAGCACTGAGAAACAAACACCCTCTGCCACAGAAGACATATTAATTAGGTAAGCCACTGATTGGATTATTGATTTAGACCCTTATTTAGACTGCATTTGGCTTAGAGATATTCCCTAAAAAAATTAGCTGCAGAGGTGTTCTCAGAGTGAAAACAAAAAATCCCATAAAACTGTGGAGCTGAAGGAATGTCTAACTTGCTCCCCTTGGAATTTATTTTCTATATATGTATCTTCACAATTTTATAAATTTACCATATTATTAATAGCATGTGGAGATGAGATGCTGCAAAATGCTAGTGTTTCTAGTTGTGTTTGGTGTTGCACAGAAATGCGTGCAGAATGTTAAAGCACTTGAGAACTTTTAATAGTACTTCCATTATAAAAACCCATGTGGCTATAATTTTGAGTGCCATTTTGAAATCAGAACTTCACTATCATTCTTAGTTTACATTACAGATCAAACAGATTGCCAACATCGCTTGCACTGACGAAGCATTAGCCATATGCCTTCGCAGTGCAAGGCTGCCCTGGATAAGGATAGCTATGACTAACCAAGCTGCTTATGTGCTAGAAGCTGTTTAGTGGCATTAACAAGGCACTGTTAAGCTGTGCCCATGCAATTTTACCATGCTCTTTGTTGGCTAACTAACTTCTGAGTCACCCACTAGCCACCCTTTGAGAGCCTGGGATGAATTGCTCAGATCTGGCCACAATGGCATAATTTTGGTGTATAGACAGATGCTGCAGAGCTGTAACACCAAGCATATATAGGAACCCATGACATTAATGTAATTATTTTTGTGATAGTTTTTATAACTTGCATTGTCTTTGTCATTTCTATGGAGAATTAAAGAACTTCTGATTTCATTTTGCAATTAAAAAGCAAGTTCTGATACGTGTTAAGACCATTTTTTCAGGTGCCACTCACTGAAAATTTTGTGGAACTAGTGATAATGCTTAGCTTCTGCACAAAAGAATGTAACTGCATTGCCTTATATATATTTTTCAAGTATAAATCAAGAAAATTATAAAGTACCTTGTTTTGGGCTTGATTGTGATAGACTGTTCTGTTGAATATCAGCTTCATAATACTTTTCCCAGAAATTTTAAAACTGAAATGAATTTCCAAGTTTGTCAGCTGATTGCTGCACATCCCTTGTTCAAAGTATTGTATTTAATTTCTTATTTTTAATTTATGAGTTATATATTTTTTGGTCCAGTGATAGGCTGGTTTATTTAGATGTTACAGGGGAGGAGATTAAGATAAGTTAGATTGTTTTTGTTTGAATGTTCCGTTAGTCACGTAGCCAGGATAAACTGACAAATACAACTTGCACTGATTTTGTTTCTGAATGGCAAATATGAAAGGATATTGATTTTTTTTGCTATTCCAATTGGCAATGTAGATTTGCAGTTACTTTACATCAGAGGTTTGAATTATGCCTTGTAATGTATATAACCTGTACATGGATATAGAACAAAAGCATTGTGAGCAAAATAGCAAAATAAATAATATTTCCAGTTTGGAAACTGCATTATAATTGCTACTTTTGTTGATGTACTGAAATGTGCTTTAGGAAGCATCTTGCATCAAAATTTTTGATAAAGTCTTGTATGTTTCTCATATGCTCTTTTATATGTTATTACCATGACTGAAATATGCTTTGGGTCTGTTCTGAGTATGGTAAATACAATGTTTCTGTATTTGTGTGTAGTATTCCCAAGAAATATTTCAGAGGGGAGAGGAAAAAAAACACTTACTTTGTGTCACTTCCACTGGGGAGAGCCTAGTTTTGGTTTTGAACATTTAGTTTTATGATTTAAAAAAAAGAATTGGATAACAGTCAAAATTCAGTTTTTAACAAACTGCAGGAGATGTTTTCTGATGTTGGTGGTGAAAGAGATTTTGAAAACCACTGTGACAGATGGTTTACCACAAAGACTCCAAAGGTGGTGTGCCGGGGGTGCAGCATCGTACCTTTCAGTGACTAACAGCCACTCGTGCAAACAGAGTAGAAAATTACACTGCAGAATTTGGAGTTCACTCCATGGGTTCCCTCTTTTTGTTTTGTAAAATGCAAAGTTTGAAAATATTTCTGAAATGTCTTCTTTGCTACGATTAGCATCCAGGAAGATATGTTCTGAATTGCCAGAGAGATGATGTATAAAATACGGACTACCAGCCTATACACTTCAAAAAAGGTTTTGGTTCATGAAATATAAATGTAAAAAAAAAGTACAGATATGAGTGAAGAAAATCTTCTGGTGGTTTTGCTGTGAGCCGTGGCTTTTTGTAGATTATGGGTGCTTCATTTTGTGTTGCAGGGCTTTGGATGGTTTAGGTAGAAGGTTGCATTTTACCATTTTAAACCATAATGAAAGTTGGGGATGTATACAGAAGCTGGGGTGTGTTGCAGCTTTGACAAAGAAGTCAGGTGTTTTAGTGGAAGATGTTGAAGCTCACGCTGTTTTATTTAGAAATCATTAGTTTAATCTGTAGCCAGTCTACTGAGAGTACCACATTCCACATGTATTTAACAAAGGCCATTTCCTACAGTTTTGTCTACAGTCAGAAACCAGTCTGTCTTCACAAATGCTGTTTTACATATATCTGCACTTATTTATTTTCAGACATTTACTGTAGTTTTCAAAAGCCTGAAAAAGTGTCATCTTTTTTCCTCCATTGTGTTGTCCTTGGACTTTCTGTTGCAATGAATGTCTTTGAGTACATTCTCTTTGGAGTTCAGGATACAAAGCAAAGCTAAGGGTTTGAGGGAAAAATACAGTCTTCATTGAGAATGGCATTATTAGGTAGTGCATCCTTCCATTGTATGTTGATTGTTGCCAGGTAATCATTATCTTTTCCGATTATGGTGATGTGCTGATTTGGGTGGGATACAGTTCGCTTTCTTCACAGTAGCTGCTGTGGGGCTGTGTTTTGGGTTTGTGAAAGCAGTGTTGATAGCACAGGGATGTTTCAGCTATTGCTGAGCAGCCCTTGTGCAGAGTCAAGGCCTTTCCTGTTCCTCATCCTACCCCCCAGCAAGGAGGCTGGGAGGGGATACAGCCGGGACAGCTGACCCCAGCTGACCCAAAGGATATCCCAGATAGATATGGAGGTGTATGGGAAGAAGGGTGAGGTAGACATTCAGAATTATGGTCTTTTGTCTCTTCCGAAGACACTAGACTGCCAGTGTAACACAGTGAATGCATTCCTGGTTTTGCTTTGCTTGCATATGCAGCTTTTGCTTTACCTACTCAACTGATTTTGTCTCAGCCCGTGAGGTTTCACTTTTACTGTTCCAATTTGCTTCCTTATTCCATCAGGAGTGTGAATGAGTGGCTTGGTGAGGCTTAGTTGCTGGCTGGGGTTAAACCATGACATGTGTTTAGAACCCCTTGGTTATAATGACTGTTATTAACTACTGCTACTTACCTTTTTTGCTGCCTCTCAAGAGTTCTAGCTTTATATTATACCGGCTGTTGCGGTTTTTGGATGTAAGAGCAAACATCCATTTTCCTAGAAATGTTTTGTATGTTGGGGTGAGGGTGTTTCAGAGATTAAACTGTGGGTCCAGCTGTGCCCTAAGATATTTCCTTCCATCAAAATTAATCTGTCCTTCCTCTGTAGACTTCTGAATTTAAATCCTGTTTATTTACTTGAGGCTGTTTGGGAGACCAGGAAAAGATTATCTAAATTTAATGTTCTAATGGAATCAACCTGTTTATTGAAAGTAAGACTGTAAAGTGTATTGGACTTTTTTCAGTGAGACGGTTGTTAAGA
This sequence comes from Geospiza fortis, assembly GCF_000277835.1. NCBI lineage: Eukaryota > Metazoa > Chordata > Aves > Passeriformes > Thraupidae > Geospiza > Geospiza fortis. The sequence continues at coordinate 4,491,827 of NW_005054336.1, read as the reverse complement.
TAGACTGGAATCAGTACCATACATTTGACTAACTGGATATGAAATTTAACAGAAACCATTTCCCATCCTTATTTGTTCAGAACAAAGATACTTTACATAGGAATCTGTTTCATTGGAGCTTGCTGTTGAAAAGTTGATGGGCAGCCATTTAAGCCCTAGACCACTTCATGTTTTTCAGGACACCACCCAGAGGCTTTCACTGCTAGTGCCTAAGGCAAGGCTACTAAATCTCGAGGCATCTCTAGGTGCCTAAACTCCATCTGAGGAAGGTTAGGATCTCAGGCAACAATTTGTACAGAGAAGCTGCTTACAGAGTGAGACAAACATAAGAGTTGTGGCAGAGAATAAAGGAACAAACTATTCTGGAGTGATGCCTCCTGCCATCTTGAATGCCCAGGACTGCTTATCTAGGGTGTGCTTTGTAAGGTGCACAGAGTATTGGCAGTGACAAGGTTCTTTGTGGAGCCGGCATTTGCAGAAGGCTTCAATTTGTATGTATTTTGTGTATTTAGGTTGTTCAGTATTTAGTTCTGGTTTAGTCCAATACCAAAAATTAAGGTGATATGTGGTTTGTTGGTTGTTTTGTTGGGTTTCTTTTGTCCCCAGGAAAAAAAAATAAAAGGTCTCTTCTATAAAATAAATCCTGAACTGTTCTAAATATCACCATAGAATTGCACCAATTCAAATGAATTTTAATAGTTGGTCTGTATATGGAACGGCATGTAATGGAAAGAATTATAATGTGATTTCTATCAGAATACTTAAAAAGACTTGATTTATAATCTGATACCATTATAACACAATAATCTTTTAAAACAAGTAAGTTATTTTAAAATAGTGGGACTACTTTTTAAAGTCCTATTTTTAATAGTATTAAATATTTCTACTATTGCCACATTAAAAATTAGGGATTACTATTACTATATATAGTACTTTTTAAATTTAATAAAGTTATTACAGCTGCTATATTTATAAAAACTATTACTTTTATTACTACTATCAAATGGTAGTGTTTAATGGTACGGATCAATGCCACAAATACTTTTCTTACTGCTATTTTGCCTATTGAAGATTTTTCCACATTTGTGGTCATTAATTAGTATTAACCAAGCATTTCCTTTGTAATTGTTAATATGACAAATGAAGAAAAATATTTTTAAATTGGTATCTGACAGTATTACCAAATAGACAAGAAAACACTCTTTGAGGAGTGTTTTAAAATAGAAAAAAAATATATTTATAAAATAATTTTTCTCTTCATCCTACCTGATATATCTTCCTGATTGAGCAAAAAGTGGTTTCCCTAGTGCCTCTTCTTGCTTATCTGTGTTTTTCCAATGAAGAGAAGATGCACTTGAGCACGTGCAGAACAGTTTCTGTTCCCAGGGAACTACAGTGGCGTGCTTGGCTCATGGCTGACTGTTACATGTTGGGCTGTGCCTCACAGTATCCACCCCTCAGTCTTCCCACTGTGAATTTGCTTGCATGGCAACTGCTGGTGCTGTTAACCCTCTTCTGTCCTGAAGGGTATTCCCTTGTGGCTTCTCAGATTAAATATTTAATTGGGCTGGGAATTGTTCTTGTAATTAAAGAACCATACAGAGATGTTTAAAAATACTTTACCAGGAGTAGTTATATGTTTAAGATGTATATAACTGGTACCGGCTGTGCGAGGGCTGCAGGGCAGGGCAGTGCATGCTGGGCGGGGATGCGCTGCTGCCCCAGGCAGGTGAGCCCTTCCGTGCTGTCCCTGCCATGGCTGGCACAGGGAAGCTTCAGGAACACGCATGTCCGTGGCACCTGCTCAAGCCTACAGGACTAGGTTAGAAGTGGACTGAAGTAAGCACTTTACAAGGAAGGGTTATGTCAGGCTTAATGCCAGCAACAGTGTTTTGTTGTAGAAACCCTCTGCTTTTGGACCTGCTCATAGACACAGACATTTTCAGGTGTCTTCTACAATTAGAGATGTAGCCATTCTAGGCACAAATCCTTCTGTGGGCAGACTCATAGGGAAAGGCTGGTTATCACCTCAGAGGAGAGAGACCCACTCTTCACCCAACTGCAGATGAAATCCCTGATGTTCCTTTTGTACTACAGGAAGGCATTTAGCCAGCAGGGACTATACAGAATGATTTTTTTCCCCCTTTTTCTTAGTTGAAATAGATCTGTTTCAGTAAGTGTAAAACTAACTCTCTGCTTCTATGATCAATTTTATTCCTTTATTCTATTTGGGTACATTGGATGAATGAAGACTTTACCTCTAATTTTGAAAGGTCTGAGTAATCTTTTTGCTATTGGGAGTGTTAACTAATCTTTCTCCTGCCAGTATAACGTGTCATAACACATAAAATTTATTTTGTTTTAAAACTGAAAACAGAGCCTTGAAATGCAACTTCTCTTAATATTTTCTATCATACTCATTTAATTCTTGATGTAAAACAAGAATTCATTGCTTTTGTGCTGGGAGCATGAAGCCACAAGTTGATAATGGTAACTCGATGTTTGTAATATAAAGTGCTGTTCCTGTAGTGTGGTCCAATTACACAATAGTAAAGCAGGGATGTAACACAGCAATGCTGCTTTCCTATTTGTTTCAGTAAGTTTAGCACAGTGGGAAACATGGCATTCTTCCAAGGTAATGCGTCAAGCTTACAGTTGGATGGAAGTGCCATGGAAATTATTCCAAGTCTTCGCGTGCCAGCTAATAACTCTCGCTGAATGTATGCGACAATTGTCTTGTGAAATGTATTTGATGTCATTTCATTGCAAGGATTTTACATTTTAATTTTGAAATATTATGGTATTCTAGAGATATTTGAAAAAGTTTCTCTGTAGGTGCTACATTTATGGCATTGTAGTTTTAGTAATCAAATGCAATTTCTGTCTGGTTAGAGAGCGTGTACACCCTTTTAAAAAATCCTGCTGTATCTTCTGAAATCAGAAAGAAGTACTCCATTAATTAGATCAAATTATGTACATTGTTCCTCCAAAAATGTCCTATTTTTTGAGGAAGAATATATCTAAAACAAAAATCTTAACTGAAAATATATGCATGATAGCAACAGAATGTCTCCTTTCATTTTGAAGTGTGGAAAGTAATAATGTATCAGCCATTTGGCAGCTGGGAGAAACCAGAACTGTCGAGGCATCTTTTTTGGTAGTCATTTTGCTGTAGAGACCTGGGGGTTGGATAGGAATCAGAATTTTTGCAGTCGGTCTTATTCTTCACTAGTTTTCACATTGTTTTAAAGCCATTCCCCCAGTCAGTAAATGTCACTGTTGCACTGTGGCATCAACCCACTGCGACTGTCTTAAAGATACATTGATATTCTTTACAGCTTTCAACAGTCCTCAGCAAAATATATACATCTAAAATACCGTGGCAGTGGCTTTATAAATAGCTCCATGGTATATCTTTTAATCTTTCAAATGTGGTAAGGAGCAGCCACTGCTTTTGGAACATAAGCAAATAGTTCACAATTAAGGAGTTCATCTTTAGCCTCACTAGCAGTCTTGGAACAGAGGGTGTCAGTGCATACTAAAAACAGTATTGGGTTTTCTTTTTGTGAACCACAGAGAGCTCAGAGTACATCAGTTAGTTCCAAACAGGCTATTGAATGATATCATAAGTAAAAATACCAGCTGTACTGCACCTGGTTTGATTTTATGATTATAAAATAAAATTCCTCCATCTCAGGCTTTTTTTTTTATTAATCTCCACTGCTCATTTTCAGTCAGTATTCTTAGAAGGGTGTCTGACACCTCTTGCTCACAGACATTTTCTCTGTGGCAGTAAGTTTGGGCATACAGTAAAGATAATAATTACTACTAGTGTTTAAAGCTTTCCAAAGGTCTTTTGTTAAATGCATACATATACCTTTCTTGAAGCATTTCTGAATGCCTTTGGCAGCCCTGATCCAGCAGGTGGAAGGTTCATTGTCATTGGCAGTGTTTGTTGTTCCAGAGGGTGTGTTTGTTCCAGCTCGTGGGAGTCTTTTCAATGCTGACATGTGAAGAGTATATAAAAGAAAATAAAGAGCAGAGGAGATGCACAGGGGTTAATCAGCCGACCATCAGCCTTGGCCCATGCTCCTGTAGGCAGAAGTATTATCTGATTTGGGGAAAAAAAAAAAAAAGACTACTGAGCTAGCTGAGCATCAAGACCTGTACAGGTCCAGCAAAGCAAACTGCAGACAATTGTTAATGGGACTGAAATTGGGAATTAATCACTACTGATATCCCATAGTAATTCCTACTAGCATCAAGAGAATCAACAAATTCTCCATGCAGTTAATATGGTGAGCTTGCTGACTGCAAATGTGTGCTGTGTATGTTGTCAGCATTTAAGGGTCCTTGTGCGTGAGAATTGCCTCACGCAGTGGGGAGTGAAAGAAGAGCGTGTTGAGTGGACGAGGGTACATGCTGATTTGGCAAAGGATATAGGATGAATTCCTGGGTCAATAGTGATAATGATCAGAGTGCCTTTCTGATGAATAATTAAGTATGGGGTGGTCAAAATTTTCCTCTCAGTAGTGGCATAATTTGGCATAGTAAGTGCCAATATTTAGTGAAGAATACACATTTGGGATTGTCCAAGCTGGTTTTAGGCTCCTGCAGCTGCTTTCATAGCTTTGAAAGCTCTCTTTTGGATTGTAAAAAAACCAAAACCAAACCAACCACCCTCCCCACATTTGAACATTGCCTGTCAGGGGTTTTGGGGACAGCAATCACAAAAGGAGGATCAGTCAAAGATAAAGATCAAAACCCCAGAGTGACAAAACATGCTTGTCCCTGGATATCCTGGATCAGAGTATCTGCTCAACACCTTGCTTTGCTTTGATGACTAGTGCTGACACTGAGATGGTGCTGCTTTTTCAGTAACAAAACTCCAGCTGAAGCACTGAGTCAGTATATGTAACATGCTGTGATTTTTTCCACCTATTTCCTTGCAGACAAACAAACATACAGTGAGAGAACAAGTCATTACAGTATGCATTTCAAATGCTACAAGCAGGCCTGACATTGGAAATAAAAAATGAAATCCAAATTCTATGAAATTAAATAGCATCTTTCTTTAATCCAAAGCCTCCTACCTACTGCTGTACAAAGCAGAATGACTGGAAAATTTAAACTTGGTGTTTTGTTTATTGTTATGAATCACTCATTAATTCCATTGTTAAATTTCATAATTTAATATTTTCCAGACCTTCAATTTTTGTGGCACTGAGTTTTCACCAGTAAATTTGTAATTATGTCTGTGCATTGTGTGGCAGTGTTGTCTTTTACATTTAGTGTGGAATTCCCTTTTGGGCAGTAGTAGTGCAAAATAATTTTGAGTGTTCAGAGGCAAAAGAACTGTATCACTTAGATGAAGTGAGGAATATTTCTGAAAGCATAACCTACACTGCTGTTGCAGTCTTAAATATGTCTTAGTGCTTTATTTGCTTTAATATTTAAAATTACAGTTTGATGGTTAATGTTGGAAATTACTACAAGAAGGGAAAGGAAACTTTCAGCTTTTTTTTACTGCATCTTGGCTGCAGTTGGAACAATGGGTCAGTGGCACTAAGTATAGTCTGTTAGTTTGCTCATTTTATTTTACCTTTCCTCCAGTGGATGGATAACAGTCAGTTAATACCTTTAATAATCTTTTATTCATTTTTTAACATATTAAAAAAAAGTAAGAAAAAAAAAGCAGTGGGGAGGATTTTTTCTCATCGTCATCTCTGATTGCCAAGTTATTTGTATGTAGAGGGAAGATTCTTTTGGTATAATCAATCTGCTGCTACCCATTTTGCTGCCAAGCATTCGTTCTCTATGGTAGCGTAATGTTACCTAGGGAACAGCTTAAAGCTGACACATACAGTGGTGCCACAAATTAATTTCACAGTTATCAGGATATAGGGTGATAACAACAACATGAGCTACTGTGAAATTACCATTGTTCCTATTGAGTTACAGTGTAATTATTACTTTTGTGGCACCTATGCAAATAACTCATGTCAGCACTGTAGGATGGGATGTGCATTCCTTTCTCTGATTCAGTACTTTGTGCTTCTGAGACATCTTTATGTGCCATAAACTAGAGCTCTGCTTTGAATTAAAAGCTAAATATGGTTATATCTTCACAAAAAAGAAAGATGAAAAAGAGAAAAGCAATACTTAAGAGACTAAAAACTAAAATCTGTTGCAGTCTGTCTATTATCACCTGGAATCAGATCTGCAAATATGTGATAATTTAATAGAATAATAAACACACTGTTATTCTTTCATTGCTTCCAGAATGAGAGTTGGAACCTTCTTTCAAAAAGGGAGCTTTGAATTAGTTACTTCTATTATGGGATATTTTCATGTTTCTTTGCTGCCATTTTGGTTTGGTAAAAAGGACAGGTGAAGAGATTTATTGACAAGTAGGAAAAAAATTGTGGAGCAAGGTTAAGATGCTGTTTTTAGTACATAAGATGGAATGTATCCTTGGCCCTGGACATTGGACCCTGGTTAAAGCAAAACAGCTGCTGAGAGTTAATGATGGCAGAAGAGCAGGTCAGATTGTACGGTGAAGCTGGCACAGGTGCTCCTTGTAGTGCTTGCTTAGAACCATAAAGAAACAAGCATGCTTTGGGGGCTGCAGGGCAGCTTACATGTTTTCAGAGAGGTAAGATCCTTGAGGTGTTTTTTTTTTTTTTTTTTAATTTTTCTACCCACAGACTGAGATTTTAAAAAATTCCTACAGAGAGTTTAGATGTGGAACTTGCAATTATGTATGGATGGATCACCATAAGAAGCTTTCAAGATTTTTATTCTAGATAAGTGGCTAATGACCAGATTTTCAAAAATTGCTGAGAATTCAAGAGCTTGTAATGTTTAAATATTAAAGAAAGAATGTTTTTGAGGTGTGCCATTTAGAAAAACATCACAGCTACTATTGCATGTAAAGAATGAACAAATGAAACTTGATTAAATAAGTCCATAATCATCCAAGAGAAAATCTATATGTGTAAGATAACTCACTATTATAAAAATTGAGAGCAAGATAAATTTCCCTGAAGGACAAAATTCTGACGATGGGCAAGTTTTTTTTTTCGTTTTTAGAGTTTAGTGAAACTTCATTGACAAATAATTGTAATGTAATGATGCCCTCTGATGTTTTCCCCCAATTTAAACTCTTCGTTTGTATTTTGTAGTATATAAAAAATGAAATTGAAGAAAACATTCTTTCATTTTAGTTATGACTTTTCAGATATTCTTTTGCAAAAGAATGTTTTTTAATTAATTTTGAAGTATTGTTTTAAATTGCAAGTAGCTTCCAAAAGGAATCTGTTTCCTCAGTTCTTGTTTCACTGCGTGAACAGAAATACTGAACAGCTTGATGAGCCTGTTTCTGTGAAGGAATAAATATGAACAACATTCTGAAGGAGCTGTTTGTGTCCGTGAGCATTTCTAAAATGTCTGTCTGTACTGTATCACCAAGATTTGAACTGCAATAGTTGGGGTATTTTTCAGTAGTTTGATAGTTGTAAGTCTGTCTGTAGAAAAGCAATGTTCTGTTTCTTTCTTGTTTTGGATTTTTTTTTGTTTTGTTTTGTTGGATCAACACAATCTGCTCAGGTTTTGCACTGATGGAATGTAGCAGTATCATAAAACTGCTGCAACTGATGATCTGGGGGAAGTAATCACAAGATAAATAAACCTTATGTTATGGCTCATTTATTATCCACGTGATGAATAATGGTGGAAAAATGTGTGGTAATTAATGGACTGGCTTCATGGAAAGACTCCTGTTTATCATATGGTTGTTGCTCTTTCTAGTGCTTTGCTGACAAGTATATTTATTGCAGTATGAGGAGGTCACTAATTAATATGGATATTAGTAAGGTTTTGTGATAATACTCCGAGAAATCTGATTGTTTAAAATTTTTCTCTCTGTCCTTCATTCAGTTTTTTTAGTTCTATGCATTGAAGAGCTAAGTCAATATTTGATGCCACGTTATTGCCCAGGTGCAGTAATCTTTAACCCATATATGTAGGGGGATAGAATATAAGAAAATAAAGATAGTGAGACAGTGTAGCAAGTAATCTTACCCCTAAGGAGTTGCAGCTGGGCCAATTATCAAAGATTAGGAGCAGGCCTGACTTTAACTGGCCACAGCTGTAACCAATGAGAAGAGTGCTATAAAAGAGTGGGGCGGCTGGGTGAGAAGGGAACTGGAGTCAGTGCCTGCTTTGTGAAGAAGAAAGAGGCAGTGCTTGGAGGAGCAGCTCACGAGAAAACACCAAGAAGGTATGAAACTTTTGTGATAAGGAGACAACAGTATGGAACCCTCGCAATAAGATGGCAACACATATAAATTACATTTGGAAGAAACAGCTTGGGTTTAGCAGGACTTTCTGGAAGATCTGGTGCAATCCTTGTGTGCTTGTTGGGAGTCAGCCTTGTGGAAGCAAGTCATAAAGCTTTAGAGCCATCAAAGGTGCTCATTGTTCCTGTTTTGGAAGGCTTTGGGGATCATAGTGGGTAGTTGTGGTACTGTAGGGAGCTTCTGCTGGAGCCACAAGTGACCCAGAAGTAGAAGCTCATTAGAAAAATGAAATGATGTGTTTTGTATACCTGATGACCCAGACACTGTTTAGGATAAGTGTTATTTATTGAGAGCTCTTTTAATATAAGTAAATAAAATAAAGTTGTTGAGGTTTGTTTTTTTTTTAAGAGTCTAATTTTGAACCATACAATGGACTCATGTTAAAATGTAACTATGACCTACCACCACAACTGCTTGCATAAAAATTTCTGGCAAGCCATAGAGCAAAAATCAGGAATAATTTTCTTGCAAAATAGGTAGTGTCAATTATTTTATTGCTTTTGGTGTCATTTACTTATGGTTTCTTAGCTTTACTAGACAAATAATGCTAACTCTGTGCTATATGTTGAGATACATGTTGTTTTAAAAGAGCAAGGAAGTTTAGATCTCTTCCATGTTTTCAAGTAAGAGGATGATCTCAGGTGATTACTTTGATGGATTTCTTCCCCCTCATCCATGATGACCATTTTCAGATATCCTAATAAAGAGATAGGAGTGGGTGCTTTTTTGTGTGTGTTAGGCAGCTAACCTTGTCCCTTTCTGTTCCTTTTAATTTTATTTTTTTTGTCTCCAGGTTACTTTTTAGTAGTTCCCCTATGTGTCCTACTAGCACTTCACTAGGGAAGAGGAACTGAGCCAAGTCCTGTACTGTAATCTTTCTTCCTTTGCTTATAGAATAGCTGTAGAAAAGGTGGTAGCTTTCCAGACTGATCTTACATTTTCTTCTTCAATCTCTGTGTGATTGATGAGTGGTCAAAGTTCTCAGCAGGAGCAGCCTGAGATCTGAGATCCAGCCCTGACTGCCAGGGAAGCAGATTAGGATGTGGTGGTTTATAAAGGGTCAAACCCCACATAATAACTGAGTCACTCTGCTGCTACATGGTCAGTTTAAGCCTCTGAAGTCAGGTCTGTAAGCAGAGTCCTGGGAAGGTCCTTTGACAGGTTCTCATGACCTCTGTCACACACAGGCTGCCTAATCTGAACTGGAAATGCAACCTGAGCTATAGTATGCACTGTAAGTACTGATAAGTGGGTATGGTATTGGAGTGGTGGTGTGTAAAGGTGACTAAAATCTTTTTTCAGGAGTCTTACTGAAAAGGGCGTCAGAATATAAGATAGCTGTTGTTTTTATGTTTTCACAACTGACACCACTTTTTGCTTCATGCTGTGACTGGGAAAAAAAATGAACCATGTGAGAATGGGAGAAGTCCATAGCAATGTTTCACTTGATGGAAGGTGAAGTTTTAATGTGAAATTTGCATGTCCCTTCCTGTTTCTCACAGATGCTGACACTGAGAGCACTGTGGCCATGTCCTTACTTGAAAAAGCTTTCCTTGGAAGTTCCACCTTCTGGAAAAGACTTAAAATGGCTTGACTAAAATTGTGGCTCTTTATCAGATTGAAAACTATGGTCTTCTTGTTTCAAAATAATAAACCTACAATTTCTTTATGCAGGGCCACTGAAAATTAACAATTATCATCTGTGCTCTGAAGAACAGAAATAGTTCCTCCAGGGAAAAATACATAAATCAGTGCCAAATCTCTCTAAATTAAAAAAACAAATAACCTATTTCATTTTGGCAGGGTTGATAATGTTCTGATCCTTGGCTTCAGGGCCAACATATTTTTCTAGGTCTACATAGAAAGATGTTCATGTCATTCTGCCTCTACAGTAAATAAAAAGCTGGATCAGCTCTCCTGTGTTGTCTGTAATGAGTTCCAACTGGAGTACTATCCCTCCATCCTTGGCAGCCTAGGCAGCTTTTCAGTGGAAAATATTCTGTTTTTCAGAAAGCAAGATTTTTAACCTCTTCCTTGCTCAGAAAGGTATAGACATTGTAACATTAGAGATTACTGCATCAAAGTTTTGAGATTTATGGACATTAGTATATTTTGTGTTTAGTCAGAAGAGTCCTACTGACATGTCTTATTTCTTGTTTGGAGAATGGACTTTCAGTTTTGTTCTTTGTTATAAGATTGAAGTTCTGGATAAAGCCTGGTACTAAGAGTTGTCTCATACCAGCTACTTCTATATGATATAAATTTCTTTCTCTCTCTCTCTCTCCCCCTCTGCCCTGCAATTACTTTGCTCAATGTTTTGTAATGTTTTTTGTCATTGAAATACTGAAGCCTGCAAGAAGTTAGTTCATGATGAAATGATTTGCCTGGTCAATTCACCTCTGACTAAGGCAACAAGTTCTGCAGTAATGAAGTTTTAACTGAAGGCAATATATGGCATTGTATATCAAACAATGCCAAACAGGTAAAACTGTATTACAGTGGAAATGTGATCTATACCAACTTCCCTAGGAGATTATGTGTGATTAAAGAATTCCTTGGAAAAGAATGAACCCTTTTCATTGTCCTTCACTAAGAACTGTGACAAGCTTGCTTTGTGTTCCTGTTTTGCCAATTTTGAGATATTCACAGTAGATAAATCAGGTCTGGCACATCAGTGTGCTGCTTTACAGCTATGAATTCCTTCCCTCAGAACACATGGAAGACTCAGCAAAGTCCTGAGCACTTTGGCCAGCACTGAGAAGGCTCTTGCGTTTAATTTTAAATGAAAGCAAATTCTTATGCTTAAACTTGAACATGAGCTTCAGTGTGTGCACAGCACAGAGCCACAGTGCTTGTGGCAGTAAAGGTCATATCTGTGCTGTATGTTGTAGTGATGTTGGTTCATGGAAACAGACTCAAGCCCTAGGAATTCAGCTGTTGCTTCTTTTGAGATGATGCCCTGCCACGTGGCCAGTGATCTGCCCTGAAGCAGCTCATTTGCTGGAAGTTCTCAGTGGATCAATCCCAAGTTTCATCCAGAGAATACCTTCTAAGAACACTAATACTCCTGTAACACCATGGATAGTCCTGATTTTGTGTGAGCACATTTCTGTGAGGAGTAGGATTAATAATTAATGCATGTTCCCTCTGTGTAAAACAGGATAATCTCTGACAGATGGTGATTTTTAACAAGAACATTGCAGCAATTCAGCATGAAAAGCATGCTTTTTCTGTGCCTCAAAACTAAAAGATGCTTACATGGAAGTATGTAAAACCTGCATGGCTTTCTTGCACTCTGGTACTAGTTTTGGGTCATGGATACACTGAATTTTTGAGAGGTTGTAATAATAGTGGTAGTAGTGTGATTTTGTCAAATTTCATGGCATTAGAAAAATGTCTGAATACTTCCTGTCAGTTGTGCTGTCTGTAGGTGAACAGCTGAGAGAAAAACCAAATTGCAACCAGTAGTAGCAACCTATTAAAAAGTCTGTCAAAATATTTTTTTATCATTTTTACTATTAGTTGGGAGTTTTATTCATTATATGCCTTCTATCGTGTTTTTGAGGAAACAAGATAGTTAATCAGTTCTTAATCTTTTTGTGCTATGAAATGCTTCCCAGAGATCTGGAGGTCAAACTAGGCACCCATCAGTAGAGTTAAGCTGTGCTGGTCTCCAAGGGAAGATCATCTGTCTCTTCCTGAAAGCTGCAGAGATGTATATTAATGAATGATTGAATGGTTGATGTGCTGTCAGGTGCTCCTCCAACATCAGCATCTGGTTGATGTACTAGAAAGACTGCCTGCTATCTTATAAGCATGTTGTATATTTAGATTTTCTCATTGCATGTAAAGAACTGTTTGAAAAAATCATGCACCCTTGCATACTTCAGAAGGATGGGTGTCATTGCTTAAATGAAGGCTTTGAATCACAAATGTATGTGCAAGTAGCTATTTTCTTCCATTTGTAAAATACTCCGCTAACTATTTCTCAGAATGAGTAATGTACCATATATAGCACCAAAACAGTGTCTATAGTGCTTTGTATCATTCTAAGCAGAAAGAGATATGTTTATTGAATACAGCATCTAGTTTGCATCCTTGGAAGTATCCATTTGGACCTTCTTTCTCTGGAAATGGGATTTTTGAAATACTACATATCTGTTCAACAGAGTATATATATTTTTCAAGTTTATTGAACAGTAGATAGTATTTTTCAAAGAAATGAACTGAGTATTTAAGCAGTTTTTATATTGAGGAGGCTAAGAACATGTGAGAATATCTTTTAGATTACCAGGTCAAATAAAGTACCTGGTAGTGATGAGACAGTGGAGGGGAATTATTAAAGTCACTTAGGAGTTGCCACTTTACCTTTCTAAAGCCCAAGAGCACCTAAAGGCTGCCAGAGTACTTAGGCTGCACTTCCATAAAAGGGCTTGTCAACACTGCACTCTGTAGTAGGTTTCCAAATAGACTCTTCCTGTTCCACGCTGATTCAGTCCCTCCAGGCTGACCAAGCCAGATGTACAGAGGGAGCTTAGGAACTCTGATACCTAAAGCTAATAGGTTAGAGTTTTGCCAGGAATTTCACGTGTTAAATATGTGAGTTTAAATCCCTGCTCTTCCTGATTTTTGAGTAAGTGCCTGAATTTAGAACCTTCACAGCTTAGGACTCAAATATAAGTTGTCTGATAATAGTTGCTGTGAAACTGTTTTGATTTTTTTTCTATTTTCAGATGGAAAAGCAGAGCTTAAATTTATTCCCTCATGAGCACGTGCATAGTGGTAACCTTTGGTAAAAGGAAGGCATGGCTCTGGTTTGTCTCTGACCCTGTCAGATATTTAGCAACTTAACTCTTAGCAGCTAGCATCTTGGCTGTTTATTTGAGAATCTCTTACATATACCCCTACCTACTCTGTCCATTCATTTAGTGTGTGTTAGGAGCATGAATATCCAAGTTGAGTTGAAGAAGTCAGCTTTAGTTAACTTTGGGTCTTCAAAGCTCATCTTGCTTTTGAAGATGAAGTAGCAGTCAAAAATACTGCTTCAATACTTGCATTTTGAATTCGTGGAAAAGGAATAGCACGTGCCTGAATGACACAAAATAAAAGCTAATTTTCTGAATGAGAGGTTATACTGCTGAATGTAAGATTAGAAGGTAGGATATTTTAAAATACCCCTTAAGTTTTGGAATGCTGAGAAGAGCCAGTCTTACTTCTTCAAGCCTGAACCACTACACACGGTCACCCAAGTGACTTGAGTGAAGGTAATTCCCATGTGTGTGGCAGTGCAAGTAGGTGTAATGCAATTCTCAAGATAACTGTTATCATTCTAGCCCTGTTTGTGTTGAGGTGAATTAGAAACAGCTCAAGGGGATATCATCTAGGATGGCTGGGCTCAGTTTAGACTTCAAGGCCCCTTAGATTGTATCCAAAAGTTTTTTTCACCATTCACATGTCTCTGTTTTTCACAAATGTGAGGAAATGAGAGAAGATAACCACGGAGAGTCTAAGACCTGTGTTAAAAATTACATATCTGTCAGGAACCTCCAAGAATCACTCTCCCTTGGGCATATTTGAGCTCTTCTTGATTTAATAATTTGATTCAAAATCTTCAGATAAGAGTGGATCAATAACTGGGTGTCTGCCTGGGTAACTGACTTTGTCTCCTTTGAAATAAAATGGGATTTAGTTTTGTAGTCTCTGAGTTTTGTATACACTCATCTTCTAACACCTTGTTTTATATTATAATTTCAGTATTGCCATAAATCATCAAAATAATTCCTCTAGATACATTACTTGGCCCTGGACCATGGGAGAGGGATTTTATGATAGGGGCCATCCCAGTGTCATCTCTGTTTTAGACTGCTGTGGAGACTTGAAGCAATGTAAGGAATGACTGGGAGCTGTGTATGCTGCTTCCCACTCTGATATCGCTGGGATGAGGCCCTGAAAGGCCTGATGATTGCTTTAGGTGTATGTGTTATTAGTGTGGAGTATAAATGTGTTTAGTAAGTGATCATCTCACTGGATCTACTGGACAGAGACTGGAAGTGGAGTCTGCACTGAAGAGCAAGAACTGAAGCAGACAGATCCAGAAATACTCTGCATAGCAGAACCATGAGTGAAAGGGAAATAGTGCAATAAAGCAGTGTTCAAAAAGGGAGAGGTATGCCTGTCCCCTCCACATGAGCTGAATACAACAATGTGGTACTGAACAAATAATGGTGGTATCTACAAATTCACTAATCTGTAAAATCTGTTGTCTCCTTAGTTTGTGTATCACTGCATTGAGATCAATGGGTGACTGTAGCAGATTGACAGTTGTCAGCTTTACCTGTGTTTACAGACCAAGGTAAAGAAAAGAAGCTGATCTTCTCTGCCAAGTGAGTAAGTTTCATAAGTGTGTTTTGCATCTGAAGGACTGCTCTCACCTTCCGGGAAATCTTTTAAAAATCCTATTGTCTACAGATTTTTGTGGAATGGTAGTCTGAAATCTGGTTTCTTTTTCCTGTAGAAATAGATTGACTTGTAAAAGTATAAAAAATTTTGAAGTTCTGAGTTATGTTGGTACAGGGCATTGGTACTGCACTTTCTAGTGTTCAGGTTAGTTATTGTATTACAGTGGAAATGCTCAGAGAGTATTTCTGTGGAGTTAGGAAGAGCCTAACAGCAGTTTATTGCAAGAACAAGGAAGATTGTTCTTGCTGCACTGATTTGCAGCAAGATTATTAAATATTATGGGACTTGCTAGGCTGTGCTGTTATTGCGGTGGATCTGGGAGACATATTGAAGTTACCAGCCTTGCACTCTGTTTTTATTTCATAGCATTCTGGTGTTGTGAAGTTGAGGGAAACTTGAGTACTTCTTCACTTTTTGTAACTCCTGATATTCCTAGGCACGTTGCTGATGAAAATACCTCTTTCATGAATGGGTACTGGGGTGCTGGGGCTTTGGAGAGGATTTGAGTAAATAGCAAATGAAAACCTAGGAGCAATGAGACTGCTTTGTACCTTTTCTGCCACTACCGTGTAGTTTGTTGATATTAATGTTTATTTCCATGCAGACAAATCAGATGGGACTTTAACCTGGAAAAGTGATCATTATTATTAGTATACAATTGTAAAAGAAATCCCAATGAATGCATGTCCAATATTTCAAGCTTTTGCTTGCTATTTTTTATGATTGTGGTGTGGCATGGTATGGCCTTCATGTGAGAAGGGCTGCCGTCTTTTCTTTGTACTGATGCTGCTGTATTCACGGCTCTGTAACTCACTTTGGGGAAGTTTGTGGTGCTCATCTTGCAACTGGGATGTACTTTCAAAAAGGAATATACTGTTGGTCCTTAGTTCCAAGATTGGACAGGTGAAGCATGGACAGTTGTCTGTAGTGTCCAGTATATCTTTTTTGGGTTCTTGTACTAATGTTTATTCATTAGTGCCTGCCTTTTTACTTTCAGTTAGTAGACCCACTGAAAAGAGAACTCATGAAAAGAAGTTCATGTGTAATAAACATTTTTCAGCTTTTTGGTTGTGGTTTTAAACAACAGTTCTGTTAAAATTTATGTGTTTAAATCAAAGATACTGCACTGTTAGACAGAAGTTACAATGTCGCCACAAATTGTATGATTTTGTTAGTGGTATATCTGCCACTTGGAACAATTGCCAAATGAAGGTCTATACCCATGTGACAAAATCAAAAGCTTTAAGTATATCTCACTAACAAATTCTGATATTTTTATCACATGTTAAGTCTGTACTCAATACAGAATTCCTGGTGTTGCTTATAGACTGTATTTGAGAAGAGGGAGTGTGGGTTTGTACAATGCTGCTGTCTGGTGCAAGTCAGAATATGCCTCCTCCTGAGTAGACAGCTGCTGCAGTAATGTCAAGAAGACTCCGTGTTATCTTACCTGTGGCTTCTCCAGGTGCTACAATGCCTGAAGGAGGTAAAACTTTTACAGATGTTAGCATCTGCAGCAGAACAGGGCTCTGTTGATTAAAACTTGAATAGTCTAACCACTTTAGCAGGAATTAACCGAAAGTACTTGTGCACTGTGGAAATGACATTTCATGTTACCAATGGCTTCTTTCTTCCTCCTCCTCCCTCTGTGTTTTAAAATAAATGATCTGTTTCTTCTACTGGTAGGAACTCTTGATTTGGTTTTTTTCTATATTGTCAAACTATTGAATGCAGTCATACTTTGAAAAATAAAAATATTCAGATTAAACTGTTTTGCACCAGAATTAGATATACATTTGGAGACTACAGCATTCACTTTACAGTCCTGATAAATGTCATTTAATACTACATAGAGTAAATGAATCTGTAGGCTGTAGCTTGCCTGCTGGATGGACATTACAGTGGATGCATGGTCCACTCCTCTGTGAGCAGTACACATAGTGCTCATTTTAGAAGATCTGGAAAACATCTCTTTACTTAGTGTTGTAAGAGGTGTGTTTTCTGTACTCTAGGACAAAGTTTCGTATGCTACTTTGCATAGCAGAGGGTGAAGCCCTCTGCTCCAGAATCTTTTGGTTCTGGAAAAATGGTCGAAGAAGCATGAGTCTTATGTGTAACTGACCTAGAAATGCAGCTCTAGCTATGACAGGGTAGGATGCAGGTGAAATTTGTGAGGACTGGCTGTGTGAGTATTCCATGTGGGTGATTCCTTCCCTATCTAAGATGTACTAAGGATATGAAAAGTATGTACAGTTGGAGGTAAATAGCTGTCCAGCTTCCAAATTCTTTCTGGTAGCATTTTGTGGTAGAGGTATTTCCAGGCAAGCCTAGTTTTAGGTTTTAAGAGAACCACTTTTGGGAGGAACTTTTCTTAAGTCACTTCATGTATTGAAGGTTCCAGAGTCCTACACTGTCTGCATCTTCTGTTAACTGGCAGCAGCTTTCATTTCTTGTATCTAGCTGTGATTTATATCTGGGCATATTCTGGATTTGTATTTCCTTGTTTCTTGTTCTTGATAATGGTTCTTGATAAATGCTTAGTGTTGAAGTCTGTATATTACCTACTCATTTCTGGAATGGGGAATAACTGCATCGGTTTCCTGCAAACTTGTTAGAAACTCATGAAGATGGCCTGCATGCCACTTACCAGTATAAGTGTTTGCCTGGTTTGAGACAGCATTTAAGATGTGCATGTACCTATTTTAGATAGATTTACAAGGACCAGTGATTTTTAATTAGCTGGTAGGGTGATGCTGCTCTTCTGAATGTGGCAGTACAGCGCTGCTGTTGTGCTGGGCAGTCAAGGTAAGGGTCCATCGTTCCAGTGAGAAGCTGCTCATGTAATTCCTGGCTCTGCTGTGGCTTGGATCTGGTTACCTTGAGAGCATCCTATAAGCATCCTCTGCATCACCAGGCTTTTTCTGGAGCAGGGGAAAACTGGCAAGAACTTTATGTTGTGTTCATTCTTCTAATTTTTTTGTTTACACTAGCATTGATACTTTAAAAGGTGAGAAAAAAATTCAAAGGGAAGATAGGCTTTCATTATGTATTATAGATCAAAATAATGTGTTGGTTTGTTGGGTGGTTTTGTTTGTCTTGGTTTTTGTCAACCAGGATATAAGTCAAAGTTTTAGTTTATAATGTAGCTGCTGATGTTAGGAACAGTTCAAAAAGTGCTGAAAATTTAGCTTCTTGCATTTCTTTTGAACTACATATAGTGTCTTGTAATTTGAGGCTTCCCTACAGCAGCCTCACACTGCTCCGAGGACATTCTTGGAGACTTTACTCTCAGTGCAAAGTTTCACTAAAACAGAGTTTGCAGCTTGCTAGGTACTGTAAGTTTAAACCCCCCCATCACCTCGCTTGGCTGCCTGAAGGCTGGAAGTACTTTGGAAATTGTAGCACTAAAAGGCAACTTTCGAAAGGGACTCATGGGTAGAGGCAGGAGGGCTTCTTCTCTGGAGTTAAGTTGCCTTTTGGCAGTGTGGCTCTGTCAGGAAGATGTGTTTAACATGCTGGCTAAAAATAGGAGAGCTCTGAGGCCTATCATCCCTGAGCCTCTCTTAATACCACAGATGGTTTAATTTAGATATTGCTAAAGTATTTTGAGGGAATTGAGGTCTTGTTAGGTGGAAGGGTCTTGTTTCCTTCTAACAAATTCCCTTTTATTGAATAATTTTGGAGTAGAACTATTCAGTAGAACTATTAGGTACCATAGTCCAACTTCAGTTTCACTGTGTGCATCAGACAGATGGATGCTTTGTATGACAGGTGAGAGTGGAGGTTTCCTTCAGAATAGTTTCTTTTCAAAGTTGTTTATTTACAGACTGCAGCCTCAGGATAGCACTAATGCTTTTGTTAGCTACTGATTTATGCTAGCTCCAATCCAAATAAAACATTTGATTTGTGCATTCTATTTTAAACAGATGTTCACATGCTTGATCCCTTCAGACACACTGTATTTTATCAACATAAGGGATTCTTATTTCTTTTATTACAGCGTGTAGTGAGTACTGAGAGACAACAGTGTAGCAAGAAAGTTACCTAACATTAAATTCAGATAAGAAGTGATAGTCTACCATTCAGCATGTCTTCAAAGTGTTTCATACAGCTGGAAAACATTTTTGTGACTTTGTGGGAAGAAACTGTGAATATTGTTTGGATTCCTATTTAACTGAAAAAAAACCCGACAGCTTCATTTTAATACTGCTTTTGATATGTTTGGTGATATACTTGAGCAGGTTAAATTTATTCCATGTGGTAATCACAGTGTATGGAGCACTGTTTTTTTCAGTACATTTTGAATGTAGTCTGTTAACATGCATTAGTCTTCAGGGCTTTTTTTCTTTAAAAACAATCCTAACGCAGATGTAAAATAAAATGATTATTTAATGTAATGATGCAGTCTGTACCCATGCTAAATCACACTTTATTTTTGTCATGAAACTAATGCGGAACCTACTAGGTACTCCCTGTATGACTGCTATTGCAAGTTGATCAGAGAATCATTAGGGGAAAGGCACTTCAAAAAGTCCTCTGTAGGATTTCTCATTAGTGTGAGAGTATATTCTTTATTGCAGTAATTACTGCTGTACTTACATGTAGTGGAGGACAATGTAAAGAGAACTGATTATTGTAAATGTGTAAAGATATCCAGTCTTTCCTGTTTACCAGTAATTTCAAACATACTTTGTGCTTTTTGTTTAAAGAACAGTACAAATAAGACTACTTAATTTTCTGAAATATGAATTTGTTAAATACTAAATATGAATTTGCTTTAAGAAAAACAGAAATTTGGCATATCTTCAGAAATTTTTGTGGACTTGTAACAGTGCTGGTCACAAGACCTCTCTGAGCAGTAAAAAAAAAAATAATCACAATTTAGACACTTGAAATGTCTCACAAGTTACATCTCTTTCACCCTAAATATAAAAAGCATTTTATTGTAAGGCATAATGCTAATCTTTTCTGTTGAGGCTTCATCTGTATCTAACAGAAGTTGAAAAAAGATACGTTCTATACTATGAGATTTTACACTAGAAAACAACTGTTTCTTTTGACATGCATAAATATAGGGGTTTTTTTTAATAACTGTATTTCACTTCATTCTCATGCAAATGTTAAATGCAATTACCTTTTTGCCTCAGTCAGTGTTCATTCACAAATGTATGGTATGAAAAGAGTGATGTAACCTGACATTATTTATTAAGACATTTTCTTTTATCAAAGGAGATTTTTAAAATGTCATTAAGGAACTGAATCTCTGAATTCTACATGTACTGGTTCTGTTTACAGGTTATTTTTCCTTTAAAAATGTCTAACTTCAACAGAAGTCTAAAAATAAAACTCTTCTTTTTTACATTCATATTAATGTCTGTGACAATGAACATCTTGCTGATGTTCTGTTACAGCCTAAATTCCTGGTAACTCCTGAATTGCCTTCGCTCTTCAGAATAAATATGAATAAAAGTAGCAAAAATGTTGCTACAACTTTGCATTGTGGTACTCTGAAGTTAAAGACAGAGGTCTCATTTACTTCCTGGGAGCATGATTTTGTTTCCTTGGAGCAACAGATTCGGAGTTATTCTCTTTATCACTGTAGCTTTTAAATAAAAATTTTTAGAAAGCTGTTGGTAACTTAAGCAAGACATTATCATTGACTTGATGGTCCAGTGGAGCACCCAGGATTGAGGGACAACTTGGTAGTTCTGGTATTGCCTGGGAGGCTGGGATGCAAGTGGTTTCTGTGCTGCAGGTTGCTGAAACTGCCAAAATATTCTGTACTTTAGTCCTTTGTTGTCAAAGCTGAAATAATACTTCATTGCCATATATCTGGATGGGGAGAGGAGTACAAAGCAAGAGTGAGAGGTGCTCAGGTGCTTTGTTGAGGGTGACTGGGTGAATGTGGGTAGATAAACACAGTCTCTTGTACAGGAGCGAACTTGCCTTGTCTGAGTTCTGTGTTGATGGGGGTTAGCATAGCTCTAGGGACCCTGGGAGGGCAGGCAGGCATAAATGATCTTCAAGCAGGTGGTTTGGTTATCTCTTGTACTATCAGAGTCACTTACTGAGATTGGAAGGGACATAGGGAGGTTGTCTAGTTCAATCCTCTTACTCAGAATAGTGTTGACTAGGGCAGATTGCCCTGAGCTGTGTCCAGCCAGGTTTTGAATACCTCCAAGAATGGACACTTCACAGTCTCTGTGGGCAAACAGAAAATGTCTCAACCTCATATTGAGCATAAATTAACTGGCAGAATAAGAAATGGACAGCGCTAATTCTTTCATATGTGGTTATGGCCTAGCTTTATTACTTCTGGATTCAAAGTGAAGGGTTATGGCTTTGCTTTCACCTGGCCCACTTCCCCGAGGAAGATCTGAACAATGCTGAGGGTTGGACAATACACTGAGAGTCAGTTATATTCTTAGAGCTGCTGAGATGTCTCAGAACAAATCAAAGACCCTTGTATTTTAAGGAACTAGATTTCTGCATTCAAAACTGTAACAGATCGTTTTCAGGATGAACACTAATCACAGGAGTCACAATGCAGCTAAGTTTTATGTTAGCAAGAAGTCATGGTTTAATAAATAATATTTTTGAAAAGTGACTCATTGATTCATGACACTGGGTTCAGGTATTTGTGCTTTTATCTCTTGGTTAGTGAGGCAAAAGTTGTGTCACCTATTTTCAGGTTATGGTATAAGGCTGGGTTCTGAGCCTACAAAAAAATGCTGCTGGTCTCTATTAAAGAAATAGCAGTTTGTAGCTGGGCAGAAAAATTCAGACCAGTTGTGTTAAAACAGTATTTAGAGATAAGTTTGTCACATAACCCAAGATGTACCAATATAATGATTTAGTACAGTAGAGCATACGTGTTCGTGAAGCACTATGCAAATTTAAACATTATCATTTTGGAATATGACTCAAATATCTGTTTTTGTTTAAAATTGTGCGAGAGAAAGAATGTGACATTCTGAAAAATCAGCAAATTAATATTAGGGTGTTTGCAGCGCAACTGTAGGTTTCTGTGCTGTAAGTACCGGTCCCAGAACTGGCGTCTGTAGCATTCTGAAACACTTGGCCACTTGGAATAGGTTTGGCATGAAAAACTTGGCCTAGCAAGGTGTTTGTGTTTAGTTAATGCTTGCTACTTTTGGGTTTTTGTTTTCTTTTTCTTAATAGACTTTTTTCCCACTTATATTTCCCCACCCCTGGATACAGTGTGTCAGTAATTGAATCTCTTATTTCTCCAAGAATAAGGTAGTAATGTCATACTTTATATTCATGATAAATTCATAAAATATTTAATAGATACTAGCAAGAGCCATTATGAACTGACTAGGTAAAAGGATGGAATACTTGAGGGCATTTGTCACACATAATTCATGGCTGACGACTAAACTAATTTCAGCTCTTCTGGTTGAGTTGGGTTGAGTCCCACGCCTTACGTTGCATATATTGTAAGAATATTGAAAATGCTGGAACTTGTTATTTTTTTGTCTTAATAGAAAGGTAATGCTAAATCACAACATCTCAAAATAAGTCTGGTTTGCTTGTTCTTTTGGAACATAAAACTTAGTTAAAATGTTCATAATATTATTTGCAACGTGTGTGTTGTGTAAATAGTTGATAGAACGTAGTAATGAGGTAGATGCATTAAGAAAAACCCTTCTTCCTCCAAAAATGATGCTGCATGCAAAGCAATACTATAGTTGAATGATTTTTTGTCTCAATCTAAAACCAAAATATGATGTTTAATTTTTTTCATGGAACCTGCATCTAATTGAGGTTTATCTCTACACAATGACTTTGACTTATATATGGGAAAAGTGTGTGTTAGAAGACAGGTACAATGTTACTGGTGTGGCAGTAATAGGATTCATCCAGTGAACAGATGACTTCTGTTTAAAATTTTTGAATAGTAGTGTGATCAGGAGCAACTCAGGAAAAAATAGCTTTATATTTTCATGCTAAGCAGAAAAATGCTGGTGAGTGATATACTCCTGCCAGGCTGATGTTGAGAGATATGTTAGGAGGTTGTGTAGAGCTATTTTCAGGTTCAAAATAATCACCCAAGAATTTCATTTGACCATGTAATATTTTTTCATCTCCTCAAAGGCAACAAATATGTAAAGTATAGTATACATTTGACATGTATTTTTAACTATGTGCTAGAAAATCACTAATTTGCACTAATGATAGGGAGACTCTTTTATGAATTACTGAATCGTGCAAATCAGCAAGTGAACAAACACAATAAAAAAAATAATGTATCACATAATGTTCTTAGTCTGTTTTGACATTTGTGGTTCAGTGTTAACTGTTTTTGCCAGTACATCATCTTGCACAGTGCTAGTAAACATATTCAAGTATATTTTAGGAAAGATCATGCTGAGCTATCAGTAGAGCGTTTTTCCAGAGCAGTGTCACTCCCTCTTTGCCGAAACCAGAGAGGGTTATTTTGCTGTATCTAATATATTGTGCATATTTCTATTGCTTTTGTTTTGAATTGAGGACAGAGTTTTGCATGGTTGTGTTTTGTAAGCAAAAGAGTATAACTTAGGTTACTGGATCTCAGCATGTACAGTAAAGCACCAAAATGGATTTGTAGAGAGGTCTTCCAAAATACTGTCAGGAACTCTGCTCTTAATTACTCTGATTTGAATTGTTTTTTGCATTTTGGGAATTGATTTTTTTTTTAATTTTTAAAAAAAAATCAATTTCTCTTTGAGTGATAACTGTCAAACTCCTGTCTCTCTGAAAAGCTCCTGCTCTTTGAAGGGGCTAAAGAGACTGGTCGTGAATATGGAAGTGAAGGGATGAAGAAAAGGTAGAGCTTTTAGTGTTCTTCACTCCTGTCTTAATTTCCAGAAAGACAGACTTCTTATGATTGGAAAAATATCCCATCTGGTTTTGCAAAAAAATTACTTCAATGTAGGAAACAATAAGTAGAGGCTATTTCCAAGAAATTGTTTCTAGTCATAAGAGAACTAATTGTACATTTCACATCCTTAGTGAAATGGGAAAATAGAGTGGATAATTCTATCTTTCTGCTATTCTAGGCTTGCAAAAGAAAAAACAAATTGCATTGTTGACTAAACGCCCTTTAGTTGCATTTGTTGTCCTCTGTTCCATTGCTTCACGTTACGTGCTTGAACACATATTGACAGCACTACAAACACCCAAATGTGGGTTTGAATTTATATTGATAACCTTTGTTGAACTGACTAACTTCAGTCAGAGACTGAAGGTGAAACCTAAGTAGCTCTCGGATCTTTGGGAGCCTTTCTTGACTGAGCAATGTTTAACTCTATCCAGCCCATCATAGAAAATACAGCCCCTGAATATACCTGAAATGGGGTTGGAGGGGGATTCTAACACAAAGTATCTTTGCTTCTCCTGCTTAAAATTTGGAAGGCAATATCAAGATACCTTCATGAAAGTGAGCTAACTGCTTTTAAAATTGCTAACCAAGCAAGTCCTGCCAGAAGGGAATCTGATAAAGCAGCAGCATCATTCACAATCAAAACTCTTACTGGTCTACAGTAACCCCAAACTGGAATATATTCTGCTGTGATCAGATCCTGGCCAAGGATGGGGGAAACAATAGGTAGCCTTGCCTCCTGACATCCTGGAGCTGGGGATGCAGGAATTGAGCAGACTGACAGTAGTAGCTGTCAGGGAGATTTTCTTGTTGGCTTAATTTGTAGCATTGGTACAGAGCTTCAGGATTCTTACTGCTGAGAAATTTAATAAGAGCTGTCTGAGTTTGCAGCCAGCAGACTTGGGCATTCACCTGGAGTAAAGAAAACAATTGGCATCCCTCACTGTTAAGGAAGAGAGACACTGGTAAGTAAGCTATACCTGTGATTGTGTTGATATCATAGGATCCTGTAAATCCTGATGTATGAAACTCTGGAAGTTATTGGATGCATTCATTAAACTCTAATGCTTCTGGGTTAGAAAGAGCAGTGCTAAAATTAGAGCATCTAAGCCTGGGATGCAGGAACAGTTGGAGAGTTGCTAATGGGTACTCTGTGTGATTTTGTGTAGAGGAGGTACTAATGGAGGGTGGGCAAGGAGAAGCATTTTGTACTGATTCCTAGGCTTTCTGAAATGTCTGTGTGACTAGTCTGAGAAATGCAGATCTTTGTGGAGTTTTTTTTATATATATAAATTTTAATATTTTTCTGTAATTGTTTTCAAATAACTGCATAAAAAAGAATTGCCAAAAGGCAGACATCTGCTCATTTGTAGCAAGCAAAACTATCTACCAGAAGAGAATATTTAAATCCTTCCAGCAGGTTTTTGAAAATGCAGTGCCTTTGGGAAATGGGAAAAGTGTGCTTTTTCAGCCACACTACATTTACAGTCCTGGGATTGCTCTATTTCATGTAGGTCTAACAATTTGAGCATGTACAAAGAAGAACAATGTCACAAATTCAAGAACAAGCGATCTATCAAACTGTCGTGAACCAACAGATTAATTTTTTTTATGCATCCTAAGATTTCTTAAAGCTGAAAAAAACAACCAAACC
>NW_005054336.1:4428945-4466444 GCF_000277835.1 Geospiza fortis | reverse complement strand
ACCAGAAAATGTATTCATTCTTATGCCATTAACTTCAGTATGGGAGGAAATGTGACAAATACTTCTTTTATATAATCTTCTTAAAAGGATGTGAAAATTCTCCTTGCTTAGCTTATAAAGGTGAAACCTAAAATGCAAGATTTTTGCGCCTTCCTTTTAGCAACAAATATTTGTGCTATTTTTGCAAACACTGATTATTCTCAAGTTACCCTCCCCAAGCCTTCTTGACATTGAGAATCCAGTCTTCTCTATGTTTAGCTGGTAGATGGAGTTTTCTTTGCCAATATACATTGACCTAAAAGCCCATGCTGTAGTGCTCAGAAATCAAGCTGTTTTTAAAAGACTCATGTGGTTATCCTTCCAAAATCCTTGTATATATTTCATATTTTAGATCCTTTGGGTCCTGTTATTTTAACTACAGTTCTTTCATTTGTCCTAATTTTGGGGTGCCTGGTAGAGTGCTGAAGTAGTTTGCATGTCGGAGATTTGCATGTCGGAGATTTCTGCACTGGAAGAAGGAAGCTGTGAAGAGGTACAAGTATACAGTGGGATGCTTCTAGACAGCCTTGTTAGCAAGGGGATCAGGGGTTAAATTTATTTGGTGATCTACAGAAAGGCTCTGTCTGTTTTGTTTGTTTGGTGGGGTTTTTTTTTATTGCTTTGTTTTGGTTCGGTTTTTTAGCTGGAGGAGATGCCCAGCTAAAAAAAAAAGTGAATGATATATTGATTTCACATGATGTGAAGTCTGGACAGTGACTTTCTGCTATGTCATTTATTCATATTGTCATACTGTGAATGCGTGAATATTATAAATTTTTTCCAAGTGAAGGTGGTTATAACAAAATTTGGATATAGCACATACAAGACCAATCATTTAGTCTTATTGAGTTAGTGTATTTCCCTCTTGCAGATAATTAAGACTGAATTTTCAACTATCTACTATTAAAATGTTACTTACATCTTTAAACTCAAGATATAAAGAATGCAACATTGATTCTTAGTAATTTGTTTCTTTTTACTCTGTGCTTACTCCTCTAGTTTCCCTCTGTGATTTGTGATTGTGTCACATTCTGTCTGTCCATTTGCTGAGCGGATGATGGTTTACTTTTTAAGCAAATTTAGGGTAGAAAAGCAAAGCCAAATAATTATCCTAAACATCAAAGCATGAAAGAAAATGCCACCTTTTTAAAAAGATGCCCATATATTATAAACAGGGTAGTATTATTTTTTTATGACTAAAAATGTACAAATTATTATCAGTGTAGAAAATCAGAACTGAAATAGCAGGCAGATTTCGTTTTTTCTGGGTCTTGATAACTGAGCATATTAACAAGTTACAGTATCACTTATTAAAGTATCTTAAACCTCCTCATTTGAAAAAGTGGATGAAAGACAGTTCTTGTACACATGCAGTTTCTAGACAGAAAATTAAATCTTAGACTCCTCTGCTGAATTCTCGCAGTTTCCAAAAGAGGGAAAGGACAGGAGTAGTGGCACATGGTTCTCAAATCCGAAGCTGCAGCAATTTTAAGTGAGGAAACGTGAGGACACTGGAGTGCTGGGAGCTCGCTTCTGGAAGGCTTGCATGAGGCTGGCTTAAGAAACTGCTTAAGCCTTTTCATTATAAGGAATTGAGTGGTCTGACTGGGTCCCACTGGGGGCTACATATATTAAAATAGAGCAGTCTGATAATGAACTAGAGTGTTCATTGTCTGGAAGGACTGAGCTTGATATACTAAGGAAACTCTGCCTTTCTTTCCAAGTTTTAAAACTGGGAAGAAGGTGGTCAGCTGGGGTCAATGACTTATCTCCTCCATTGGAAGAAGCATCTTTATCAGGTTTGCAGTGGAAAGGTGACTGACCTCTCAATTTTCTCTGTTCTGAACTGTAGTAGCAGCCAAAACAGATAATTCTTTTTTGTTTCTGCGAATCTGAAAGCAAGAGCAATCAAGACCTTTGAAGTTTTTAGTTTTAATCTGAAGTTCAATGATTTAATTTCTGCTTTTGCCTGCCTCCAGATTATGCCCAGTGTAGGATCAAATGTTCAGGTGACACCAACAGCAAAGCTTAAACCCTCCTGGTCTTTTGCTCTCTTTTCTTCTTTTCTCCCACTTTCCTACCCCTTGCTAATATTAGCATCATGAGTTAGGAAATGCATTGTGTGCAGAGATCAGTGCAGCCTGACTTATGAGTGGCAGGGTTCTAGATCAGTATTCAGTCAGACCTGTGGATAATTGCAGGGTGATAAAAAAGAGAGAGTTGGGGAATTTTTTGGTGCTCAGATCCTAAAAAGGGAAGCTTTAGCTTATTATGCTGTTACTGCCTTTCCCAAAACTAATTCTCCACAAAAGTTCTTTGTTTAAATCACTCTTCTGTTAATTGTGATAGAATTGCTGGCATGCCTAAATTGTAAGACTGATTGTGGTGCTGTAATGAGGCAATCCATTTCTTCTGGGTTTGTAGTTTTAATTGAAAACATTTTCTTAAATTTTCAATTAATGCATTTTAGTTAGGTTATATTGTATCATAGATTGTTTATAAATGTTATTCTTAAATTTAATCAATTTTTTCAGTGCAAATAAATGGTAGATTTGTGCTCCTGATATTGATATAATTGAACAGAGTGGTGTTTTTAAGATGTGCATAGATGATGAAGGCATTTTGGGAGAAAAACATCTTTGACTAAACTTGTGAAGTGTATCTTTCCTGAAGTGAACCCAGAGGAGTTTTGTTGACATTAAGATAGAAAGACAACAAGTGTTTCATATTTTGGAAAGATAATTTACACAGGACAAGAATCATGCCGCATGAAGCTAATTTCTGATCTCCTAAAAACCCTAGAAAGGATGCTTGATATAAGTAAAAAAATCTGTAACACTTCTGGGAGAATAGTCCAGGCGAAAGAAGATTATTGTGTACAGGACAAGCCATAATAAAAACTGTCAGTTCTGTCAACCTTTCTGTCTACAGTCTATAGAGGATTAAAAGGATATTGAACATTGTGTAACAGCTGTCTCTTATGTGAAAGGGATCACTGTTGTGGTGAACAGAAATGTACCCGTTTAAAAAGCTCCATAAGGCCAGGTGTGGCTGGGCCACAAGTGGCTGCTTTGGCAGGTAAACTGCTGCTTTCAAGGACTTGAAGAGCACAGTGCGAGGTCTAATAGGTACTATCAGTGTTTCATCAACAAGTGGGTTTCTTGTGTGTCTCGTACACTACTGGAATAGTATGGGTGCTATCAAGTTTATTGTCATAAGCAGGAAACTATATTGTGTTCCTATGATATTGAGAAAATACTAATTAATATGTAGTGTGAAATTTAATCAAGTGTTAACAGAGAAGTTGGAGATTGACTTTTAAGTATTTGGTTTTTGTCACTCTAAAAACTTCAAGATTTAAATAAAAATATTTTGTTGGCAACAATAAAACCTTTAACTAGATATAATTTCTCTGGGACAATTTAATTAATTTTGAATGTTGATTAATACTGTTGAAAACACAGCAATTTCATAACCCTTACCATGAAACAAGAAAAAAGGTGGACCATGCTTAGAATTAACATTGCTGTAATGCATGGTTGAAATTATTTTCACCATCAACATAAAGAAAAAAAATTATTTCTAATATGTCAAAAGGATTAAACAGTCTTTCTGATTTGGCTTCAGCTGATATACATGCTTTGTGCTACAGTATTCTGTAAGCAGAACTGTGTTTTCTATTTTTAACCCCTCTAATTTATATAACAACTTTATTCAGCAACATTATAAATTTGAGAAATGCAATTAAAGTAATATATGCAAGTTATATACATGAAGTTGGTGAAAGGGAGCAATCTTTTTGGTTATATTGCAAAATGATTGGTGAAAAATTCTGTGTCCCAGTAAGATGGCAGGAGGAATTAAAGGAGAATATAACTTCCCGTGAACTGTCTTGGAGCAGGCTGCTCCCCACAGTACAGTGCAGACAGAGCCTGGCTGTGTTCCCACTGCTCAGCAAGGGGTTAAGAGGAAATCCCACCAACCTGCTTTTCCCTCTGCTAGGCTCCATTTGTGGGTCTGATCACAGACCAAGATAGCTCTGTCCAAAGTATGCAGAAGACATGACATTAGGCAATGACAGCTTTAGTGCAGAAATGGAGGTTTCTGATGGGCTGAATGGTGGTTGACAACAGCTCAGAAGATGGACTGTAAAATGGCTGGTGCACACTTTCCTACACCACTGTCATTGATACCTGATGACAGACAGTGGCTCCTTTATTATATTATCAACATTGTCCATTAAAATGGAGTTATGATGAAAGATGATAAAAAGTTACAGGACAGAGAAGTGGAAAAGTTTCAGATGAATGGGGAAGAAAGACTACAGGAAACAGGAAGACAGCCAAGCAGAAGCAAAGAGGAGAGGAGAGTTCCTGCACTCCAAGGGGATTCAGAAGTAGATGAGAAAAGAATTACGACTGTGTAGAGAGGCAAAGAAGAAAAGAGAAAGATGAGGCATTGATGAATAGAATGATTTGGAGCCTATGTCCATATGATTCACCACCTCTTAAGTGTCCAAAAATAACCTTGTCTGTAAGTGCCATTATTCTGCACTAGGGTAGGAGGTTTTTGTGTCTAAAGACTAAGTTTCAACTCTGATCGTTTCTTCTCTTCAATAAAAAGCACCTCCCTTATGAGTCCTGTAACTGCCAGCAGCAATGCCACGTCTATCTCTAATCCTGTAGAGTGCCTCTATTTAAAATTTGCTTCCTCTAGTCATGTGAACTTACAGACACAGAAGTAGTGCCATTTTTTTATGGATCTGCAGAAGGCTTACAGGACTTCAGGTGACTGAAGAGGCAACAGCAACAGTGTGGGAGTCTTTCCTGCTTTCTTTAGATATGAGATAGTATTGCCAATTTACATGATACTGAATGTTTTGTTTCTTACAGCTCCTGTGCATTGCTAGCAGGCCGGGCATTTCTCACAGACAGAATTTTTCACATGTCATTCTGCAATATAACCTAAAAGACTGCTGCCTTTCACCCACTGTTAAATATCCAGGACCAGGATATCTACTTGTCTGTATTGCTGTGTTTTGTACAGTTTCTGATGCCCTTTATACTAGAGATGTTTCTTGGCAATTGGATTTGTTTTTTCTGTAATCCAAAATTGTTTTCACAGTTGATTCTAATTTAAGATTTTGTTCTCTTTGCTTCATTGTTCTTTGCACAACTGTACTTTGTATTGTACATTGCACAACGGAGTCCTCGGCCTTGCATGTGAGAATTCCTTTTTTCTGTTTCTTGACTTCTAATATTCCTGTATCATTTGTCTTTGGTACTCATCAGACCCATGTATCAACTGTTAGAGTGTTTTAGTATTTAAACCTGGCAAAACATCTCCCAGTTACTTTATAATCCTTTTCTTCTGTCCACTGAGAAATGCAATGAACACGAAGACAAAAGAATGTGGGATTTTTCTCTGTGAATGTTAGTTTTGGGTGTGTGGTTTTTTGTTTGTTTGTTTTTAATTAGGGAAATAATGGCAGCTTTTTTTTTTTTCAGCTGCCAACAGTAAGTTTTCACCAATGGCTTACCATTTAAGTAGTGGATCTTTATCCTGGTGTCCCTTAACTTTATTAAATGAGTCTATATATGTCCAAATCTTAGTTTAGGTTTGTCCTTGACCTTCTTTCAGTACAGCAAGAAGCAAGACCAAATGGGGAGTATGGCTACAGGATTAGTAATAAGTAATTAAAGGACTGAACTTAAGAGAAAAAGCTATGTAACGCTTTTCACCTTGGCCATCAAAGGCAAGGGGCCTTCAACTTGGGATTTAGATTTATTTGGAAATAATAGATCCATTTCTTCCTGACATGCAGCTTTCTTATTTCAGTGCTTACTGTCCCCAGCTCAGGGTTTAGAGTGGTGCAAGAGACTTGGAACCAAGAAGAGCTTTGGTTGGGTCAAAGTTGGGTCTCCTGTTCATGCTGACCTCTTATTTACTGGATGCAGTTAGCTCTACCATTCTCTTAAAGTTAATTGACCAAAGCCTCAGAAAGTACATACAGACAGACCTTCACTGGGGCTATTTCTTGGAGTAGTGGATAAATTTTTAGAAATTTCTACAAGTGCTAGAACTGGAAGACTTTTTTTCAAAATGACTGTTTGTGTCCTGCAGAAATGAATTAGGATTCAATTTGCTTCTAAAGCTCTGTCAACGGTAACCATAATAAAGGTTATTTGCTCTGTTTTGTGATACATGAAGATTTGGTGGGTTATCAGCTACAATTTGTTGAGGAATATTATTCCAGATTATCTGTTTCACCCCTGGTCTTTCAGCATTCATGTGCTTGCATTTCAGGTGATGTTATTGCCAGTTACATAGACAATAGTTCACTGCATTTTTAGGTAACAATACAACTAAATTGTCCTTCTTTGTTTGGAAGCAAAAGTGTGTTAAGAGCTGGCCTATACCTGGAAATGGGACTGTTGGTCAGATACTTCAACTTTAAAATAAAATATTGGGTAATATTTCAGCAACTGTACATCAAAGTATTAACTGAAGATTATCTTGGCTATGGCTTCCTTTTCTCTTCTGTAGTGCAAAGACAGTGGTGTTGTCTTTTATATGGAAATTAATATGCATGTGAAGTGAATGTGGTGTCTTTTAAGATTCGAAACAGCCTGTGTTTGAACAGGAGATGCTGTTCCATGAGCAAATGGAGAAGAATCCATAATATAGGGTGTTTTCTGATAGTTGGTAGGATTTTTCCTATATTTTTTACAAAGAAATGCTGAGATATATATTCTCAGATTAGCACAGGTCCATAGGTAGTCCAGAATATTGTTTGTTTGGGTTTTTTTTAGTAATGAGCAGCACCTCTTCATTTAATTTGCTGGGAGCTAACGGGTGAATTAGAAACATTTAATCTAAATTTCTAATTTGTTTACAATATTTTGAACCAAAAACATAGTAATAAAATAATCCTGTAAAATGAAAGGTGGGATTTCACAGGGTGGGAGGACGGTTGAAGAAAAAGAAAGGAAGTATAATGCTTAATATTTCTCCACTGGGGTATATGCATGTGGAACTGAAGCTCACGGTAATTGTTGGTGTGCTCCCTTAAGCAGGGTGTTTTGCCTGTGATTTTTGAAAGGATCAATCACTTGCAGCAATTTATGTAATAACTTTCTGGTGTGTGACTCTACTACTTTATTTATTCTTTTTGCCTGATTTGCCAGAATGCAATACCTTTGCTCCTTTGTACAGTAAATGTACTCTGTGATATCTGTGATGGTATGGTCAAAGGATAATTTATTGTCAGATAGAAAAATAGGTCAACACTAATGTCACTTGATGATCAACCCCCCAAGTTTAATAAAACACCTCACCAGCATGCATTCAGCACAGTGCTTGATGTTTTATTAGGACTACAGTACCTTACAGTACCTAGCTATAGCAGGCATGTAATTACTGAGCTGTCATGGTGATAAGTGGGATTAATGGCAGCCTGGTGCACTTTAGTCTGCAGAGTGCCTGGAAGATGGTATTATTATAGGAGAAAGTCTGGACTGGCATATTCATGGCACCCTCCCCTCCTCCCCAAAGCTTACATTCAAGTTTGCGTTACCTGCCCCTCCCAGCAGCTGACATTTTCAGCAGCTGTTATTTGTGAAGCAGCTCAAAAACCAAAAGAGAAATAATTTGGTAAAGATGCTTGCTAGTCTGAACGAGCAGTCTGTACACATCTTATCCTGCCAGGTGCCATGCAGTTTTGACATGAGACTGTTCTATATATAATCCACAGAATGCATTTTATGTTCAGTGTGCTTCCTCTCATTTTGAATACAGGACTGTTGTATTTTAAAGAAAACATCACTGAGGAAAGTGAAGAGTAAAAGATCGTAATGGAATTGATGTCTTATTTAATTGCATGATTTTGAGTTCTGTTATTTTCTTATTGCCTACACAGGCAAACTGCTCATCTGAGTCCTTATAGTGGTGTTTTGTCTAGTGCATCTCCTTTTTTGCTGGCTTTGAGTACTAGAACTTTGCTTTTTTTTTTTTTAAAGAAGAGAAATTCTTGTTTGCTTAGAGACCACAACCTTTTGAGGTCTCCCTGTCCCACCTCTTGTTAAGACCTTTTTAACACGTACCTGTCACAGGTAGTGCTGGGCAGTGTTATGTTCAGCTGCCACAGCAAAACCTGCCGATGCTTTTCTGACATTCCACCTAGCTGAATTTGTAACCCAGTGTGGTGTTGGACTCAGGTTTGGCTTCTGCAGGTTTCCCATCTTTTGGAGCCTGTGAGACCTGTTTACTTTAAGTATATCCTCTGGGGCCTTTTTTCAATGACTAGTCTTGTGAGAAAATCCAAACAACCACTAACACATGTGCCTTCAAATTTTTCTGGTGCCATATTGTCTGCAATACCCAGCTAGATGATAATGAATAACGAGATGAAAAGCTAATTAATCTTTTACTTAACTAGCTTTCCCTTCTCTCCTATTCCACCCTTAACTGTAATAACGACAACAAAAAATCCCTGATATGTGTGATTGACAAAGTCAGGACAGTGTTTTGTTGCAGGTATTCCAGTCATTTATTTCCTTTTAATGTAATCTTAATTTCTTTGTATATAGTCCACTGGCCTCTTGCAGCTTTTCTCTGTTTTAAAATACTCAGTTCCACAATGTTGCTACCTAGCACTGAATAAAAATAATTAAGGTAGACTTGTGGAACTTATGTAAGTATCTGGGTTCAAATAATATGTAAAAACCAAATTTTATTTCATTTTGCATACATTGTTAAACCCACAATTTACATTAATTCTGACTGTTACTAAATCAGTATCAAAAGAGCATTTGGAATAACCTAATGAATTCTGAGACAAGTAGTGAGGCATTTGACCTGTGATAATCATTGATCTATAAAACCAAGGCTGTGTTCTAATACCTTTGTGCCTAATAGAGAACCATTTTACTCCTTCAGCTGACTTTTATCTTTTTTTAAGATTTGCTTAATGCAAGTTGTGTAGACTGTCCTGAGGACTTAGTCCTTAGATGGGAGTGGTGCAAGGAACCAGATCATCACACCCCCATGTATGACTATGCAGAAACATAAGATCAATATTTATTACTTAGGATGTTTTGTCACCTTATTGCTTAGTTAGGTTTTGTCATTAGAAACGACGGGAAGAAGGTCTTCGGGATTTTGGTTGGGGGTGTGTATAAGACTTCTGAATTGTTTTCAGAAGTCACAGACTTATCACTGGAAATTCATAGAAAAGTGACTTGAAAATTCATCAGCTATTCTTATTCTTTGGACATACAGTAAAAAGTAATTCCTTCCTTTGTGGAAATACTGTTGCTTTTATATGTCTGATGGTCCAACATTCAGTCCATAATGAGACTTCCAGAACTTAGTTAATAAATTTAGGTTTACAGCACAGGAGTTTTCAAATAGAAAAATGAACTGGTCAGAAGTTTAGCAACCATGCATTCCAAGGAAAAAAATTACCTCAGTGTAATTTGAGGGTTTCCTAATACTTCAACAGGTGTTGTCTGTGAGCTTGTGAATGGTACCCTCTGCCTTCCTATGTAAAGTGCAGTCAACAAAACATAACTAATCTGTGTTGATGACAGTCAATAACGATCACATAGTACTTTGAGATTTTAAATATAAATTCTTTGTAAGTGTTTTGCATTATTGCTTTGTGACTTATCTTTTAGCAAGTTAACTTGAAAAACTTTTGCTATTGGCAGCACTTGTATTCCATGTCTCCTTGACACATTTTCTTTTATTCCTAGATGCTTAAAGTGTGCAGATGCCCCCTGTCAGAAGAGTTGCCCAACTAATCTGGACATCAAGTCATTCATCACAAGTATTGCAAACAAGGTAAAGTCAGGCTTGCAGTTCTACGTGGCAGGAGATAACATATAATGTCCCTTTGTAACTTGGTGGAAGGGTTATTTAAAGGCAGATTAATTTTGAATTCTGTGTTTTTGTTACAGAGCAGAGACAATAAAAGTGGGGTGACTGCAGAGCTTTGAGAGTTGTGTTTTGGCAATGCTATACTGGAATAATATTAGTAAACTGCCTTGAAGGTTTGAAGTAGTCTTTGCCTTGCTGAAGCCAATGAGCACATGCTTACTGATTCTAATAGGGCAGATTTAACCTGTCAGATGATCAGTGAGGTGGATCAATCCTACAGAATTTGGGTTGTTTGATGATGACTTTTGAATCTTCCTGGAGCTGCCTGTGCAGGGTAAGACACTGGCTTTGCCCTGAGTAGGTGACCTGATCACTCGGTATTTTATCAGAGTATCTTGCTCTAGAAAAGAGTTGCAGCTTAGTACGATTCTCTCAGTAGATACAACTTTTTTTGTGGAGAGCACAAAGTATCTTAGATTACTGAAATGTAATCATAGCATGTCTTTTTGGACTGTATCCCTACCTATCAATATCTTCTGTATCCACTCTGAAACTTATGATAAAAGGTACAACACAACTTTGGTAGCTGCTTTTACTTCATGTTTATATCTGGTTGTTGTGTAAGCAGCAGGAAACATTCACACACAGGAAGCTTTGAAAAGTTGGATATTTGGTTTCTGCTATTCAAGATGTTAGAATGGAAAATTGCATGTGTAAATCAGCACTGCTTCTGTTAATTCAAGTTTCAAGTTTGAGTTTATGTACAGTTTTATGCTCTTCTTTCTCTCCTTACCCTACAAGAAGAAATCTTACATGGCATGATTGTGGAAGCAATTCTCTGCAACAACTCTAATGCTCACTTTAAAAGCAAACAGCCAGAAAACCAAACCAAAAGAAGAAACTTCCTAAAATTAGAAGTTAGTAAAACCCCCAGGGGGACATGCTTAGCAAGTAGCCGAATTCATGGGCTGAGAAACAAGGCTAGAGAGTAGTGCGTGCCCATGGCAGGTGATTTGAAACTGGATGGTCTTCAAGGTCCCATTCCAACCCAAACCAGTCTATGATTCTGTATTTGTAGCCTCTATGTCAATGGCTATGCCTCCTGTAATCCATGTCCCAAGCAACTTAAGGAAACGAACAGTGCAGAGGGAACCCAGCCTTGACTTGATGACTGCAGTCTGCTGGGTTGAATTTTCCTTTTCATGTATTGGTTTCTGATGCCTTTGCCATAAAATATCTCTTATAACAAATCCTGTTATTCAGAAAATTATTGGAAATTCTTATGGTTTACTTTATTAATGGCATCTTTTTTATAGTTGTAGGTATGTACTGCTGTTTTTACACTACTGAATTTTGAAACTCCTTGCTTTCTGTCAAAGGTACAAGATGAAGTTGAGAGGGGGAGGTACCAAAAGCTGAAATGATTCACCTGAAATCATGACCTGGCAGAATCTGTGTAAGAGCCCACTACCATGGCTGCTCCTGTGGTGTCCTCTGCTTTTTCATTCTGCTGCTGTGGTGGTACCTGCGCCATACGCTTTTAGAGCAGATAGAAGACAAGAATAGTGTGCTTTTGAACAGTAAAACATATAATTTATAATTTTGATAGTTTTAAATGGAACCAGTAAGTAATTTTTCACTGTTATGCATTTTGCTGAACTTCTATTGAAATAATAAGTTAGATATTATCATTCAGCAGTCTGAATATTCAGCTTGATGAGAATTTCTGTATTATTGTCACTGAAGTTCTTGCTTAAGATGATCAAGGATATTTTGCATGTCATTGAATATAATTTTCAGAATGATAAATTTGTTTTTGCTGTTTTCATCATATAAATAAACTTCCATTTCTAATCCAAAAGCTTATAAATATGTATGATAGCTTCTAGAAGAAATAAATAGGTGAAACATAGAACATTCAGGTGTTTGAGGTCAATAGATTCAGGGAATTGGGGTGCATTTTCTAGACTTCTTGAAGATTCGTGTCTGAATCTCTCATCACCCACTTGAGAAACTTGCTTCAGCTGGTTACCCTTCTACTTGTTTAGAGAAGATTGTGTTCAATAAATTCCCTGTCCTTATCCTTGTGTAAGCAGTATTGCATGCAGGTATTTATTTAAACATGATTCATTATTAATATGGAATATTTAGACAGCAGTAAACTGAAAATGAATTACTTTGTCAGGTATTAAAAAGCTCTATTGTATGTGGTTTGTTTTGTTGGGAAATGGCTATAGCAATCATAAAGGGTCAGGGATTCTTGTTCTCTTAAGCCTGAGGCTTTTTAGATATTTACAGGCCATGTACAATGTAGCTGTTCTGGCTGTTCTGCCATTAGACCTGAGCTCTGAAGTAGAAGAGGGACAAGGGAGGAGGGTTGTTCCTGGGTTGAGAGGGTAATTGAATTGCCAGACTCAATGAGCCTTGAGCCTCTTTGAGAGAAAGGATGTCACTTACGCTGTATTGTGTTAGCTGCTGTGACTCAGTAGAGTTTAGGCCACAACTTCCATTCTCTTTTTCCATACAAACTGGATTACAACTCCACTTTATAAAGGTACAATCTATTCCATTGTGTCTTCCCAGTTCGTGTTTCTCAGTTCATAAAGGCCGCTTGCAATTGTGTCTCTTAGAGATCAGACTTTAAATTCACCAGGCACACGTTACTATTTTTGTTTCCAAATATCAGAAGA
This sequence comes from Geospiza fortis, assembly GCF_000277835.1. Lineage (NCBI taxonomy): Eukaryota > Metazoa > Chordata > Aves > Passeriformes > Thraupidae > Geospiza > Geospiza fortis. The sequence goes on along the minus strand of NW_005054336.1, from coordinate 4,453,836 downwards.
GGGCAAACAAGAATTCTGACTTCCAGCTGTCCTCTTTAAACACCACCACATTGCAAAACATGTATTTCTTGCTTTATAATGAACAAGTGCTGTCATAGTTGTTTATTTCTTTAAAAAGAAAAAAAATACACTAAAGAAAGTCCAAACATGTTCAGGTGCTGCAGGAGAAGCTCTTACCCCCAGCCCTGAAGTAGTACCAGGAATGATTTTAGGATTTCATGCTCTCCTTTCCCTGCATTGATATGTCAAAGCAAGAAGGAATTTGTAAAATGGAGCTTTAGCACTTGTCATCCTTTAGGACTGGCACAAGCAAATGTTTTACAGCAGCAGAAAATCCTACAATTTCCCAGAAGCATCTCTCAGCCTAAACACTTGTAGGGTGTGCAGCTTTTCTCCTGTTCAGCAAAACCATGCCACAGAAGCGGCCCTTTAGAAGACAGCAGCTCCTCACATGCTTTACCTTTGAACTGCTCAGTGGGAGAGTCTTGGAGCTTTTTGTTATCACATCCTTTATGGTTTGAGTAATAGCATTGGAAAACAACTGTTGGTGCACACAGGGATATCAACTTTTGTTACACAGCACAGGCATAAGGAATGAGTGACTCAGCCTTTACAGTCTCAGTCTGTAATGAAGAACTGGGGGTACAGAAGTATCTTTTTTGTTATCTGGACTCATAGAACTCACTTTGTTACTGTAGCCCTCTGTGACTAGCTCTCACAATTTTATTTCAAGCCATGCATTAATACAGTGGTTCCTGACATTGACTCTACAGTTTTTTTCTGTGTTCTGAAAGACCATCTTCTCCCACATCCCTTAATGATAAAGATAAGCTGGTTTGCACTGACATATCAACTATTTTAACAGACTATATGGAGGCCAACATTAGAAAAAGAACAAAAACAACAAAGAACCCAGTGCCCCCCAAAAAATCCCAAACCAAATGAAAACTCCACATTGGAAAACAAAAAACATCCCAATCCCCAAAATCAGCAAAGCCATGCTGCCCTCTGGATAAAAGGTAAAAGGTTGTCCCTGGGCTGTGCAGAACACTGGGAGGGAAATGGAGGAGGGAGAAATTAATGTCAGGAGTAGTACAGAGAAACTTGTGGAACCCAGGGGAAAGTTTTAGGATTTCAGAGGAATCTTTAGGTTTAAATGAAACCAAAGGAAATTTGTGTGGGATTTTCAAGAATGCAATTCTGATTTTTTAAAGGAGAAATCAGAGAGGGAACAAACTGGAAGACAGAGAAGGACATAAAGGCATAAGGGCAAATCTGAAGTTTGGGAGATTGAGGGAGTCAAGGAAACCGTGTTTGTGGTAATACATTAGAAATAAGAAAAATGAAAAATGTGTAGACAGAGGAAAAGAAGATACAAAAAGTTGTGGAATTGCTAAGAGAAAATAAATGGAGATTGCCACAGAGAAAGGGTGTTGAGAGACATAGGATTATGACAGGTGAGAAAAATAGAATGATGGGGTTTTTCTGTGCCAGAGGAACTCTGACTAAATTAACAAAAGACATCTATATGCCATTGCAAAGACTGTAGAAAATGACGAGTCACAGTTCATATGTAAAATACTGTAGGTGGGGTACTGTTAATACAATGAAGGATTGTGGACGGCAGAAAGCTGCTAGGTGACTGGTAATAATTATATACAGATATTAATCAAAATTAATCTTTAAGTACTTCTTTGAGGCCAGGTTTTTCAAAAGTACTGTTTTATTCAGCTTTCTCTGTTAATCGTAGTATATTTCAGGTCACTAAATAAAATAGTAAGGAAAAAAATAATTTAAAAGAAACATTAGGAATGATGTTAAATTTGATGCACATGAAACAGTGACTTTTCTTGAGATGTCTGTTTGTACTTAGTGTAATGGAATGGCTGACAGCTGGTTTCAGTCGCCCTAGTGTAATTATGTAGAATAGACTTTTGCGATGACACTATGTCAATTAAGGAATCTCTCACATTCTAGACTACAAAGGACAAAATGACAGTACAAGATATTTCTTCCGTTCTTTTTCATAAAAAGATAGTGACACTGTGTGAAATTACAGTCCTGTTATGATGACACAAGTCAAATGATGTGAAAGATTTCTGGATTGATTAAAAATCATCAGCATTATAATATAGAATATGTATGATTTGATAAGTTGCTGTTATGTTTTGTTCATTCTTCTTCGGAAGATATTTGGGGGGGCTGACAGACTGAGGGCGTTTCTTGTTATATTTGAACTGGTGTGTGTCAGTGTGAAAAATGCTCCTTATATAACAACGTACTTTAGAAAGTGACTCTTCGGTCTGTGGAAATGTTTTAATCCAATACATCTTGAGTAAATTTTGAAGCCATCACAGAACATGAACTAGAATAGGAGGTGGTGATATTTTTCCATGTATTTTGCTATGTCTCCCTTTTTTAAACTTAAATCCAGATGAAAAAGAATTTATGACTGTTTTCTTCTTTCCTTTTAAAGCATTCACACTGTCTCCAAATTCTGATAAAGTCAGTGTATTAATTTTTATTACATAAAGCATAATAATGCATATTCTTCATGGTTTTTTTTACAAAACTGCAATATCAAAACATCCTGATGCATAGTGAATTTATTTGAAAAGCTCTTGAATTGAATTGAAAGAAAGGATGCTATAAGCATTTCCTGATAGTAAATATAATTTCTTCTGGTCTCTCAGTATTGATCCTATGTGTTTTAATAGATTTTTTTTCAAGTAAAACACAGTCTAATTTGCATGCAAATTATGTAATGCCTCCAAATGATACATGTGGAGATCCTCTTCTGCCTGTTTTCCTCTGATTATTGATATCTGTTTAAGGCTTCTTTTTGTTCCCTATGTTAGCAATGTAGTATTTATTGACATTTTGTTGTAGGAAACCACAAAACATCTTATCCAGTTAGATTAATTTATTTCCATGGAAATGCACCGGAAAAAAGATTCTGTGAACAAAGGCAGGAGCAGACATTTATCTCATTAAAAAATTCAGAATTCTAGTTTTAGACTTGCTTCCTCTGTGACGTCTGTAAGAAACTGGCCAACTGAGTCAACTTATTATTTAAACACCTACATAAATTACTCCAAACTGTTAAGGTAGCTTGCATTATTCTAGGCACTGAAGTAACTGTGTCATTTTAATGAAGCCAGCCTCCCTTTAATTATGATCCTTTCTCATGTACAACATGTGCGTAGTTACCAGCCTGCCAGGTCTGCATCTCTGCATGTCTGTTTTATATGCAGCTTACTACACACTAGTTTTGTAAAATGAAGTGATCAATATTTTTTAAAAACGTGAATATACTATGAATATTTTACTTCTAGTGTCACTGATAAATGTAATGATCATTAAAACATGCTTCTAGCTTAAAAAGGATAAAGCTGCATAAGCAAAATATGTTTGTGTAATTAAACATTTAAGATCATATACACATTCTAAAAACTCTCATTTATTATTGTACTACCATGCTTTGTAGTTTTGTAACACAGTTTGCATAACACCACTCAGTGTAACTTACTAGACTTACTGAATTTATCTGTCAGTGTTTGTCAAGTATTGTAAAACATTTTTCTAATTTTTTGGTATGTTAGATAATTGCCCAGTAAAGATAGGATAAATTATATAGAATAGAATAGAATAGAATAGAATAGAATAGAATAGAATAGAATAGAATAGAATAGAATAGAATAGAATGACAAAAAGATGAAGCAACTCAGGCACATGCAGCCCAGCTCGGAGCCCAGACGCCACACTGCACTGTGCCCTGGCAGGCAGGAGCTTTGCAGGTGGACTTGCTCTCGAGGCACTGCACAGTTGTGGTAGCAGCACATGGCAATATCCTTTCACTGGGAGTGAGCAGGAGCAGTGGCAATGGGAACAGTGCTTGCACTGATCTCCAGGAAGGTAGAAGGAGAATAAGGGAACTGTGGCTCTTCTGAGAGAATGTTTTAAGTTTACCTATGGTAAAATTAGCACAGAGTAGTTATGTTTTGGCAGACCATGAAACCAAGTCCAGTCCGAACCTGTGCTTCCATTTCATCTCTAGAGGTGCCCACATTAGCACGGTTGGAACACACTAGTTGAAGCAGTGCAGAAGCCTTGCCCTGCTGTTCTCAAATGTGACTGTCTTTTAATTTATCATTAAAATTATTTTAGGTGCTAAGACTAGAAGATATATACCAGTTGATACAATTTATTTAAGGTCTTAATATTTAACATGGTGATGTGTACTATGTAGTTTTTGATATTCTTATTTGAAGAGAATGCAGCTCTTTTTTTTTTCTCAGATGCTACCACTACTAGTGCCAGCTGCAGGAACTCATGGTCATGACACCAATATCTCAAAACTTTCCAAATCATGTCTCTATCTTCATATACTCAATCATGTTTCTCTCAAAGTAAGAGTTCAGCAGTAGCTGGCCTTACCCCTATTGAGTCTTCAGTTCCAGCTTCCTTCTTACCAAACTCTGGTATGGTGTTCTGATACAGATTTCCTTAGATATCACCTTAACAAACTGTGGTCTTGGTCCTATAGCCCTACTGACCCTGGGCCTTTCTCTCTGAAGTCAATTGTGCCCTGTCTTTCTGTAGCATAGCTGTGCTCAAAGTTTGCTTTGAGCTTTCAAAAGAAGTAACATGTGCCAGCTGTGTTGACGTTGCATTGGCGCAGTTTAAGTGTGAGAATATACTTTATATATGCAAGAAAATTAATTTTAAAAGAGGAATATTTAACAGCTTTGCTTTTTAGGCGTAATAACTAGGTCTGTATATAGATTTTAATTGCAAAGCTGAAAAATGTAGACAGTCCTTAATGAAGTTGCTTAAATAGAAATGCGCTTTGTTTCCATTGAACCAGAGTTGAAGATAATAAATGTAATGATACTGGACAACACAGGAAGGAAAACTGTAAGTCTAATATGTGTGAAACATAAAAGAGAACAAAAGTTCATTAAAAACCATTTTGTCTTTGAGTTAGTGAGAAAAATAACCAGCAGTAATTTGTAATTATTCCTTTAGAGTAGAAGAAAGGAATGGCTAGATGTAATTGCCTGAGGAACAGGCATCTAGTGCCACTTAAGATGCTGCAGGGTAACTAGGCTGGTCTCGTTGCTGCTTGGGAAAAATGTGGGTTTCCTGCATTGATTTTCACCTCTGCTGTCTGCAAATTTGTGTCAGTGACATCTCCAATATAACTGGACTTCTTTAATTTCCTGCCAAATTGAGCTTGCAGGTTTTTTCTTCTTCACAGGTTTTTTTAAGAATCCCTAATAATCTCTGATATCAAAACAGTATAATAATCTGGAAGAGCAAAACTGTTTGCTAATACGTACAATTCCATTTTAACTAATATTCCTTTACAGTGGAATAAATGAGAATTAGGGCTAATAAAATGTCTTACTAGTCACCACAGGGGAAATGGCTGAAGGTTCTTCAGAACAGTTGTATAAAGGGGTTGCCTGTTCAGCCAGGATTAGAATTTCAGTGGGGTTTGGTACTGTCTAGGCAGCTGGTTTGTGTTTCCAGATGAATGAGATAGGCTCGTGGTCTGCCTTAGTAGACCAGCAGCTATAAGCAAGGAGTTCAGTTATGTTTACAAATACATTTCTTGAATATTGGCATATTCTTGGAAATTTCTGTTTGTGTCTGTATGATCTGGTTTAACTTCAGACAATTGCATGCTCAGTCTAATAATATGCCTGTAGTGAATTTGAACTTCCCAAACCAAATTCTTGTTACCCATTGTTGGTTAAATTGTCAGATCTTGACACTGACATCTTTTGATTCCTGAGTGGATTCTTAACTCTATGTGGCAAAGTATACAATATGATTTCATTAACGTAGGTGCAGAACTGCCAACAGTAGTTCTCTCTCTTTAAATGACACTTCAGGTCACTCCTGGCATTTCCTCTGATTCTTCTTCTTAAGACAATTGTCTAGATGAAAAAAACAGCAGAAGTTGTTTACTCATGGCATCAGACACTGGGAACTTGCTAAAGTCCATTCCTTAGAGTTTTAGTATGGAAAGAATCCTTGCTAGTTCTCATATAGCTGGTGACTATTCCTTTTCTGAAGAAGTCCACTGAATATTGAGAATCTTTGAAGTTGTGAATTGTAGGTAACATCTTTAATTAGTTCCCTGGTTTAGGATTTAAGGAAACAGGAGAGTAAGTGTTTGCCCTGATCAGTATGTGTTGTGAAAAAAAAAAAAAGATCAAAAAGAATTCCATACTGCCATATCTGCAGGTGGCTACATGGAAAGTCTTCTCATCATGTGTCTGGGAAAATTGGCACTACTGGTCTGGTGTGAAGGACAGGAATATCAACAGAGATGGTGTGCACAGATGTGTAAAATAAGATTTTCATTCCCGAGCTGTAAAGAACTGGTAATATAACCAGCACTTTCTGGTCATCCTGTAACAAGGATTGCAACTCAGCTACTGCCCAATTGACCCAGAAACGGAGAGAATATTTTCAAGTACATAATGCAGCAATTGTAGTTTTTGAAGGTAGATTTGTTAAGCTACTAAAAATCCTACGATCCCCTCAGACTGAAGATGCTTTTAACCATTTTGCAAGATAAAAAGCAAAAGTTTACCTTTCATAATCCACGGTTTTTGCTGACTTTCTTTTCAGCGTCTTTGATGGGATTTTGCATAACATGGTAGTACATTTCAGTAAGGTCAGTGTTATTTAATACATATGCTTATATATTATTTTGTTACAAAATTCTCTCTTGAAGGTTTGAATTTTTGCTTCGTTGGTATGTGACTGTCGTTTTTATTTCTTCTTCCTTTCTCTTTTTCCTTCAGAACTACTATGGAGCTGCCAAAATGATTCTTTCTGACAATCCACTTGGCCTGACATGTGGAATGGTGTGTCCAACATCAGATCTCTGTGTTGGTGGCTGCAATTTGTATGCCACTGAGGAAGGACCAATTAATATTGGTGGATTGCAGCAGTTTGCTACTGAGGTAGGACTTGCGAATGTCTTAAATTCTTTGTATGTACTATTGAGTATTGCCTGTGGTTACCTTTGTTAATGATTTTTTTCAAGAAAAGTTGATACTAATAAAATTAAAGTATAGAAAGCTGGAATAATTATTCTGTTTCTTACCACACACTCAAATGCTTAGAAATGCTTTCATAATGCAGTACATTGTAGGAACATAAGAAACATTATTTGTGAACAAGATGATTCTTTAGACATACTGGTAGTTGAGACAATTTCTTTTATAATGAAAAATTTATTTTAGGTGACAGTGTGGATGTTGCTCCATTGTAGATTGTAGGCTGCATAAGGGAAAAGATCAAGTGCAGCTGTATCTGTAAATGCATATTAAGGAGATATAGAACTGTTCTGGGCATAGGTGGATTCTATGGCAGAATTAATGTGTGCTTGTGCTGGCTTTGAGACAAAGGATAAACTTCAGATGATTTTTTCTTTTTAATGTATTTACTTTATTTATTTTCCAAACCGAAGTAAATACATAGTTTGAGGTTGACCTAAAATACATGTCCATGTGTATTTATTTATATAGGTAAGATTCACAGTGCGTATGTGTAAATTTACTAGTTCATAAAGGTAGGTGCATGTTTTGGCTACTTGAAGCAAAGGTTGTTACTTGCTGCTTCACATTAGAAATTCTTTGCATGGGTTTCTGTTGAGCTTCTTGTGCATTGCTTGGGATTATGTAGTTTTAATGCTCCAATTTCTGTCTGAAGAAAGAGGCAACTACTCGTTTGTTAATTTCTTTTGAGGGCGTGGAGAATTTTTACCTCACTCAAGGTCTCAGATGGTACCTCATCTGATCTACCTGAAGTAAAATTTTGTAAAAATGATTATTTTGGCCTCTGTAAAAGTGAAGGAGTTATGGCTATATTAAAACCAGCATATTCATGTGTTAGGATTGTACATTTCTATACAGTCCTTAACTAATGTGCGTGTCCCTATTCTGTATCATGGGCCATTTGGCTGATCTTATTTACAAACATACAATGAAGTTCCAGTCAACTTTGCAAAGCCTGGGAAAAAACCAACTTTGTAGAACAGACCAAAAGAGAAATGCAAATCAATCTGGAAGTAACAAATGATGTCTCAAAGACCAGTATTTTCCTCTAGTGTCAAGCATAGACTTCATGCTCTCTTCTCAATGCTGTGGGTCATGATTTGATGAGCAAATAATACTACCTGCTGCTGCTGTTCTCCTTTTATCTGTCTGTATCCCTCTTTTCTTCTCTCCAGGAGACTTGTAAATCTTCTGGAGTGCCTGATAAACTTTTCTGCTAGCTGGTGCTGAATCTTCTCTCCTCTCCTCTCCTCTCTGTCATTTAAATAGTTATCCACTTCATTTTTCTTGAGATTTGAACGCACAAGTGTGTTCCAAGTTCTCATTTACAGGATGAGACTAGAGACACTGATCTGTGTTAGTTCTGTGTGTATGTTGTATAGCTGGGCTTTATCAGTCGAGAAACACTATTATTAGCTTTTCTTCTAGAGGCCTTTATTCTATATATGTAGAAGGCTAGTATTTGTTGCAAAGCAGAAGACTACTTCTTTCCTTAAGCCCCCACAAAACCAAAGATAGAAACCCAAAACCAACCGACCAAACAAAAAAGATTAGACAGTTGGAAGGTAGATCATAAATACAATTGTGAAATATTACTGTTTAGGAACCAAATGAAAATAATATCTGTTATAATTTGATTTGTGTCTTCTTTTAGCTCTTATTCTATGATTAATAGGGAGGAATTATGACTTGGTAGATAATGCTAAATATCTACCATTTTTCTTCAAAAATCTTCAGAAATCTATTAAAAAAACCCCAGTGCTAGCATTATGATTGATACGAAAACTGCAGAGAATGAATAGTTTTCAATGTTTCAAGTTTGTTTAAAATTATGTTAGTTCCAGGAGCCCTAACAGAATAAAACTGTTACATAGTTCTATATGGCAGTCCAACAAAAAGAATGTTTCAAAAAAATGTTACTATCTTTAGTATTTTCATAGTATCTATGTTTTTATACATTTAATATATAAAAAATGTAAAAGAAAAAAAATTGTTGTTAATAACCTTCAGGTTTACTTCTGTTTAACACAGAATTTGTATGTATTGTAGCACTCTTAATTAGTAATAATAGGCAGACACTTTTGCAATTAGTACTTTTTTACTTTTCAGTTAAATTTTTCTGTGAAAATAGGTGTAGTTGAAAAAATATAATGGTATGAGTGCTTCCAAGTAAAAATCATTATAAAAATACAGCTTATAATATTGAAGAAAATTGTAAGGTGCTACTGTTCATACAAGAATTGGCCCAGATAGTGTGTTCACAGCTCTACCTGTACAAGTAACTTAGCAAATTGTGTAATTTAGGCATGCAACATGTGTTAGTCTTAATGAGAGCTGCATGGTGATTCTCATGCATGGTGTAATATTTGTCCCACAGGGGCTTATTTACTGAAAACTCCATTGTGCATGAAGCCAGTTTTAGGCTTTTTTTTCCCTCTGAATTAGTCTGAGGATCATACACTTGATGCATTATGAGAGTGAGCAATAATAAAAGGGCACAACTGCTAGCTGAGATAATAGATAAAATATATATGGGTATGATGTGCCCGTTTGTGCTTCTGAACAATGACTGATCATCTGTTCATACTGCAGATAAAGCTTCCTAATTGTAAAATATTTGTCTTGCATACGGTAGAACAGTAAAAAAAAAATGGCACCTTATGCCGCCTGCATTTCCCTTCTGCCCTTTCATAGTTTTGTAACTATGTTTGGCTCATTCTCAAAGTGAATTGTAATCCAGCCTTAGAAAATGTGTTTTTTTGGCAATTAAATGTTTAAGTGGAAAAAGGGAAATGTCCGTTTGTATTTGTGATGTAGAATGTGTGTACTGGGATGCAGTTACCATGGTAACTGTTGCATCTAGAGAATAACATGGAGTAAATCTCACTATTATAAATGACGAGTGTCAAGCTCAGGTTGCACCTGCTACTTGCACAGGTCAAAATTATATTAATGCCTTTATCTGTCTCCTTTGCCCAAGTACTCCAGAATCAGGCAACATCCATTTTTTGAACACAACTTCAGTGAAAATATACTGAGATTGCAGTGACAATACATATAAGCATGAGGTATATGGCTGTCAGTCCCAAAGTGAACTAAAATCACTGGTTACTCAAGTACAAGTTTGCAAGCTTGTAGTGAAAAGAAGTGAGGTCTATTACCTTATCTGCTGTTGTATTAGTAAGAAACCCTCAAATTATTATGGTTTTGCATAGACTTTGTTGAATATAAAGGTTCTTTTCTGTTTCTGTTTAATCATTCTGAATGGTGCAGCACCAGCTAAATAGAAAATGTAGTATTTTCATCTCTGCATGCTAGATATAAACACTAGATCATTTAGTACTGTGGCTCTTGTGCCAGTTACAGTTCTGGTGATTTGTTCCTCTTTGCAGATACAGTCTGACTGCTGCTGCAGCAGAAAGAAATTGGAAAAGGAAATTTGATATGTGTTTTTCTGAAAAAGAGGGATTGTATGAGCTGGCCTGCTGCTCACCTAGGGACAGCTCAGCAGGGTACCTGTACTGGAAGGAGTGTTCTGGTGAGGGACCTGAGTGCTGAACCTCCCTTCTCCCTCAGCCCACCACAGTCAAGGAAGAAATGTCTTGCCTGAGGGATTGCCATGGAGTGGTACACTGTGCCTTTGGGCTTGGGTTCCTCTTTGAGCTGCAAATTGACAGCTCTGATCAGTCTGTAGTGCAGCTGTGAGGAGAAGGCGGCTCTTACGGGGCTGCTACTCCTGTAGTAGGATGGCCTTGAGATGCCAGGCTGGGCATCATCATGGGCATGGATGTATGAGCTGCACCTGCAAGAGGAGGATTGTTCTGGGGAGCTAAGACAACAGGACAAATAGAAAAAGCCCTTTATTTGTCACCTTTAATTTTAATACCTCTTTAGGTAATTATATCTTTTAAGTCATGTTGAAATCCATGATAATAATAAAATTTCAGGCTTGTCTGAAGGGAATGGTGTCGCTTTCCACAATAGTTCAGGGGATGAATCTGAGGACTTCTGATTTCTCTGGCCATTGCTGAAAGATTTTCTGATATTTTGGCAAGTTACATAAACTTCCCTAAAGCTTTTTTTGCAGATGTTAAGCATTTTTTTGGTTTTTAAGGCATTTGCGTGAATGTTGCTGAGTCCATTTAGTAATAGGATTCATGAAATGTTGAGATTTGGATTCTGCAATGTCCTAAATCCATGGGATATCTTAGGACTAGAATAATGGAGGTTTAAAAAGTCTTTAATAAGATGTTTTGGGGCCTAGTTTTGTAAGCACTCACCTATTTCCATAAAAATTTGAAATATTGCAACTTTAACTCTTAAATTGTGGAGGGAAGATCATGAACGTTTCATAACTAGCACGTCTGTGGAAAAACCACTTCATGTAACATCCTATGCTATCCGCTGCAATTAAATGGAATTAATTGGGTGATCATGTAATTTGACAACTTCAAGAAGGTTACTGTGCATGCAATTTGCTTTATTTTGCATTAAAATATGTGCAAAATATGATTTTCTTCTTTAAATATTCAAGTGCCCCATATTAATGTAAACCAGCCTACAGATAAATATCCATGGAAACCAGTGGGGAAGTGTGAAACTAGTAAAACCAGTTCCTAAATGTTCCTGATTTCATTGCCTGTATTCTGCTGTCTGTGCACTAGTAAAATGTGATAACAATTCAGTGTATACTGATACATTTCCCTCTAAAATTAATCCCAGCTAGATTCTAATGTCCATGTCAGTAAGCGGTATCTCACTGCCTTAGTGAAGGATGTTTAACTGTAAACCTTACTGATAAACTTATTTCTAGAGCCCTTTAAGCATGGAACCAAGCATTATATTTGAAGAATATAGAAAATTTAGTTATCAAGTCAAAACATATATTACTAAAAGGTTAAATTGTCCTTCTGTTTGTCCTTCTGAAGTGCATCCTTCTCTGTATATCTTGGATATACAAAGTATGTTTTGATAGTCTCATTTTGTAGGATTAGACAAAAGTTTTTCACACTTTAACACTGAGATTGATCTTTCAATCTATTTACTATTTTGTTATACATTGTCATAGTCCAAAAATAATTTTAGGTGGTCATGGAATAGAAGAATGGCTTGTGTTGGAAAGGAGCTTAAAGATTATCTAGTTCCAACTCCCCTGCCTTGGGCAAGGACCCCTTCCACTAGACCAGGTTGCTCAAAGACCCCTCCAACCTGGCCTTGAACACTGACAGGGACCATGGAATCATTAAGGTTGGAAGAGATCTTAGAGATCATCAAGTCCAACCTTTGACCAAACAACACCTTGTCAACTAAGCCGTAGCTCTAAGTGCCGCACTGATTGAAATTAGGTATTTTATTTACTTTAAATTGTATAAAATTTGAGGTAAAAATTCTGAATGTTAGTTCTAGCCTGTTTTAATGGTTTAAAATGTTTTGGAGTCATTTAAGTCATGCTTACTTTGCCTTAAAATTATTTTCATCTGATTAGCAAAATACATTTCTCTGAGTCACCTGCTACTCTTTGCAGAATGTCACATCTTTTCATCAAAACATTCTAATACAAGAGTGGTGTAGTGAAGAAAAGAACCAGAATTTTATTACATGGGGCTAACAATAAGCTTTTCCCTATCTGCATTCTCAAAAGCAGCTAAAATGATTTGGCTGAGACTTTCCAGGAAATTTAAACTGGAATCAGTCGCTCAACAATTGAAACCACTGTAGTTGGCTCAAGTGGGGCATGTTGTGGAACCTGAGTGTAAACTCATGTTATGCAATATTTTTATATATTTTGGAATTTTGCTCCTTGTTGAATGTTTTGGAACACGACCCTTTTGCAGTGAAAGGATGCTTTATTTACAGTAGAGTACACAACAAACTGTTGGATTTCGTACTACAAAAAACCATAGAGTATTGAGCGAGTTCATTCACACCTTTACACAGTGAAGTGATGCAAATAGGAGAACTATAATATGTTACAGATATGTGAATCAAGAGAGAATTTTTTTCAGTTGTTGGAACTTAGCAGAATAGATTGCCTGGTTTGGTTTGGTCAAATTGGAACTCACTTGTGGACTAAATCTCCATGTTTTATAAACTGGGATATCCTCTTGGAGGGCTCTAATGGACATGAGGCATAAGAAGTGGACAGAATCAATGTGGACTTAATTTGAATAGGCCCTAGACAGTGAAGTAATGATAATTGTGTCATATTTGATAAAAAGTTTAAGAATAAATGCCTAGTGTTATTATTGTCTATTATTAATGTGTGTATGAGAGACCCAGAAAGAAAGGCAGACATGAGGATGATGACTGAGGCTTTTTACTGAGAGACTCTGCTTCAAAATTCATCATTTGGTCTCATTTTCCTGAATGGGTCTTGGTTAAAAAGCCCTGCAAAACAAAGGAAAATCTCCATCCAAACACCAAGCAAGCAAGAAAGAAATCATGTTTTTGAAGGAAAAGTGGAGAGAAGGGTAATACTATTAAATTTTACCTACATCCTGAACATAGTCTGAAGAGATTAGAAGCAGAAAGGACAGTTGAATGTAATGTGCCACTGAACACTTGCTTGCCAGTTACTCATCTATGGCCACCAAAGGATTTATACAGAGGAATCCAGTGATATTTAATTGAGTGACTTGCAGTATAGGGAAACTTCACCATGAGGTGAGTAAAAATCCTTTGAAATGCATTAAAGCAGTTTGCTATTTTCACACAGTTACCCTGCCAGCCTTAATATGCAAAACTGCCACTGAATTCCAGATGGCAAGATACTGCCACACAAGCTGGCTGAGCTGCATAAAGGCAGTTTTACCCTGTTTGCAAATAGGCAGAATTAAAGTTGACCATTCAGCCTGAACTCCTAGGATTTTCTGCATGAGTGCTTGGTTTCTGAAGCTTAACACTGCACTACAGTAGTGTGGAACTTCAGTGTAACATTTATTAGATAGGTATGACTATTCAATAATACATATAAAAATAGTTATGTTAACGATAAAGTAAATTTAGTAGTAAATTTGTTAAGCATATGCATATTCAGAGTGTTCAATATGCATATTAAATATGCAATTTATATAATTTTTGTTACAGAATACCCTTTTTAAACAACTATATGAGACTAGTGAAAATTTGCTACAATTCAAGCAATTTCTTATGAATATAGCAAAGCAGACATTTTAGAAATATCATTGCATTTGGGTTATCATAATCTAGTTTCACAGTACAATATGAGCTTTTCAGCCTGTGAAATCCATTAATAACCACATTAAACTTTCCCATATTGTATGAATTGTCAGGTTTAAATGTTTCTTTCTTTAAAACAATTCTCTGTCTCTTGCTTCATGCAGTTTGTTAAACCACTGTGTCAATTTACAAAGACTGGGGGAGTTTGACACAAATTTTAGAGTGGGAAGGAACTAATCATTGGTTTACCTAGCATGAGTGCTCAAGTGCATATGAAGAAAATGAACATTGATTCAAAATATAAATGAAAAATTCTAATCATGAGTGGAATTGCCGGAGTTTAACTTGAAAACCCTTTGCTTCTTGAGTTCTAAGGAAAGTAAAATCTGTTGCTAAGCTTCTAAATAGTTTAAATATACTATTTATTAAGACAAATGTCAGTGTATATATTTTAGAGGACTAGGTAGTTATTAGGGAACACAGCTCTGCATTGAAATAGGTGGGGAGCAGTGTGGTCTCCTGGTAGTTTTTGAGATTCTGCATTGATGGTATTTTTGATATGACTGAGAAATCCCCATGCAATGTACTCTTGAATTATTATGTCTGCTACAGATATATACTGCTTGGGTTAAACATACTTCCCCCTAAAGTAAAAAGAAGATGTACCTGTGCTATTCCATGCTTCTAATGTTTAGTAGCCTCTAAGGCTGTATGTCTGTTCTTTTTCCTTTTGTAGATTGTACAACACAGAGACTCACTTCCTTTCTCTGCAATTTCTCTAAATGCAGAGGAGACTGAAATCTTGCTTGGGCAATAGAAGAATATTTCTGCCTTCACCTCTTCCCTGTATATCTGAGTATAGAACTAATTTAATGCAAATCTGAAAAATTGTGTGACATTACACCAGGTTAGCAGCCCATTGCATTGGGTTCTATAGAAATACACAACAGTGGGCAGAGATTGTTGCTAAGTATTTTTAATAGTCAGGACAGATTGGAGCAGATCATCACCATTATGCAGGTGAATGAGTCATTGGGGCATAGGGACAACAGTCTAACTTTCAGATGTGTCTACAGTTTTTGGAAACCCAATTAAAAAGTGGATAACAAATTAAATAAGATAGGTAAGAAACTGAAATAAAGTCCTATAAAAATATCTAAGAGGAAGAATCTAAAGCATAGGTTAACAATGAAAATATAGCACTGAAGACTAAGTGTAGTTACTAAAAAGCATTTCAAGCAGACCTAAAGTTTGTTACCTACCACCTCTAAAATTCAAGCTATAAGTGATTTTTCCAGGATGATGCAGGTTGTCTCTTGAAGAAGCAAAGCCTCTTGACTGGCACTATAATCCTTTGCATTACTTGCAGAGGTATTTTTCTACTAGTAAGAATAATTTGGTTGCAGGGAAATTTTTTGGCATTGCAGAGGTTCTCTACCATCTGGCTGACTTCGCATTCCTATTCTGTCACTGGTAGTCTGGATCTGTCTTCTCTGTAAAATTTACAGTAGTGAAGAACCTGACTTCAGAGGTTTTAAAACAAAAAGAGCCATAGAAGGACCAAACTCTATTAAATACAACATCCCTCACAAATGCACAGATCATGTTATTTGGAAACCTCTATAATGTTGTGAGTTTGCTATAATATACCAGCTATGTGACAGCACTAGCAGAAGCTTCCAGCATGTCAGTCATAATAAAGTTTAGAGAGGGAATGTGTTTAACCTGTTGATTGTGTTGCTTTTCAGGTTTTCAAATCCATGAATATTCCTCAAATCAGAAACCCTTCCTTGCCTCCTCTAGAAGATATGCCTGAAGCATATCAGGTGAAGATAGCTCTTATTGGTGCAGGACCTGCAAGTTTAAGTTGTGCTTCCTTTTTGGCTCGACTGGGCTATTCAAACATCACCATATTTGAAAAGCAGGAGTACCTTGGGGGCTTAAGGTAATAAAACAATGATAACAAAGCACTGTTTGCAATTATTGTAGAAAGCATAGCAAAAACTGTTGTACATACATAGTTTATATATGATCGCTTGACTTTTAGCATAGGAAGAGAACAGAAGATTTCAGATCTGTAAAAGTCACCTTTTAATTAAATAATTGATCATTCATGTTAAAAGAGGTACAGTTACAGGCAAGCTTTAACTGAAAATCTAGTGGCTATCTCCTATATTCTCTTCACATGACCTGTTAAATTCTAGGGTGCAATTGTTATGATCAAATTAACATATTAGAAAATCGTGTCAGGAACCATTTTCCCTTATCCTTAAAACAAGATTAAGTCCTTGTAGCCCTAGTGAAAGAATGCTTAAAATGCTTTAGATAGTAATTTCATGGAGTTTTTGTTTTAGCATGCTTTCCTGGACTACCTTGTGTAAATAAAGGTGACAGTGGCAATCAGCCATCAGTGGATCTGCTTTAGCAGGCCCTACCATATGGGTGAAATAAACCCCCTGCAATTCAACCTTTGAAAAGTTACAAATACATAAAGGAAGGTACGTTTACTATTTTCCTCTGTGGTAAACCCTTGGCTAGTATTTGCATGTTGTCAGTCCTCTACACTAGAAAATTAATTTTTACCACTGCAGTAATGGCTGTGATCAAATCTAGTAGGTTTGTTGGAATCCCTGTGTATGAGATAATTCGGACACTGACTAGTGGATACCAAGCCATTCAAAATCAAAATTAAATTATACAATGTAAGGTGTGCAAGAGTACAAAATGCGCTCACACAATGTGTTTAAAAAATAAAAAATGTAATGAAACAGAGAAAGAAGGATGATGCACTTACATTTCTTAATGCAGCATCACTGAGATCAATAGAGTTGACACGGTTAATGAAATTGATCCATAATGTCAAATACTTGTTCAGTGCTCTGCAAGAAAGAGAATCAGTTCTGGAGAAGTTGAACCGATTACTTGTGTTTTTCCCAGTGAGGTTCAGAATTATTCTACCTAATTACCAAAATGTTAATCCATAGGCATTTAACTGTGAAGCTGTTTCACTTGAACTAGTTACCATAGAGGATTGCAAATTTAGTATGTGAAATACCTATTTACCTGTTCAGTAGCACATGTTATCATAAATACCAGATTAAAATCAGTTTTGTTGCTGTAAAGTAGTCAAAATTAATAAGAGGTTTTTAACAAAAAGGCTCTTTTTGGTGACAGGTTGGACTCAGGCTGGACTTGGCAATACAGTGCAGGACTTCCTGCAGCTGCCTCAGTGCTGTAGTACAATGCTACAGTTGCTTAGTACATGCTTTTATATTTGAAGCAGTGTGATCTTAAGTTCTTCATGGTTTAACTTGAATTTAAAATAATGTGTTGCTTGTTGTTTCTCCTAATGCAAAAAGCCTTACACGGAGTTTTGCCTGTTCTCTTAAGATCCTAATGGTTGAGGAGTGTATTTTTAAATGTATTTCTTTCTTTTGAGGCTTAACATGTATTAATCAAGGTCATATTTGACTTCCATTCACTGTAGAAATGCTCATGTGTGGTTTAAGGGCATCAATTCCTTTTGTCCTTACTTTAATCTTGAAACAGAAGGGGGGCTGGCCTGTGGCAGCAGTCATCCATTATTGCATTTCTAAGTCTTTGCAGCACGTCTTTTAACAAATTTAGATTATTGATGAGCATGTTTTCAAGGCTTCATAAACTATTGCAAATTGCTAAGACGACCAAATCAATTTTGTATTTGGAATCAGCTGTTTAAAATGGCAGTGATTTTGCCTTCAAAGTTTTTTCCAGTTGTTTTTAATTAGGATGTTTCTTGCATCATAGCTGATTTTCATAATATTGTGACACTAGAAAGGTGTCTAGTGATTGCAATTCCTGTGGTGGGATATTTAAATATTACATAAATCTGTGCTTCTCTGTGTCTGGATTTTTCATATTTATGGGCAGGTTTTCCTATGTTTCACCAATTGTGTAAAATTTATGCTTTATAGTAGAGTAGGCATGAGCACACCATGAGATTGCTTAGAGACCATGAACAAGCTTTACTGCTTTTGCTCCTATCTGTGCCACTGCTTTACAATGTACCAAAATACTTCTCTCACTAGGCCAAAGAGTTGTCCCTTGAGCAGCAGTAATTTGAAGTCTCTGAGAAACACCAAGCACCTGTCCAAGCACCTCTGACTTGGGTCAAATTTGAGGTTGACGTGAATTTGTGGGACACTTTGCATCCACTGCATCCCTCCTCCATCTCTGCCCCATTTCCTTTTCCCCTCAGTCTCTCCATTGCAGAGTCAGAGACCATATGCTGCTGCTGAAAGAAATTGCATCAAAATTATTGATATATAGTTGACTTCCATAAAAAGCCTATTTTCATAGTTAATGTGCATGCATGTGGGTATACCTCACAGCATAAAATGAAGTGTTTAATAAGAGCAAAAAAAAGTGTTTACAAATTCTGACAGTGATGTAACACAGCCAGTGGTGTTCTGGGAGCATGCTGTGGAGACATCATAGGTGGCCTGGAAAATAGAACTTTCCTCTTTTTGATTAGATTTCTTTATTGAATCTCTGTTGCAGAATCATATTGATACATTAGTTTCTGCCTCAGACACCTTTATTTAGCATGACCTGTGCAAGTTGTATTGACACATTCATTATATTTGATATTTACAACACTTCTCATTGCACACTGGTCAAGTGTAAAAAGGGCAGTATTAGAAATAAGGAAGAGCATCAGTTTCTTATCAATGTAATTAAAGTTGATGCAACTTAAAAGAAATAAAACTCTTCTGTCCTGTCAAAGTTAGATGCTAAAGATGTGTGGACAATATCAATATGTAAAATAAGCTGCAGTGAATCTCTTGTGCCTCTGCTTTGTTATGGATATTACAGATTCATTAATTTGAAAACAGATTAGACTGTTTGAAGCTTAGACGTATCTGGGGAGAAGCCTTTACTTTTCTGCATATTTAGGTTTCTATCTTCATTGAACAAAAGTATCTAAAACATAACTTCACTGTGTTTCTCTGCAACATGTTTACATGTTTTACAGTAGGAATTTAGAACTGGCATATATAGATGTAATTTCACCAGAGAGAAAAGAAAAAATATACATATATACACACATATATATATTAGATCTGTATCAGTAGATATAAACTGAGATTCTATACTGGCACTGCAGCTTTTCCCTTTTGTGATTCTGGGAACTTGAAGATGTCATTCTTAATCTTCCCCAGGAGGAAAAAATGCCGGTTAATAAACATTAAGTCAAAAAACAGACACAAAATCAACAGCTGATAAAGCGTTTGTCCATCCTGAAAAATAATTAAAAATTTATGAAGTAGAAATGGAGGTACAGTTTTAAATAGCCTAGCTCAAAATAGCATATGTACCACTTTAAAAAAATTGCATGGGAAATTTGATACTCTAGTATTAGATAGCTTAATGAAAGATTGCTATGTCACTTTGCTTTCAGTAGCCATGAGGTCTTTTTTTAAATGGGTATCCTAAGCTTAGTGTTATGTATTCTGGTGAACAAAAGGAATGAAGCTGAAGTCCTTTAGAATTCAAACATAACATATGTTAATTAGTCACCTACAAGAGTGGGCAGTGTTGGCCTCAAGGTACTGCCTTTCTGGCCTATATTTTTAGCATTGGATGAATAATGCTTTTTTGTCACTCTAAAAATTAAAAAAAGTCAAGAGTCACACTTCAGCACATTTCCGTTCGCATATGTCAGAAGTAACTAAGATATATTATAAGTATTTTAGCAAATAATAATAAATGTTAAAATAATATTTTCCTAATAGTTACAAGCATTTTTTTTTGTTTTAGTACGTCTGAAATCCCCCAGTTCCGTTTGCCATATGATGTAGTGAATTTTGAAGCCGAGCTTATGAAGGATCTTGGAGTGAAGGTAATGAAAAATATATCCTGCCTATGTATAGCTCAAAAAAAAAAAGAACAAGAACTCTGCCAAAGATTAACAGCAAAATGTCATGCACATTAGTAAAGAACGATTAAAAGCTATGCTAGACAGAGGCAGGAAGATGCTTCCTCTTGCTCAGGGCATTTGTCTGTCTCCTGTCTGAATGCCACTAGTTTGGAAAAGGGCAATCAATAGTTCTCATCTGGAATGCCTGCATGTGATTAATTGTCTGTAAGAAACAAATTCCTAAATTGCTTTAGGGGTTCAATGTAGCTATTGGAATGATTTGATTTTTTTTAATCAAGTTTTTTTCATGCAAGTTTGGCACTACTTAAACCATTCATATTTGATACTTCTTTTGTTCCTTCTCCCCGAGTTTTTTTTTCTAATGGGTTATCATTATAGTCTTGCATCCAAGTTAATTTTATAATAAAATGCATTAAATTAAAGTGTTAACATGATCATCTGTTATAAACAATAACAATCTATTACTTCTTGGAAAGCAATAGTTATGCATTATTCTGTTAAATAAATGTGTGTTGTTTATAGATAATGGGAACAGTGATTTATTGTAATTTAGGACTTGAGCTGATGATTTAGATAGTATTTACAATTGTTGCACATTTTAATAGAAGTTACAAATGTACCACTGGATCAAATTTTTGAGTACCAGGAGAGATACTTTATGTTTAACACATTACTAAAACCTTCCGTGAAGCAAGAAATTCTTGGATTGAATTCTTTCATGTTGATTGTTTTTGTAAAAGCAGTAAGTAGACTGTTGTCACAAGACCTGAGTGAGAGCATTGTTCTGCCTGGGTTTTTTAAAATGCTAGTAAGATGCAAGATAAGGTTTAAAGTGCTACAGATCTGTTTTTCTACTTTAAAGCTCCCTTTGCAACCCTTGCAAAGACTGACAGAATGGCAGTTTAGTTAGGGATGGTGTTAAACAGAGCACTGAGACACCTTTAGACAAAACTGCTGGGCATAGACTCCTGGGACTCCTCTGCCAGCCTCAGTTCCCAGGGCTGTGTGTTATGACAAGGTCTCCAGAATGGACTGATAGAGCCACCATGTCATCTTGACCTGCAGGTCCTCTGTGGTTCTGCAGTACAGCAGAGAATCTCAATGTAAATTTGTTTCAAAGCTCTGCCACTGGTTTGCAATTGGCCCTTTGGCAAGCTGGTTAAATAAGTACCTTAGCTTTATGCCTCTGTAAGCTGGAAATATTTTCTGGTGTTTACTTAAAGCATTTCAAATCTGTGGTGGAAGGTGCTGTGTTGTGTAAATGCCCAGTAGTGCTGTTTATTCAAGTAATTCCACTGAAATTAGTAAGAATTAGTCAGCTGGATAAGGATTACAGAGGTAGGCCCTAGAAGTATTATGAATCCTCACATAAAATAGTATTGCTATTTAAATTCCTTCATCAGGTTTTCATAACATACGTACACAACAGGATAAAAAAATGTAATGACAGTTTATGGAACGTCTTTTGTTGCAAGTGAGGATGGAGTCTGTATTGTTTTAAGGATTGCAATAGTACATGACTTTTCACCTCTGATAAAATTTATACTAAATCTCCAAAGACAAAGTAAGTCAGTGTTTTAAGTAGTGTAAATTGTATTTTACCTCTGCCTTTTTTCCCCACCGACCTGAAAAGTATACTAAATAAAATATAGGCAGATTGAATAACAAACAAGATACACAGTGACTTGAAGGCTAAACTGTTAAGATCACAAAGTAGAGAGCTTACACAACAGCACTGCATTTTGTGAAGTAAAATCACATGTGATATAAAAAACCTGAGGGAAAACATTCAGGTTCAGAGAGTCTAAGATGTGGAGATAAAAACACACATACCTACGTCAAGAAGTATGAAATATCAGAAGAGAATCACACACACTTTTTGTGCTCAAGGGCCTTGGGGTTAGGAGTGATGAACAAACGGTGTGTGTATATCCAGTTGCATGACCTCTGCACAGGCACTGCCATCCTTGGTTTCCTGAGCACGCAGTGAGCACCATTCCCTATCTCACACTTACAGCTCCTCTAGGTGCTCAGCCTGGCCTGTGGCTGCTCAGAGCAGGATTAGTGGTGGAGAATGGCTCCAGAAAAAAAAAAGAAATGCAGCTTTTGCTTCTGGAAGCAAAAAGCAATTGATCGGAAACAAGTGTAGATTAAAGGTGTGTTTTGATTGCTGTGAGTTATTTCTTTCAATAAATGAACATCATTACTGCACTGTGGACACTGTTTCATGTCTAAATTAGAATTAACAATTGCAAGTGTAAATCAAAACTTATGTCATTCATAATTTTGAAAACCTTTGTTAGTTTACCATGCAGAATGTGCTGCTTCATTGTAATTGCAATTTTTACCAAGCAATTTTTAATTGTTTCAGATAATTTTTAGGAAAGGCCTCGCAGTGGATGGAATGACACTCCATACCCTGAAAGAAGATGGCTATAAAGCAGTCTTTATTGGAATAGGTAAGAGCTCATGGTCCCATGTTTTGTCATACTGAAATTAAAGGACTGCCTAGGAATAAACTGGAATTTGTATCTTTATTAATAACATGATGGGAGAAAGCTTTAATTTGGTGCATTATGGATGTATGGAATATAAGAAAAATTTTAAAATCACAAAGCTAAAATTAAGAGGCCTTAAGACGATTACTAAAATTTTCAGATTTATATTACAGATCTTTAAGTAATATGCGAACGTAGCCAAATGGGTTGTTTTATTGTTTGTTTAGATAGTTTAAAATGGATGAACTAAAAATTTGCTTGTAATTAATTGCCATACTGGCCTAGAGTGATACACAAGTTTAGTTTTCAATTTTTGCGAACAGCTTACTACACCCACACAATTACTGAGTCTATATGTAAGCCAGTGATATCATGCTTGGTTGCTTTTTTTCTTTCATCCATATAAAATGTGCCACATCCTTCAGATAGGCTGTAGTGAAATGTACTTATGGAGTGGGTTAACAAAATAAGCTGATTTTGACTTGTACAAAACTGGCATCATAGGTCTGTCTTTTCTCATATAGTAGAGAAGTCCTACACCTCTCTGCTGTTTGAATCATTGCTTCTTTTTAATGTTAGATTAGAATTATTATCCATTTACAATTATTTTGAGGTACAGCTGGACCCATTGCTGCCATATGATAGGCATGTTGAGCAGGCATTGTCTACAGTTGGTATGAGGCTTAATGCTCTTTATTGATCTAGACGTTGCCTAAGTGAACATAATAGGAAACAAGTTGTCCAACTGTTCCTCCTTCCTATTATTGATTACAGAGATGTAATTCTTAGTGCAACGACAACTGTTGTTTACCATCTGGTTATGCAGCATAATAAGCTTTGCAGGTCTATTCTGTTGTGTAATGATAGCACAGAGTGTTGTGATTTATGTAATCCTAAATCCTCACATTGTTAGGGAACTTCCATGTAAAGGAATTCTGATGTATCATATTTTGATGTAATTGTATATGAGGCAAATGGTGTGACTTATATTTTTTATTGTTTTCATCTGTGTCTTTCAAACCACATTGCAAAATCTCACCAATGAGGAATTAATTCATAAGCATTTGTTTTCTGTGAGTCTAGCACTTAGGAAAAAATTCAGTCATTTTTTTAAACATATCAGCATCGTTCCTCTGCATTTCTGACTCAGAAGCTTAGAATAACAGTTCAGCAAAAATGACCACTGAGCACTTCACATAGAATTGGAGTGTTTGGTTTATGTATCTGGGTTTATTTTCTGACCTTAATAAAGCTATGCTAATATAAAATATTTTTGGTTAGAAATATATGTATATATATATATATATATATAGCAACAGAGAAGATTTTTCCATACAGATATTAGGTAAAGGGACACAGCCAGAGTTTTAATAAACAAGAGAAGGTATCTGAAGCATAGTTCTCCTGTAAAGCATGTGTTCATTGATTGTACTAGGAAACAGAGTGTATAAATGCTAATGAAGGATTATATGTACCTACAAAGTTTTGTTATTGGACACTACCTTGCATTTATGATGCCCTTTCTGTACCTGTTGTCTGCCTGTCATCTCACTTTTGCAGGACTGTGTAAGCCACTGGATAGTAAAGTGGCCTTGCATACTGGCAGGGAGAGGGGGAGGACATGCTGAGGGGTTGTGTATTTGTGGAGTTAACAATATTAATGCAATAGAGCATTTATAAGCTATCAGCAACAGCCATTTCTCCATAATGAGTCTGAACTGCATTTCTTTTTGTGTTCTTTGCCTACTAAACAAACATATTCCATGAAATACCACATTTGAACATTCTCTGAATCATAGGGGTAAAATAATTATGGAGCTACTTATATAAAATGGAAGATTTATTTTTTGTTGTAATTTGCTTCAGAATATATTTGTACCTTGATGGAAAAGAAATATGGCAGTTTTAAATTTTCCCTGTTAGGGGAAAAAAGAAGTAAATGAGTGTGTAAAAGAAAATGAAATCCCTGATAGGATGAGTACAGTGTGAGAGGACTTTTTTGCAGCAATGTGATTTTTGAAGAGTACGCCTTTAGTCTTGCAAATGAGTTGGAATTCAAGATTTGCTCAGTTGGGATTGTACAAAAGTCCATGTATGATTCATGAAACAGAAGATCACTTGTGAATAACCAGCTACCTGAGGGCAGGTGGAGTTGCAAAGAGAACTTTGAAAACTGTTTTTCACACAGTTATGCATCAGGGAAAATCTGTTCCCT
>NW_005054336.1:4376092-4428935 GCF_000277835.1 Geospiza fortis | reverse complement strand
TCTCCACTGCAGGTTCTGTTGATGGTAAAACACAGTGACTGAGGTTTGAGCATTCTAGCCAGTGACCATGTTGAAGAGAAATGAACAGCAAAGGCTTTTGGTGAGAGCTGTTTGGACAGGTGTTAAAAATGTGCTCTAATCAGCTGTTGGCAGTGTTTCTGACAGGAGAGGTAAAGAATTCCTAAGTTCACAAAAGGATACAGGTTAACAGACTTATTTGAAAAGAATAGTAACGAGAGAGTGTGCTTTGTTTCAATTCTTTGCTTGCTGAAGCATTGAGGCTATGATGGTTTATGTTAAGGGGAAAGGTGCTCTCCAGCCAGTAGGTCTGGTATATTTAGTCACTGGCTCAAAGTTGAGAAAAATACCTTGTACTAGACTTGAAAACAAGCCAGGTGACCAGTACACGTTACCACCATTTGACAACCTCTGGGGTCTCAGTGTGAGTCACACCTTACCTCCATCTTACCTTTCCCAATTAGGCTGTGAAGACGGATGTGAAATTTGGGGTTATGAAGGCCTATGTTGAACTAGGAAAAACTAAATCCTAGGAAAACTTTCATTGTTACCTGGATAAGCAGTAAGGATCCAGCTGGGCAATGGCAATTTAAGAAGTACACCATGCTTCTGGTTTTCTCCATCAGTCACAATTTCAGATTACAGCTAACACAAGTATTAGGCAATAGTTCATCAATCTCAGTTTCTTACATCAAAATTAATAATAGACAATGGCATGCGTGATAATTTTAAAGGAACAAAAGGTAGCAGCTAAACAATGAGAGGAACAATATTCTTGGAGTCTCTACTGTGGTTTTTTTTCATTGTCATTTAAGTAGGTGCTAATTCTAAACTTAGTCTTATTTCATTGGGCAATTAAAATGCTAATTAAGAATTAGAGATGAAGAATTAGTCCTTAAAGTTTTCATCTTAGAATTACAATTCTCTTCAGTTACAAAACTTTTGGCTTTGTTTTGTTACTCACAAACATTAATTAATAGGAATTAAGTCTCCCAATTAAACTGTCAAGTTTTCAAACCACTCTAAAAGTGAGCATAGAAAAAAAAAATCCTATCCTGTCCTGATTTGAAAGATTATTCAATGTATTCTGCCTTGAATCAGCTCTGCTTTTTGATAAGAAATGTTTGTGAAGAATTTATGACTGAGCTGACAAATCAGTTTGAGAATTTTGCTTTAAAAAATCTTGCATCAGTTGCTGCCTTCTGTAAACACCGTAGAGACTCAGGGCAACAGAGAATAAGCATGCTGAGAGCAAAAGGAGAAATCAATGGAGGGGGTGAGGGGCTAGAGGAGAGAGCACATGGTCCTCAGAGACAGCAGAGGAAGGCAGCCAGGGGTCTCCTGCGGGGAACAGAGCAGTCTGAATGCTTTGTGTTACGGTGGCTCTTCATGGATTTTCGGAGTGGAATATGATTTTTACCAATAAGAAAACCCAGAACAAAACACGTGTATGTGTCTCTCATGGCTATCAGAGCAAATACAGAAATACCAGGCTTTTATTCCTCATCTTTCTAGAAGTTCAGCTGCCTTCTTTGGAAAACAGGATTCTGTTATTCTGTCTTTTAAGACTCCACAAAGCATTTCAAATCCTTTTTGAAAGAGAAAATACATAGGAGTTTAGTTGTAGAACTACTTAATTGAATAAAAATGAATGAACTAAATATTTAAAGGGGATTCTTCATGTGACATTCAAATGACTACATCGAAATGCTATCACCATAAACATATTTTCTGCAGACTTTACACAAACCTCTAGCCTTATTCTCTAATATTTTATCATAGCATTTACATTATCCTTAGAGAATATCAGATAAAAATATACCCTGTTGTTTTATTTGGCGACCTTTTAAGAAAAATCTTAAGCTCTCATTCCCAGAAATTGCTTAAACACTTTAACTTCAGTGTTTGTAGATTTAAACTTGCAGCACTAAGTTTCTACTTAACTTCTCATTGAGTAATGAAGATTGCTTCTTTATTCCTCCATCTTCTGCTGCTGAATTGTGAAGTTAGTTTTATTGTATATGGGTATTCAGAGGTCTATTAAATACTGTGAAATGGTGGGTTAGGTGAGTGTACCAAGTAAATCTAAGCAGATTGTTGTTTGAATGTATTCTAAATAGCATATCCTGCTTACAAGGGTTAAAACTGTACATAAAAAAAAAGAAAATACATGAAATTCCTTGTGGGATGAACCTTTGTTGTAATTGCAGTAATTCACAGTTAATTAACATCACATTCAAACAATGATATAATAAGATCATGTCATTGATTGGAGTGAAATTACACACACACAAAAAAAGGATTTTAAAGTGCAAGCATAAATGTACCTTGTTTAAAAAAAAACTCTGTGAGATTCATTTACTCTCTCTTCCCCAAAAAGTAAGTAATCTCCTCATGCCTGTTATTATCTTCTGATTAACTATGCAGTGCCACCTGGTGTGCAGATGGGAGGACTATTACACATCAAGAGCTCTGTTCACACCCACCCACACAGATATAAACCTACATGGCAAAAAGTGAACAGATGTTCATTTTGCTTGTGCTATAGGAAAAAATTGTGCATCGTACTCCTGATTCATAAACTAAATTTGGAGGACATGAAATCTGCATATGGGACCCGTAGGCCCATGGCCAGCACAGACGTTTATGGAGGAAATATGTCATGTTCAAAATAGTTCTCATTTCAGGTTGTGAACAGACTTTTATTTGCTTGCTTCTCTGGTTTTGGTTTACCTTGTATTTCTGAGTTTTCTTTTTCTTCTCATCTGCAATTTCACTTACCTCCTCAAAAGAAGGAGTTTAGAGACAAAGTTATTTGAAAATATATCCAGGATTTATCTGTTAGTTGGTTGCTTTTCAGAGTTGATTTGTATTTCTTGGTGTTTGTGGTGTTTTGGGAAGCTGTTAGGCCCCTTGGTGAAGAGCTGTTTGTCTCAGTGGTAATGTAGCAAGTCATGTAAACAGCAGTGCAACTTGGTGAATGATAGACCTTTAGGACAGGCATTGTGCAGCCTTAGGATCACCAGTTGTGTTGTTGGATGTTTTTTCTATTGTTTTGTATTATTTTATAATTTCATAAATATTTTGACACTTTATAGATGATATAGGTTTTGCTGCAAGGAAGCCAAAACCTAAAGACAGGCAGACGAAAGACAACAACTAAGGGAGGAAAATAATACCTTGGAAGGTCGTGCAGGAAAGAATAATGTTGGAAACACAACCAGCTAGATAGTCAAAATAAATGTGTGCCTGGCATAGTTTCTGGGTTTATTTCATTGCCCCTTGTAGACAAGGGAGATGACTGTATCAGAATCTTGCAAACTTTAAGTGATTTCACCAAGGATTTTAAATGGTGACAACAATGGCCTTTTAAGCATTGGTATCCATATTCAGTTGAAGATATTAAAGGCCACACAACCAGGGAAAACACTTGAAATTGTGTTTTATTATTACAAGCTAACATATTCAAATTCATGTATCTGCAAAAAGTTGTGAGCCTTTGGTATTAGAATAATTAGAATGAAATAATCGAGATGAGTCATGAAGTCAAAGTACTTTGAAGAGTTTGAAGAACAGCAGTGGTGAAGAGCAGTGGCAGGGTCTGGGCAAAGCTAATTTAAAATATTTCATAATTGCCTTACAGCCCCTAGATTAATATTAAAATTAAATTTTAAAAATGTTTTTTAAATAAAGATTCCATGAGAAGGCCAGTGATAGATGTGTTTGCGCTTTGTACAAAACAGGATCAAAACGTCACACTGAGCTGCAGCTGCCTGAAGGGAAGTCCCAAGGAAGGTCTGCACAAGTCTGTGCATTCAAGTATAGGAGTTCTTTATAACCTGCCTCCTGGAGAGCCTTAAGCTCATGGCTCACAGCTTGGAGAATAAATGCCTCCTTCTTTAACACTACATTTCTTGTTTCATGTCCCATGTGAATAATATTCTAAATGAATTATACAATCAGTTGGTTCTAATACAAAACTTGTTCATCTTTATTATAGTCTGCTACTCTTTAATCTAAAAAGTATTGTTATTAAAAACCAAATACTTACATTATAAAAGGAATTCTCTGAAAGAACCTGTTCTTACATGCTACGGCATGGAAGAATTTGAACTTGCTGTTATTCCCACTGCAGTATCTTTCCTGGAGACCAACCATGTACATCAATCCAAGAATTTTTATGCTCGAGGCATTTTTTTCTACTGTTGACATTTGTAGTAAACTGTTATTTCAGCTCTTTAGTCCTCGGTAGTGCTCTGGATATTGGTGGAATATTCCTCTATATACATTGGAAGCACTAGGCAGTTGAAAGCTTTTAGGGCTAAGATTCACAAAACAGCTTATTTATTTTTAATAGTCTTAGGACACTTTCAAAAATACTAATAATCTGCCCTTGGGCATCCTTATAATATTCACTTGTAAATTACGCAGATTTTTCTGCTCTTGCTTACTTATCTTTCCTACCAAAACACTACTTAGCATAACAATCTCTCTTGCATATGTTTTACAAAACACTCTCCTGTCTTTTTCCATGATGCTGGACAGTCTGCCTGAAGAACTCATAATCTAAATATAATAACAAAATTAATTTGATTCTTATAGTTTTAAGAGGAGTAATTTTTTCATATTTAAGTGGATTATGTAACCTAACATTATTTAGCACTTTTTAAAATTCAAGCATATATTTTTAAGCATTTTTATGTTTGAGGTGTATAAAAACAAAAAACCAAAATGGTGATGTTATATTTTCCTATTTTGATCTTACACACTTGAATGCTTTACCCCTAAAGAAAGGAGCTGTGTTTGCTTGCCTGTTGTTTCCAAAAGTTCACTCCATTACTCAGTTACTTTTATCTTTTAGATGTGCAAATATTAATTGTGCTGTCATCTTTTTACTTCCACATTAATATTCAGAGACAGAATGAACAACTTCCTAAAGTGCAGTTTGTGAGTTGATCCATATTCTTTACTTCAGCTGAGCTTTCTGGGTTTTATTGTAAGAAAAGTGTATGTGGTTCTGTATGGGTTTAATGCAATCAGACACTTTTTGAAACATTGTTCTACCTAATAGTGTAGGAGGACAGCCATAATACAAAATTAAATAAGAGCTTTAGAAGTTCCTTACTTT
Organism: Geospiza fortis; assembly: GCF_000277835.1. NCBI lineage: Eukaryota > Metazoa > Chordata > Aves > Passeriformes > Thraupidae > Geospiza > Geospiza fortis. Next base: position 4,423,789 of record NW_005054336.1, on the reverse strand, counting down.
CCTAAATCATGTTTACAGAAGGTAAAACAGTGGTTAAAAACTTAGGCTTGTCACATTTAATTTTTTTTTTAAAGATTATACACAAATAGAATATCTCAATCTTGCTTACTTAGTGCCAATTATTGGTGAGAAGATGACATGCAATTTTTAGTGTTAATGAATTAAGTTTTAAGCAGTCTTCCTGTCATATTTATGTCTCATAAATATAATGTTCCTGAATTCATAAGCGTTTCACTGCCCACTCAGCAACGGGTGTATCCTCTTGTTGAATTCAATTGACAAAGTTAAGACAAAACTGGATCTGTGCTGTGAATTGGTAGTACAACTTGAAAGAATTTTAGAGATTGCTTTAGAAGATCTTCTTGCTCTGCCACTTCTCTACTTCATGAGAGTGGTGCCTTGGAAGTCATTGCTGGGCATGGGCAGGGCTCAGGGCTGCCATCTGACCCCGTGGTTGTTTTGTGCTTCTCAGTTCTCTGCCTCCCTTTTCATCATTGCTCAGGAATTGCTTTGTTGGTTTATGAGCAGTTTGATACCATGAAAGGCAGTTACCTCATTTTGGGGGAAGACCCTGGCAGTGCTTGAAGCCAGTTTTGGTTCTTCATTTACCTTGGAGCACACGCACTAGTGATTCTGTTTCTGGCTGGGATTCACAGTCTGAGGGCGAAAACACATTAATTGGAAAGCTTTCCTCTTCCAGAAGCATTTGTAAGTGTATTGTCCAATGCAGTAGCCTCCATTGTCATGGGAAGGGACATCCTCTGCCCTTCATTAGTTTAATGCCATGGACATTTTTATAGGGAGCAAATATCTGAGAAGAAAATTGTACATGTGCACTATAACAAGTAATCTTTAACTAAGCTATAGAAATGTTTATGCTGCTGTGTCTCTGCTTTTGCATATGCTGGTTTTTGAACCACTTGCTATGGTCAGGATACTTGAAAGTTGTTTCCTTACTATTCTAATCATTGCTTTTAGTATGAAATTTAAAACAACTATGCAAATGCATATATTTATGAATATAAAATGAAAGGTTAAGAGGCATACAAATATTTCTCTGGGTTTATGTGATATGTTGGTGTGTTCTATAGATTTGAGATCAAGTTTGTCATTCCTTGTGCATCAAGTCACATACATAGTCTTCTGGGTTCTTTTAATAGTGTCAAACCATATTCAAAATTTGACACTTGATGACATCATAAGGTGTGAGGTGCATGTAGTAATTAAGATTGACTTTTTGTACTATTAGAGTTTTTAGTGTGTTAGTTCTAAATTTACTGTAATTTTTTTAATAAAAATTGTTTATAAGACTAAAACACAGAAATAAGCACACTAAGTACTTAGAGTGTTAAGATAATGCTAATACAAATTACATGTTTATCTAACAGAGAGAATGATTTTCCAAATGTTGTCCTTGATGCTGTTTATTTTGGAAATCCTTGGGCTATTGTTCCTTAATTGTGCTAAAAATGTATTGAGCTGAATATAAGCCATTAGAGAAAGTTAAAATGCATTCAATAGCTAGTGTGATAACTCAATATTCCCTCAAATGCTCTTTGGTGATCAGTTTCATAGGAAGAAAAAGGAAGAATAATAAGAATTTAAAGATCAGCAGATTTCAGCCAATTAATCTTTAATGTTGGTATTGTCACTGTATTGAAATGGTAGTCACCAAGTAGAAACTTGTAGTGTATTACTGCATTTCTAAGAGTTGTCAAGGTTTTGTTTGTTCCTGTTCCATTGATGTAATCGGAGATGGTGTAACTCACTTCAGATTTCATAGGATTATTTGTGTTAGAAATTATTCTTTGTTTATTTGTGACCATTGATAAGAGATGTGTATTCGGGTGTGATGTATTTGTTTAAATAGATTCTAACACTTCAGTAGATAGTAGAATGTCAGTACCTGATTGTTATTTAAAATCAAATTCGATTATTAAGCATTATTAAAGATAATTTCTAAATAATACAATATTTATAGCCTTTTCACTAATATACTGGATTTTTTTAAATGAGAAAAGAACTATCTTCTGAAGGAAACAGTTATTCTAATTTTATAAATAATCTATTGCTTAGTAGTTAGACATTGGAAATACCACAATTCATGAGTGACTTAGACATGATTTCATTTCTGATTGTTGGTAAACACAGGCTTGATGTTCTTATTATGGCCCAGCACAAATATTTTGTAGGTGAAAAATGATGGCCAAATTTTTATCTGTGAGAAATTTATGACTCTGAGATTAGCTCAGTTGGTCTGAGCATGGTGGTAATGATACCAAGTTTACGGCTTGAAGCCCTTTTGGGTCATTCACTTAAGAGTTGGACTTGATGATTCTTGTGGGTCCCTTCCACCTCAGCGTATACTGTGATCTGGAAATATTTGTTCTGTTAAACTTTATCAAGTTAGAAAAGAGTCTCTCAAAAAAAAAAGTTCTCAAAAAGACTTTACATACTTGGGCAACCACATAGCCTCTGTTTACTTTTTTTTATTGGTTGTCTCCTTACACTCAAAATTTGAGTTCTTGACTGAATGAAGTCTCTTGAAGAAAGAAATTTGCAGTTAGAGGAGATAGAGTGACCATACTGTGCATGAAGCATAAAGTACTTGGTTGTGGTCTCTGCACTAATCACTGGGGTAAAGTTCCTGCCTGTTTTCTTTCTGTAGTAGATGCTTGATAAAAAAGCTTTGTGGAAATTTGCATGAAAAAAATTTCCTTCCTGCAGTAGACAGAATGTGAAGAAATCACCACTAATTGTTACAACCTGTGCCTTCTTTGTGCACAGTTTTTTTCTGGAAATCCCAACAAAACTAAGTAAAGAAAGTTCTGAAATGTTATCACTCTTAAAATTGTAAGGACATAAGAGTCTTAATACAACCTCTACATTGATGAGTTGGTTTTTTATTTTTCAGATGTAAATATGGGCCTTTGCTGAATGTGCCCTTTATTGTATTGAGGCATAGAAAATACAGATCGTAGCTCAGTCCCTTCTGTAGACCTGCCAAGAATGGAATATGTTTAATCAACCTTGGAGGGTGAATAATCCTAGACACAAGTGTGGCATTCAACGTTCATTCAGAAAGATGTAGAATATGCAAACAAAGTGTTTAGTTAAAGGAGAGTTGAGTGGATTGCTGCTGTGGCAGGAGATGGTAGTAGTCTTTCACTTGAAGCATGCTCATTGCCTTTAATTTTTCACTTGGTTAATAACAAAAATATGAATCATGTACAGCACAAGAGATCACTGTAAGGAAGCATTGTGGCGTGATGGTCTGCTGAGGGTGACACTTTTGGGCTCTGGCTATTGGCATCCTGACTGAGTTCATTCTTCTCTAAAATCATGCTGGAAGATTGAAATGGAGCCCTAAAAGCACTGTGAAAAGGACTGTAAAATGCTGTGGGGAAGCCATACTGTGTTCTTGCTGGCAAATGTTCAGGCTGTTTCTTGAAGCTATAGAGATCTTAATTCCTAAGCGCTTGCAGTTGTGTAGCTCACCCAATTTCATTTCTATTCCAGCATTTTGAAAAATATGTGTAACAACCAATAGAGCAGATGAAATAACACAGATTTTATTTGGCATTATTGGCATGAATCCAGCAATATATCAATGGTCACAAGGAAGTTGAAAGTTTCTATCAGATAGCTTCTTACTCGCATTGAAACATTTTCTTTAGATTTTCCCCACCAGGATTATGCCGGTAAGGATGTATTGTATCCTACATACTGTTCACTGAAATGAAATTTTAATAGTTTATCAAAAATGAAATGTATCTTGCATAGTGCTTTTCAGATATGAAATGATCTAGACCAGAAATAATTTGCTTACATGGTTATATTTTACTTAGGTGTTAGAAAAGAGCTTTGAAGACAATTTGATTGCATTTGTGTTGCCAATTTGAAGAGCTGCCTGACTTTGTTTCCTTTGGTTCTTAAAGAAAAAATGTTTCTGCTTGTATAACACCCCTTCTAAAACTCCAAGTAGTAGGATCTGCCTTTCAGTAGGTATTTCTAATAAGCGTGCAGCAGTAGAAGGGTCAGGGACTAGCCAGTGAATAAAAGTCAAAACTCAAAATGAGGTGCCTTTCCTGTTTAGCACTGGGCAGTGATAGATACTGATAATGTTTGATTAATGAGCAGCAGACTTGCACTGGGTGAAAACATCTGTAAGAAATGATTTATTATTTCAAAGGTATTGGAAGCTTGCTGTATCTTGTAGATTCAACTGTGTGTGCCTGAATAAAATAAATGAGATGCAACATGTGAAAAATGAAAACACATTACTTGTAAAGGATATGTCACAAGCAGGGTATTTTTGTTCAAGTACACTTTGTCACTTTGGGGATTTTTTAATGTTGGTCTGAATACAAATCATTTAACTGGCTCATAAAATCAACCTAGTTGGAATTCTTGCATCTATCATTGAGACAGAAATGAGGGTTAAACTTAATATGCTGGAACATCCCTTAAATTTTTGCATTTGGCATGATACACAGCTGTTCCAACTGTACATGTGAACAGAAAGAATTCTCCTAGCAATGTCATAGGAGTGAAAAAATGTGATGATGCAAATTTAACATTGAAATTAGGAAAATTAATTCATTTGTAGAGTCATTAAAAGGTAGTGTCATTAAAGTTGATAAAGTTTCCTGTAAATATTTCTATGAACCAATGTCTGATTCTCTTCTCCCTACTCAAGCGGTGTTTGAAAATGAACCATGACTTGTAGATGGAGATTTTACTTTTGTGTACTTGCAATTTAGTCTTGTAGTTGCTGGGTAGTCTTTTAGCCTTCCTTTGTTTATAAAGTGACCTTATTCTGTGCTATGAGTCAGTGGCTGTCGATCTGGTGTCAGGTCCCTTGGTTCTGTTCAGAGCTGCCATGGAGCTGGGAGCACAGGGAGGTAATGATGGTGCAGACTCACCTCCATCAAACTGCACTCTGTGTTCAGACAAACTGGAGTGCCCTGACTCCAGGATTAGAGAAAACTGCCTTTTCTCTAGTTTGGGAAATAGAAAAGGTGGGACAGTGGAAATGTAATCTGCTCTCCAAATTTCTCTCCTTTTGCTGTGTCAGTGACTGTGGAACACTTCTCTGTAGTGGGTAATGTTTGGAAATTCTGATAGATGCTGTTTTGTAAATCTGCACCTATTGTGTGTATCTACCTTATCCACTTTCTTACTTTTCTGTTCTAATTCAGTAGACAGCTAAAATATTTTTCTTCTTGGGATTCATCACTGGTTATTTATATGTGTATAAATGCTAGTAAAAAAAAAATTTTTTTTATGTTGTGCAAAAAAAGTATAACCTGATAAAGGTCTTAAAAATGGTGTGCCAATTTTTGGTAAAATTGGGTAATACACTGCAATGTCCCTTGAACCTAAGTTCACACTGATTTGTGTGTGTAATTTAGTACTGAATAGCAAAAAACATATTTAGTTTCTTAGGGTCAAAATTGTTTATCAGAAGTTTTGTTTAAGATCTTTTTTGGTAGATTCTATTAATAGAATTTGATCTGTTCTTCATCTTGTTTTGATCTTACAGGGTCTGATATAGTGGGAGTTAAAGAATAGGAAAAAAATAATCTTTATCTTCAATTCTTTTTCATGTTATATCTGAAATAGAAAGAAAAGGAAATTAATCTTGTCCTTGGACTGTGCCTCCAGCCAGTTCCTTAGAGTCCTTAAGTAATGTCATAGCTTTGAGTTAGAAGGTTCTCTTGTTCATGGAGAGGTTGCCTCATCCTCTCATCAGGCCCTAGAAGTTACTTTTTTTAAGATGTACTAGACAGTTAAAGCTATTTTGAAAGTGGAGGGCGTCAGGTTTTGCTGTCACTGGATTTCATGAAACAGAGCTCCAGCAGTGACAGCTCCCTCTCTTTAATGTGGAAACCACAAACTGACTACATTAAAGGAGTGACCTTTCAACCTACAAAATGAGTGGAGTTAGAGCAGCTTGCCAACTATGAGTTCTTGGTTGTATCTCTGCAGCAGGTGCTAGCCTAGAGAACATATGGATCAACAGCTGGATACAAAGTCTCTGAGCACTCTCAGGATCCTGACCCATTTGTATTTACAGAGGGAGAGGGGAAAAAAAACCCCAAAATCCAAATCACCAAACCTAAAGAGTAGATAACTAGAATTTATAGTGCTGCTACATGGACGTTGCAATAATTTAGTCGAGAAGCCAGATTGAAAGTTCAGAAGCAAAAGCTGTCAAAAACATTGTCAATGTGGTAATTTCTGCACTGAAAAATCTGGATCCAGATTCTTTGGTCAGGCAGCTAAGTCTATAAGCAGTGAAGCATGGAAGAGGTCAGATCTGCTGCAGGCCTATTTGCAGGTTTCTTTTGTAAACAGTATGCAGAAAGCCAAGCATGATATTTTTCCCCTTGCCATGTTGTCCACCAATTTCACAAGAAAATCATAGTACACCTATAGTTAACACATCTTTTAATGTCCTTTTTTACTGTTTTGTTTAGTGATTACATGCAGCTTCTGAATTAAACTGGCTTGCTGTATTGCAGATGACCTCTAAAATGCCACTGAATTAAGGTTATGATTAAGGATGGAACTCTTAAATGCAGTCAGATTTTTGCATGCAGCATGTTTGGGTTTTTTTGTCTTTTTTTTAGTGTCTTCAATAAAAATATTAAATCTTTAATATCTTTATTAAAGATATTTTGCACAGTGAAATCTGTGCAACCTTTTGATCTGTATTATTACACAATATTTACAGCAAGTTTGATGCCTGACCTTTGTATACAAGCAGAAATGGAAAATGGAAACGGAACACCTTTTAATGGCTTTTCATTGCAGTTCTGAGCAGGAACCACGCAAAACACACTATCACTGCTCTCAGGAGTGCCAGAACTGTGCTACTACTACTTCTTGGCATGTCACCTTTTCTAAGCACTAAATACAGCTATTTGATCATCACCATTTTTTGGCAGAGACCTTTTCTTACAGGCACAAGATAACTTTAATAGTTGTAGAATAGGCAAGCAAAAAGCAAGACAACTCGAAGTTGAAAAGTCAAGTTCATTCTCCGGTTGTTAGTCTGGAAATTCAGTATTTGTTGCTAAGACTCTGCAGACAACAAAATTTGTCCCAAGACTGACTTATGGTTAGGTGACTTAGAAGATGAAGCAGGAGAATAGGAAAAGAGAAGCCTGGTTTAAGCAAGTTTATGTTTGCTTGATATAACTAGCAGACCAAAGAATCATTTAAGATCCTCTCTCTCCAGTTTGTCAGAATTCAGTTTAAAAAATTGATTGATTACCTTTCCTCATGTATGTGTGCATTTGTGAACATGTTGGAAAAGGACTCTGTCAAGGATTACTCCAGCTGCTGTTTTGGTTGCATCAGTGCACAAGGGGAAGGAACAGTGTCGCATGTAGGTAAGGGTTTGAATCCATGATTTAAGTTCCATGTGTTTTGCACAGAAACAAGCCCAGCTCACTAGTCAAGGCAGGTTTCCTGGTACATACTTAAAATAATTTATAAAATCTGTGGTTGAACATATTGGAACCATTTCTCATATTTTAGTTAAAGAATAGTAGAGCCTGCTTGCATAACAAATTCTGTGTCTACAAAGGAAGAATTTTCTACGAGGGCAAAAAAGTATCTCTTAAATTTTGAGATTATTTTTCACTATTTAAAAAAAGTTCACAAACTGATTCATGTATCTAAAAATGTGTTATTAGGATTTTTTGATGCCTCTTGAAGCTTCTACCCCTGTAGAATACATATGTATGTTTTATTGGCATTTTTAAATTAGAAAACAGATTCAGGACTTAGTACTTCAAATGTGCATGGAAATGAGTGACTAAGGATCCCTCCTTAAGTCAGGAGCTATTCACAGAGTAAGTAGTAGTCACAGATGTTGAAATACATTTTGCAGTCATCTTAGTGGCTGTATTACATCCCAGGGGTACACAAAAGTCCTCTACTCTAGCCACTGTTATTTTGAAAAGACAGTGATTTGGGGTCCTTCAGCTGTCATTGTTTCTCAGTGCAGTGAGACTTGGATAATAAACTGCCATATGCAAGAATTATAAACTAATGCTGCAAGATAAAGTTCATTATGCCATTGTGTGCTTTTAAAATCCTGTGCTATTTTTGCTCATGTTCTTCAGCTGGGATGGAAGTGTATCTATAACAGTATGACTAATTATCTTTACATGCATTTATCACTAAATAAACTTCACACAAGACAGCAAGATTGTTTACTTAAGTAGTATAATACTGGGAGTGGAAGACAGCTCTAGAACATAGGATTACATTGCCAGAATGGCACTATTTATTAAGCTATGATAACGCTAATGTTCCTTTTTGATGTATAGCATGTGTGACTTCAGCTGAACTTGTAGAGAGCCTTAAGGATGTTTCATTGAACATTTAGTATGGCAGCAAGCCAGAATACATTTAGCCTAAACCCAGATGACAGGTTGGTAATGAGGTAGTGATTGATGACCACTGCTTCCATATGAAAACCTGCTTGATATGCTGGGGGGGAAATGCATTGCTAGCTCTTTTTATTTCATTCTCTCTATATTAGTTATTCTTACTATGGAGTAGTAGCATTGGCTGCTGGTTATTCAGTCCTGGTTTCACTTTTGGATGAGAATTGAGTACTCAGCTGTGATTGCAGAAGCACAGCCTGATGGCTACATTTATATGTATTTCAAATCCTAATTTCAATGGATTTTTATTGTCAAAATAACTGCAATTATATCACTTAATGAAGCAGCCTATAATATTCTTACCTGCCTCTGTAATTTTACAAGTGTTTATGATTCACTTTCTGTGCCATCTAGATGGCATTGCTTTCCCTTCTGATGCAAAAAGAGAAACTTGGCCCAAAGGTTGTAACAAATGGGTCAGGCAAACAAGCCTAAACAAAAGATTGCTGATTATTTTGCCTAGTCCTGTTGAGTGCTTCTGTGTAAAGACATTGCACTCCTTATTTAGATGAGGGGCAGACTGTGGTTCTGTGCGCTAAGAAGGGTATTTAAGCCATGTCCTTCAGCCAGATTCCAGCCTGATGTCTGGATTAGCAGTAAGGGTTAGGAGGAGGCAGCAGGGGCCTGTAGGGGTTATGGCCATAGCTGTACCCAGTCAGACAGAGTGGATATTAGATGTCCCCAAAGCTGGAGGATAACTAATGGGATCACATTAAGGCCTGGTTAGAAATCACCCAGGGATGCAGCAAAGGGCACTAGGGCAGCATAAATATCTAATGTCAAAAGAGACTCATTATTAGTGTTTTCCCAGGCAGAAGTGACTTTTGGTCAGGAAGGGGCGAGGAAGCTTGTCACCCTAACCAGAGTGACATTGCACTTCTTCAGAGCAAAAATATGAGCAACAAAAATGAGGATCAGTGGTAGAATCAAAAGCCAGAATGAGGAGGTCGTGAAGCAGGGCTGGGACAGTTTCCGTTCTTCTCCTGCTGCTTCCAGAGATGTAAGGGAAGTTTTCATGCCCTCTGGAGACAAAAGTGGCTGACTTTTCAATGAGAAATGAATGCAGTATTAGAATGGCAGATTTGTGGGGTGAACATGCATTGGACCCAAATGAAGGAGTGAGTCCAGGAGCATGCAAAGAGCTAAAGTAATCAGTAATACCTCTTGGTGAAAGAGAGAGTTCTTGTGGAATTGCATTAGTCTACACGTGTAAAGGAAAGGGAGAAAGGAAAAAGGACAGCCACAGTGCTGGGCTGGATTCAGATATGCAGAGCAGAAGTTTATCTCTGGATGGAAATGGAAAATGATTATGACAGGAATCATCATCTGGTCTATCAAGGTCATTTAACTTCCACAAAATTAACACTGTTTTTTCTTACTAAACCATACCCCTCTGATGTTTTCATTCTTCTTGTGGCTTTCACTTTTACACTTAACTTGCAATCTTTTTTGCAAACCTCTGTTTATTGCATGGTAAGTTCTTTGACGAGCACTGATCATCTATTTCTGTTTGGCAGGTACCCACATCCCATGTGTTCAGTACCAGAAATTAGTACCTTTTAACTTAAATATGTCATTGATTTGAACTTCCCATTCATTTGGCACTTCCATTCCATAAATTCCTGTGTATAGCTGTAGTATCCCCAGGCAGGCGTCCTGTGAGCTGCAGAATTTGTCAATTCAAGTGAAAAACTGCTTTCTTTTGAATGTTTTGAGCGAGTTTGTCAAGTGTTCGCACCTATAGAGTGTCCTTAATTGAGACAGCCGCATTTTGTTGTTCACTGACCAGTGACAAGATGGAACATCTCCATTGATTTTTACCCTCTTCCTTGGAAGACCTTAGTTTTAACAAGTAGTGGCAAGTGAGGACATAGTCTTTCAGTGGAGATTAATGGCCATATGGTGTTGTTGCTTATACACTGGAAAGCTTAGTTATTTACTGTAAAATCTGACTCAAAATTCTATACGCAAATCAGAAACTCCTACTTGGTTTGTTTCCATAACAACACACTAAACAACATCAATCACTTATAGTAGAGCTCCACACTCCATAATTAGGGATGCAGTTTAAAGAAGTGTGGGAGGAGTTCTGTAAAGTGTTTTTATGTTAAAAACAACATTAAGCCTTGTTCTCACAAAAGCTTATGCACAAACTTCACTTAACAGAATGTAATTAATTCCATTGGCATTTATGGTATGTCTCCACAGCTCTGATGCAGTGTCTGGAGTGACTGCGCATGCCCCGCTCCGTCGTGTCTGAATGACTGGAGTATGAGCAAGGTTTCCTTGAAGGCAAGCTTGCCTTCTGTATAGGGAGCAAATGGGGGTTTACCCCAACAGAGAGCTTGCCTTCTGTATAGGGAGCAAATGAGGGTTTACCCCAACAGACAGAATCACCACTTTACCCTCCCAGGCATGGATTTCAGTATGAGAGTAAATGCTTGCAGTATGACAACCTGTAATATTGGAGAAAAGTGGTATCAAGAAAAAACTGCTTAAAGCACTGCATGTAGGAAAAAAAAAAATAAAATTTGCTGTCTGTCTTTTTAAGGTAGAATTTAAGCCAAAGGAATATCTACCATATTTTCCACTAGTATCAGGAGTATTCATACCTGATATGGTGGAGAATACTCTCCATGCTGTCTTCACTATCACAGCGAAGGACAGGTACTGCCATATGAAGCGGTTACAACATCAAAACACCTTCAGTGAGGCAGTCCCACAGCCCCACTGATGCCTTGCAGTAATTTACAGATTGGAACAGTTTGAAATAATCAAATGCAAAGTATTACTTCTCCCCTCTACTTACTACTTGGCTAAAAAATGGGGAGGGTTGTGTGTAATTGCAGTTTTTTTGTGTTGTTTGTTAGTGTTTGGGGATTTTTGTTGATTTTTTAAAAATACACCTTGCCTATATTTTAATGAACCAACAAAACATGCTTTAAGTTCTCCTGGCATTTTTGAGGCAATAACTAAAACATTTTCTCTAAAGCATCTTGTAGCTGACAAACCCCTGGGCCCTTAGGCAAGCTGTGTTTGAGTCTTGTTGCTTTCAGCTGCTCCAGAGACAACACGTGGTGTGTGCCTAGGAAGGAAAGGCTGAAGGGGAAAACCCTGAACAAAATGAGGGACAGTTAAAAAAAAAATAGATAAAATGAGGGACAGTTAAAAAAATAGTAGATGAATGAGAGAGAAGACAACAGTAGATAAATGGGAGAAAAGAGTTTCTTTAATAAAATGAAACTGGAAAAAAATTAAGGAAATAAAAAGAAAGGAGAAGTAGATAGGATAATTAAACTAGGGAAAAAAGGCAAATAGGGGAAATAAAAGTGGAAAGACATTAGATTATCCATAAAGATGATAAAAATGGGAAAGATTAAAATGAAACAGAAGCTCATATAGTTGTTCTGGCCACATTTTCAATAGTTTTCTTACTTTGATAACCTAGATGTCAGCTTTCTCTTTAAAGAAAAAGAACAGCTGAATAGAATAAGTGTTTTACTGAGTTTTGATCCTTCCTGTCCTTCATAAAATATTAATTGTCATGTATACCAAATAAGTAAGATCTAAACGTTAAAAAAAAACTATTTGCATGAAAACCTCTCCTGACTGGTCAGCTGTAGTAGGTTAAAAGATGGGGAAATGTGTATTTTCTGAGGATTTTTACACCAATTTTGATTATGTTTCTTATTCATCTCAAAGAATAAGCATATTGTTATATCAGTGGATAAATTATGGGATTTAAAAAAACCCCTCATAATTAAATCACAGCTAAGGTTGCTAGGTGACAAGTAAGAGAAGCTATATAATTAGACATGTCCAAAAAAAGTCAAATAGTGGAAAGAAGTAATCCTGAAGGAAGGTTGCCATTGTCTGTGCTGACACCAAATGACCATCTCATTCAAATGTGCACTTCATTAAAGAGTCACCTCCTGCTTGGCTTCTGCAGCTGAGGTCTTACTACTCTGTGTGGAGTCGGTGGAAACAGGGAGACTTTTAATTAAGTGCGAATTTTGATTTGCTCTCTGAATATCCCTTTGACAGCATATTACTCCTTGGTTTTTAATATTAGCAATCACATGTTTTTCCCGAAGACAAAGGTAGTAGCTGCCCACTGATATGTGTGAGTCTCTCTGTGTAAAACCTGTCCAGGCTACTGGCAAAATAGCTATGATGTGACACAGTCTGTAGATGTAATCCATCTCCTTAAAGCAAGGAAAGGAAAACAGTTGCAAAAATAAGCATTTTACAATAATTAATAGGTGTTGGGGGCTTGATTCCTGTCTCTAGTAATTGAGGAGCTCTGCCAGTCCAACAGGCCTTTCTAAGACCATAGAGAGTGGCCTTTCAAGGACATTGCTCCCATCTCTCAGGACCCTGGATGATCCCTGCGTGGGGCAGGGGTGGTCTGGCTTCCTCCAGCACCCCAGTTGCAAGCAGGATAAGTGTTCAGACAATGCTTGCACTAGCATGGTTACAGGCAGGAAGTAGTCTGCATGCTTCCCACACCATAAAATTCCTAGCTTGAAGATCCACTCTTCCAGCCTTCTGAAATCCTATTGTGTGAATGGCCCAGGAGCCATCACAACCTTGCTTCCATTGTGTGGTCCTCAGCAAATCACTTAAATGTCTTTGCACATCTGTAAAATGCAGGGATAAACGTTGATCTCTTATCTGGGTGCTTGATATTTTGAGGATTGACTGTTTGTGTAGCACCTTGCAAATAGAAAGTGCTACAAACAGTAAATGCTATTTGTTACTCATAGTATCAGAATAACTCATGCAGCCAAGTGTGGAGTATGGCTTGCTGTCTGCCCACCTGATTTGCATTCCTTCATGCAGTGAAAATAGGAAGGTGTTGCTATAATGTCAATACTTGCATTTTTATAAATTTTATGGTCAGAAAATTTTGCTGTCTGGTCAGAAATTCTGCATTACATCTGCTATACATTTAATTACAAGGCTTCAGAAATTTAAAATATTATGTTTTATTCCATTTTTCTTCAATGTCACAACACCATTCCATTTACGGCATCTTTCTCATGGCTTCATTTGCTGAATGTGTAGTTCTGTTAATTTCTTCCCAGGTGTTTAGTTGGATGTATGATTTTGCCTTTCATAATAAATGTTCCCCCATTCTGTAAAATTTGTGTGATTAGGAATTTTGGTTTCAGGCAAGTGTTCTAAATGATCTGTGTAAATGATTGAATGAATAAATAAATAAATAGTGAAGTGTCCTCCCCTATGGTGCATCAATAATAATGCTTTATCTTGCAAAGACTGCATTTAGAAACTGTGTCATTTCTTGCCCCTTCAACAGGTTTTTATTCAGATATTCTGAAATATAGCTTAATTCATTATGTTTATTCCTGAGCTACGAGTCTCTGAAAATGGCTTTTTTCTTTTAAGTTGGTGATAGAGATGAGCATAGGAAAAAAAAAAAAGTTGTCTGATATATAAATGTATATCTGCCCAGCATTTGATTTCAGGCTCAAGGGTTTCTATAATTGTAATCTCTCCCTGCAAAAATTGGAGGGTGTGAGCTTTTGGGAAGATGTGTACTTAAAGGTACGGAGCTGTATCTGGGCATACACTTGGTGACATGAGTGCCAGTGCAGGGTTAACCAACTTTCATCCCACATGCTGTACCTTCAACATGCAGATTTGATTTTGCATTTGAATGCTTAAGTGAATACTTGTTTTCTATTTATATGTATACTATAATCAGAAATAAAGAATTCAGAATCAGAGGTAGACTTTGTTTTAGCAGCTGATTCTGTTTATCTGAGTCCCTCTCTCTCACACAACTATTGTTGTTGCTAAGGTTAATTAAAGTCATTCTATGTCTCATTTTATATGTAAAGCAAAACTAATTTATAATTTGAAATGTTTGTGTAAAAGTCTTGGTTCCATATAACTGATTTGGTTATGCTGTACTTCTGAAAGATAATTTTGTCAATAGGGCAGTGGATGTACAAATCAAGTTTTCCATCTATGTAGTAGAATTTTTGCATGGACTTTAAGGAAGCTCCAGGATTGATCAGCATCAGCTGTAACCTGTTATAAAATGATATGAGAAATAGAATTACTGTTGTTACATGTTACAAACATCCACAGCTGTAGGTAGTGATCTTTAAGAAGTTGTTTTTAAATGCTAACGACTGAAATAATCTGTGAATGGAGGAAAATTGTATTCAGTTTTTGATTTTAAGTTGTTGTCCTTATCCTACACTCTGATTTTACAAGGTTATTGAGTCATTTTGTTGAATAAGGCAAGCCCAATTCCATCATTTGCTCAGAAAGGGACTGTGAGTAGCTAAGATGTGTTTTTTGAAAAGAAGTATGTGTGGTACTAATTAGAAGGATGGAATGAGGCTTTGGAGAGAAGACATTTCAGAAATCAGCTCTTGACAGTTGTGTGAGTTCTGTGTTTTCTGGTTTTCCATATCTGACCTTTGTTTCTTTGTAGTGTGGGTGGAGGAAGGAGGGGTCTGATTCCTGGTACACTGCCACTGGCTTGGAAGGCTCTGTAGAAACACAGCAGCTGTTGAATTTCTCTGTTCTATGAGTGTCTGGTACCTATGCTCTGATAGGGAATACTTTTCTTTTACCTAACTATAGTAGTGGATTTTTTAAATCCCAGAAGAAAAACTCGGAAATCTTTCCATGGCTTAGGACCTCAACCAGGGCATATTTCATAGAATTGTGAAATAATTGGAAGGGGCCTTTGTCGATTGTCTGGTGTAGCCCCCTAGGTCAAAGCAGGGTCAGCTGGAGCAGGTTGCCTAGAACCATATCCAGTTTTGAACGTCTCTAAATACATAAGAATGCCTGCTCTGAAAGTCTCCTGGCACTCCTGAGGTTCTTTTCCTCCACAGCAGTAATGTACAGACATACAGATCTTTTGGCAGACAAGGGATGGGTCCCGAAGGTACTTAGGCCCAAATCAATCAGACTGTTTAGGGGCACACCTAGGAAGGGGTTTGTTTGCGGCACTGTACTCAGTTTGGTCTGTAACACCTGTAACCGTGTTACAGTTAATGTCATATTTCTGCAGGGAAACCTTTTTCAAAACTTGATTTTATTGTGAGTGCTTTCACAAATGTATCTGACTTTCACTATCCAGCTTGCCGACAAATCCCTACTAGGATTTCCTTCTGGCACTTGGGTAGTCACAGAAGACTTCCAATTATGTTTCTAGATGTGTTTCTGTGTTAAAAAATTTTTGTACTAATGTAAAAGTAAGCAAGATTTTTATGTTTTGATGTTCTGCATATTTTAATTTCAACTCTAAAGAAAATATTATCTGTGGTTGTATTTTATAATTGCATCTAATTATGTAATTATATAATTTTTTTTACTACTGTCAGAATCTTAAAAAAGTTTGATACTTTTTAAAAATTCAATTTTACTATTATAATATTACACTGATGAGTTGTTTCTCCTTTGTGCTTTGTACAGACAATATTTCTGGTAAGGCAGACATAGATAGAATTTAGCAATTTTTTGGCATAAAGAAATTGGGTAGAATATCTGCTTTCCTAATTTATTGATTAGCCCAGGAAAGTTCGATAGCTAAGTGAGGGTTTCCAAACTGTCAAAATATTCAGTGACAAGTTGATGTTGACATAATTGAAGTTGAATGTATTAATTTTGTCTCAGTGATCTAGAAATCAATGCATTTTAATACTGACTTTGTTCTGGGCTGGATCCAAAGCACAGTGAAAGGCCTAATGCTGTGAACAACTAAACTTTTTCTTTAATTGTGCAGCTCTCAGCCATTTCAGATAGTGAAAAGCATATCAAGTAGGTAGGTCTAATTATGGACAGAGAGCAAAAGGTGACAGTGTGCAGAGATTAGTTTGTGTTTGAAAAAATGGAATATTTAAAATTAGCTTAGCTGTGCTTATATGTTTGCATTATAGCATATCCTCAAAGCCTTTGACAGTTTTGAACAAAAGTTACCTTTTAGTTCAAAATGCAACAGCAATTCCATATAATTCCATAGATTCCCAAATGGTCTTTGTTTCAATGAGCCTGGTTTTGTTACTCTCGCAGAAATTAATTTTCAGTTTTCTTCTGATGGATTAATAGAAAAGCTGCATTTACTAAACTGCCAAATTCTACATTTGGCAAGAAATTAAATCTGTTTTAAAAAGAACAAATAGCACACACTGCATCTTAGATTTATGCTAGTGCCATTGGATTTAGGCACTGAAAACTTGAAGAGCAGATTTTACATACAGCAGAAACCTGTAAGCAAATTGAAAGTGCTGCTTAGGATTCATAGAGTAACAAAATGCATACTCCATCTCTGACATGATTTGTCTTGAGGTTTATGAAATAATTTTTCATCGGATTATAATATTTAAAGTAATTAAAGATACAATTTGCTATTTAATAAACAATGCATTTTGTAACTTCATTAAAGATGCTGCCATTCTTAATTGTAATGGTCCAAAAGGTTGTCAGTGAACTGTACATTAACTGCAGAGATAATAATGATTTTATATGCTAATAATTTTTAAATTAATAACTCATGTAGTTTTTCAGCCACATGGGGAAAATAATTTACATTCGTAAAGCTTACTTTAGTGTTAACCACTTTACTTGGGGAGAGTGGATATCCTCGTATAAAATGTTCATTTGTTTTACATTAGCACTAATGCAAGCATGTAGGACCCACTGGTGTGAAAGGATTAAAAGCAGCAGCATTAGACAAGCATGAACATTTCAGAGAGAAATCCTTGTTAGAGGGACCTATTGGGACTGTGTAACTTGATTTTCTATTTATTGATCTTGTTTTTGTTACCATTTGAAACTGTTTGGAGAGAACCTTCCTATTGTAGTACTGCAAATACAAAACTCTGCACCAAGCAGAAATAAAGGATTCATGTTCACTCCCAGGTAGATTTGTTGTGCCTTGGTTGGCTTTAGCATGGGTTGGATGCCTTTTTAGAGGAAACATGTTCCCTTGGGAGTATTTGCATCATCACTGCAGGTAATTTGAGAAATCTCATTTTAACGTTCAGGCATCTCTTTATCATAGAAATCTCTTCATGGACTGAAAAGAGTCATGCAGTCCTACCTCACTGATGCTTTATCACAAAAAATATTTTTGCTTAAAAAAAGTATAAATTTCCCATTTTGAATGTTTTACTTCCCCACCAAAAGAATAAGTTTAAGAGGAGGAGGAAGCTTCTGTGAATGCCTGTGCAGGTATCTACACCTACAAGCCAAGTGCGTGACCCAAGATCTCCAGTGACCGTGTTTCACTGCGTCTTCCTGACTGCTGGGCATCAAGGAGCCATTTGGAGATGTGCACCACCATTTCTCTGTCTGTTTTCTAGATAGTAGCCTTTAAGTGTTGGAGGTTCAACTGCACTGTCTTTTTGACCCAAAGTCTCAGATTTAGTGCCCTGTCATCAGTATGGAAGATGCCCAAGGAAAATGCAGGTGCTTGATGAAAATAGTGTAATTAGTTAATAAAGACACTCTGTCTTTAAGTGAAATTTTATATGAAATGCCACATATGCTCTTCTTGAGAAAGGAATTCAGATTTAGTTAATAGATTAAAAAAACCTTTAGACAATTAATGAGTTCTTTCTGTCATTTACCCTTACTCAGAACAGGACGTGGCCAAAACATGAACTTGCTTAGTTATTTCCAGTATGGAAAGCTTTGAAGGGATAGCTATGCAGTAACTGTAATGTTTCTGGGCTGATCTAGCTCTGTAGGAGAGTATCAGTTTAACAGAATATTTTCATGAAGCTCCTTGCTACAGCTGCTTTTAGAAGGAAAGGCAGATAAATATGTGCTTAATGATGAGGACATTGATGTGTAGGGGGCAAATGACCTGAGTGAGAATGCTTATTGACCCTCCAGCATGTTATGAGAATGTCGTATTTGTTGCAGGGTATTCTGTACTGACAGTGTGTGACAATCTGAGAAGATAAAGCCTCTGATGACACATACTTATTATTCACCTGCAATTATAAAACTCTTTGTGCTTTTTTTTCATAATTCATAGTGAACACTGAAGCATAATCATGTTGAAAGTGTCTCTTCAGAATGTTGCTTTAAAGAAATGAGTAAGAAAATCTTCTCAAATGTTTTGATAGATGATTCATGGCACTGGAGCTGCTGATGAGGAGCCAATATAGCCAAGTCTATAAATATGCAGTTACGAGAACTCTGGAAACATGAATTCTGGTAGTGTGACAGATTCAAAAAGCACTTTTTCTACTGGAGTAGGTTTCTAAAGTTGCTCTCTTCCTGTTCTACATTCAGATGCCGTTGTCTAATTAGGCTAATTGGCTGGCAAATTCGCCAGCTTTTAAATTAAATTAGTTTGGAGGTGAGAGAACAAATACCATCAGAAACGTGATTTATTCTTTCTTTCCATAATAATTGTTTCTTTTTAACTGAGCAGAGCTAGGCTTTATTATTTCTAGGGAATTTCTGCTTAATTTACTGTATATGACACATTTCCAGAAGAAATTAATATTGGCAGCCTATTACTAAACCTTTAAGCAAAGTAATCATAATGGAGAGACTGACCTCTACCTTACCTGGCAGAAATGAATAAAGCTCTAGCAAATAAGTTACCTGATGTTATTTTAACAAATTCAGCTTTCCTTAAGTCGGTACATGTGCATTTTCCTGTGTTTCCCATTGCTTCTGAAGATCCAAAATACACTGAGGGTAATGAGAATGAATGATAGCTTAGATGTGTTTTTTCCTTCAGCTGCTGGTTGTATTAAATCCGCAGCTCCTGTGCAGACCTACAAATCTATAACATCCGTTTCAGATGAATTTGGAAACAAGGGGCTGCGTTCTTTTATTCTTGGTGCAGAGATTAAAATTGATCACAGCAGACACAAGGGAGCAGATTTGAGTATCACAGCTCAATGTGGTTAACTGGCATAGTGCAGGGCTCCTGTACTCCTTAACTGTGCACATACAGGTTATGAATATTATTGATTGCAAGGGTCAGGGGAGGCTGCAGGGAGGTTATGCTGCATGATGCTATTTGGTAATTTTTAAGGGACAAGAGCTATGAACTCTCATAGCATCTGGGACAGGTACAGTTTAAACCTGACAAATGGAGATTTATGTTTGTGTGAGCTGGAAAAGCCCTTCAGGTAGAAATAATAAATGGAAATTTTATTGGATAGGTTTTTTTATCATAGGTCAAATATTGTGCCGTGGAAAAAAGAGATTTAATTATTACCTTTTCATCAGAATGTACTGATGATAGGTTTTCAGTTTAGATCTATGCTGCAGGATAATGAATAATGTTTAGAAGTCTTTTCTTGAGGGTTCATTTTAAAATATATGTAGAGATGGTTTACCTGAAGTGATTAAAAAATGCAGAATAGGCAAATGATACAGTAGTAGTTACTGAATAGATTTTATAGTATCTTTTTGTTCTTTCATGTGGACAAAACCAGTATATAAATATATGTTTTAAAATGAAAATATGCTAAGATTTAAGATGAGACAATATAATACATTAACGAAGAACTGGGGAAAAAATTGGTTCCTGTAAGTTGTTTCCTATATTGAAATTTCACATAGAGTGCTAATTACTAATTAGCTTTTTTTTTTGGCAGACCTTGCTGAATTACATTTATGACTTCTACATATTAAAAAAAAAAAGATGAATCCTTGTAATGTTTTAAAAATAGGACTGACTGGAAATTTGTATTTTGCAAATATTACTTAGCATGTGGGATTTACTTCTTGAAGGAATAAGTTTTTACAAATATTTCATATAGATCAAGTTATACAGGGTGCAAAGCTGGGATTGACTCAGCCTATTGTTTCATAGTCACTATATTGAAACAGAATGGGAGCTATGGAAGTAGTGTGCAGTAGAGGATAGTTGTGGGTTTAAGACAAATGGCTGTAGATATTTCTATGTAGATACTTCTACGATTTTTGCTGCTCTCTTTCATCAAATTTAGGAAACAATATTATAAAAATCAGTGTTTAGAATTGCAACACAAATACCATCTATTGGCTATTATATTCCTAATATATCGAAAATGCAGGTTGATTTTAGGTAGTATAAGTTGATGTTGTCTCAGTATACCTCATAGCAACTTCCTTGCTGTACAGTGCCTGAGGTCTGACAAAGGTGTTATTCCAGAATATTAATGACTTAATTAGTCCTCATATGTTTCTACAGGATGAACTTGCTGCCTTTGATGGTTTTTTTTCAGCTGTTGCTTTGCGATAGTGTAGAGGCTTAGTATTTATTTTTCTTCATGATGCCAACTAAGTATTTGTGGGGTTTTTTTGTGAATGTTTATCATCAGTTTTGCTCTCATTTCATCCATTCACTGTGTATTTATTTTATGTGGCCTCTATTGATCCAGCTTTTCAAGATTTTTTCCCCATGTTTTTAAATGAAAAATTAATATGAAGAGATCTTTTGTATGTTAACATTTGATTTTCCCTTTATAGATTTTCATTTGCTTAGATTATTTCAATATACCAGCATGGCTCCTTATAAACAGGGCATATTAGACAGTTAAGTTATAATGAGTCTGCTTGGGAAAAATATTGTTTCCATTGCAAACGGGTATGGTAGTATTTTCTGCTTTCTTTTAGGAGTCTGTAGCTCTCAATCTCACAATTCAGTTTATTTTGCTTTCACTTCCACATATTTGGATTTTCTGTGCTGGATAAAAATAATTTTACTGTAACAAATGGTTTCCGAGATGATAGATTTTTTGGTGTCCTTTAAGTTACTGATGGGCAGTCTCTGAGGAGGTGATCTTGCTTTGGGGCTGCTCAGCACTGTTCACTGAACACGAGTAAGCACTGGGACAGTTTCTGTTCCTCTGGAGTGGTGTAGTGTGTCACGCTGGCAAATTTACCTGGCTGGTGTCAGGAGGAAGCACAGCCCCCCTGTCTTTCCTTTGGCAGGTTACTGCTAGGAACAAACTTGTAGAAGGAAGAGGGAAAGGAACTGACAACATCAGCATATCAGATCTTAAACTTCAGCCTTCCTGGTTCAAGAATGCTCCTGTAAAATGACAGCTCAAGTCCATGATGGGAAGTGACCAAATTCCAGTCAGGACTAAAATTCAGTTTAGCTCTATTGTAAGCAGACTGGAGCAAGCTCTGCTCCTGGGTGGAATGATACATTCTTGTGGTAGAGATGGATTGGACTCAGACTGCTAAATGCATTTTCGCTAGTGACCTTTTCAAATTTGTTGCCAGTATAATAAATGTTGCCAAGATGACTTAAGAAAGGTTTGCAGCAATATTCCACTTTATTTTTTACAGCAGATGTTTCTTCAGTTACTCTGTATTACAATTTACAGAACTCTTATGTTCTACAAATCAAGATTCATAGCGAACTGTTTCAGTGCTTTAAGTCCTGCAATAAACAACACCAGGCAGAACAGAACCAGAGGGAAGGTAAGCAGACGTCTGCATTCATCCTTCCCTGTGATAAGGTTTGCTTCATAGTGATCTTCACATTTCAGCAAGTTCATTCACCAGGGCTACCAGCTAACTTCCTAAAATCCTCAACTTGATTACTTCAAATATGAGGAACATTAAGTATCAGTTTCCAAATGCAGAAGAAAGGCTGGAATTACCATCTGTTTCTTAGTTTAGAAATCTGTACATGTTTGTACAATCTAGTACAATTCTAGTGTGTCCTGTACAGAATTATGTTTTAAAAACGCTTAGTGATACTGTGTTCAGTTCTGAGGTATGCATTTTAAAAGAGTGCTTTTTGAGTATAAGGGCTCAAAATGTTGAGTTCAAAATCTTCTTGGTGCTTATATATGAACAGCCAGATATTGAGGTTTGAAAAATTATTACATCATTTCTCCCGATCTTTATTTTATCATCTTGAATCACTGATGTTTTTCATTAAAATACAATATTTTAGTCATACTTGATTGTTGCCCTATTAAAATTCAAAGCATAGGTCCCATAAATTGACCACAATAAAATTAAAAATTGCAATTAAGACTAGAGGTAAGGTGTAGAGGGTAGACTAAAGCCTTGAGTAAAGCTGGACTGATTACAAAAAAATCTGATGAAGGGTGGAGTCTATATCTGATGAGGCTAAGGAGTTATGGCTCATCTTTGGGCACTTCAGCCAGCATTAGATGTCAGCCTGATGTGATCATGGGATCACATGAGGTGAGGGCAGACCACAAGGCTGGTTTCTATTCCATGCTCAGGCAGACAACATTGACTGTGTTGTCATAATCCTAATTTCCATCACTCACATGGATTGATTCTGAACTCTGCCTGTCCTTCCCATCTGCACTTTCTGATGTCTAACTGGTGTGAATTTTGGCTACCTCTAAACTGGGCTTGGAAGATTGGTACTCAAAGAGAAATTGGATTATAAGAACAAATTTAGTGCTAAATAATTTGACTCCCTCACTCCTATTATTTCTTTACCATTTGTAAGAGTTCAATACTTGTCTCTGTGTCTAATTTAGCAACAAAGTAAGGTATGAGACCTACAGACTGCATTGCTTCCAGGTTCAGCTGCTTGGTATGGATATAGCTGTTCAATTTAGAATGCACTGCAGCAATTGTGTATGGCTCATGCTGGTAGATGTGAAAGGTGTTTTCACATATGCTGTACACACTGCTCATTCTAACTTGAGGGTAAGAGAAGGCTAGCCCTAGTGTAGTTATTTTACTTTTTTCCCTTTGCTTCTAATTTTCTATGAATGAGGCCTTTAGCCACCGTTAGGGAATAACTCCTAAAAGCCTTGCAAGCATACATTTTCCAAAGAAAATAAATCATTAATAAAAACTACAGAAAAGGAGCAGTTATATTACAAAATTAATCTACCAGGCTTACAGAGAAAACAAATTTGAAGAAGCCACCTGCTGTGGAGATGAGGCAGTAATCTCAACAGCAGGAAATAAAGGGAGGGAGGGAGAAAATACAAAAGCATAGACATTAAAAAAGTAATTAAAACACTTATCTCCATCAACATACGTATCAAACAAAAAAAAAACCAACCACCTAGAAAAGGTACTCTATTGAACGTCACAACAGGAAGTAACAAAGCTATCCCCATAAAAAAAATGTCCAGCAAAATGAGAGAGATTCTTTACAAATACAAGCCTCAAAAGTATTTACTGAAGTGCTAATCACTAATGGACTGACCTTGAGAAAAGCTGAGCGCTTGCAGAGTATTTGCAACTTTTCTGTAAGTCTAGATGCCCAGTACCAAACCTTTAAACAAGTAAAGAAAGTTACTCTCTACATAGCAATGGTTGTCTTTCCATGTATGGTGCATCTCATAGCATGAGTTGTACTGGTGTATTTAGTGTAATCAGCTCTGAGGCACACTGTATTTGGATTATGCATTTCAATATAGATAATTTCTAAATTGTGCAGTATTGGCCCAGGGACAGCAGTGTTATCAGTATGGGTGTGGGTGAATGTGGTAGCTTAGAAACAAATACATAGAGCATATCCAACTGCATACAAGTAGTTTCTGTTGTGTCTAGGTAAAACTATACATTTGACAGTTATGAAAGTTTACAGTTTCAGTGTTATCATTCAAGAAAGTAACATATTAAAAACTCATGGTCCAATTTATACAAATGCCAGATTGTGTGACATTAAATAAGAGTGCTTTAAATATATAGATTTTGATCTCCAGTTCCTTAGCTCACAAAGGAGACTTGTTCAAGATCAGAGCATTCAGAATTACTAAAGTAGTGCTTATGTGCTTGGATTTTACAGTGTGCCATGTACCTTTGTAGTCACAGTCTAACCATATGGTACCTGTAGCTGCAAGTCTCTGGGCAAGTGTGAAATGTCATCAGATCTGCTACATCTAAAATATCTTTGTATGGGCTCACAAGGATCAAGTTGGAACACTCAGTGTGTAAAAAGGCAGGGACATGGGACAAAGTGGTGCTTTTTAATTTGAATTTGTTAATTCAAAAGGACCCTTTCCGAAGACAAATGGTGGATTTAGAATTTACCTTCAGAGGGAAATTACTGTAGCTCTGTACCTACTTTAGCATATCCTTTTTAAGGAAATTAAAAGAAGAAATATAAAAAAAACTTGGTTAACAAAAAAAATTTATCTGTCATTTCCTCTATAAAATTTGCATCAGTCTCTGGTTATCAGCCTTCCATGGCTCCTATCCCTAGGACACATGAAGGGGCACAGCCTTCTCCTGGCCAGAGGTGCAGAACTGCTGCTGCAGGATCTGTGCTGCCTCCTTGCCAGACTGTGCTCAAGTTTCTCCTGCTGAGTAACAGGCTGGGCTCAGCTTGTCTGGGCTCAGTCTCTCGGATACTATTTCATAAGATTTGCATTGCCCCAGAGCAGATATGCAGAAAATCAATCCCACGTTTCTTCTCTTCAGTTTTGTATGGGATTCATGGATTTATCTCCTCATTCTCAGTAATATCTGACAGTTAAAGGCTTTCCACCCAATCCTAGGATTTTCTGTAATAGGGGCTGTGAAGGACAGAAGAGGAGTTTTCCTTGTAAATGTGGTTTAAAAAAATCTGGTTTAACTCTGAAACATGGAGATGTTAAAAAGGTGAAAAGAGGTCCTTGCCCTCTAACGTTCTAGCTCCAGATGTTTAAAGCAAGAGAAAATTTAAAAAATAATCCATAGATTTGTGAATGTGGTTTGATGTTTGGCTTCCTTGTTTCAAAAGTTAGAAAAAGGAATGTGCATAGCCAGTGAATCACATTTTGTTTCTTTTTTATTGAATTTGGATAAATTTATGCATGCAATGTAATTGTAAAACAAATTTGAAAGACTTAATACGAAAAATGTACAAAGAAAGTATCTTCACTTTTTAAAAGTAGCTCTTGGTATTTTCAAATACAGATTGCATTCACCATCAAAATTCAGTATTACCACAATTAAAGGCAAAAAACTGTTTCAGTGTTTGATGTGAGGAAAATGAGAAAAAAAAATAATGTTCTAGTTAGTTTTGTCCCTGAAGGCTCCTGTATATTTACCTTTCACCTTCAGCTTCATTTTTTCTTTTTGTCTGGAGATGTGTTTTTAGTCAGCTGCCAGTCAAAACTGTATTTGACCCTTATCAAGGATGAGAGCTTATTTTGTCTGTCAGTTATTAAGATCGATTGAGAAGTTCATTTGAAGCTGCAAACTGCAAATTTGGCCAACCATGTCAGATTTTAGTCCAATGAGTAAGTTCAGGCTCAGAAGCATAGATGTTGCTGGGGCAAGGGGATTTGATCAAAATAGGAGGTAGATGTGCAGTGCCTGTACTTGCTTTAGTTTCCCTTTCCAGATCAGGCTCATAGTTAGAGTAGTAGCAGACTTAGCTGATTGATGTGTTGACATGCCTGGATTTATTTGGTGCAACAGCTGAGTGGACTTGGTGCCCTGCTCTGCAAGCCAATCCCTTACATTGTCTGTGCATCCCTCTGGTACATTGCCTTGTACATCTGACAAATTTAATAGTTTAGCAATTCATATCTTAACTGGACTAGGGAATTATGTCTAAATTTTCTTTAAAGGGAAACAATGGACTTGAGACTGTGCATGAAGAAAATTTATATGCATCAGTATTGTGAGAACAGAGAGTACACGATCTTAACAGGAGGCAGATGATGTTTTTGTTAATACATATGTGCACATAGATATTTATATGTGTATATAAAGGATATAAAAAGGGAAAGCTAAAGTTTGTGTTTTAAAAGCCACTGTTGTAGTGGTTAAGGACTTTGGAAAGTATATGGTATGTCATACATGGGAGAGACTTTGGTGCTGAGGAATTGCAAATTGGAGAAGGAGTTGTGGGGTTCAAATGGAGGAAAGAAGCAAAGAGAGTAGTGATGCCTACTGAGAGATAGCTGGAGCATCTGGAGATGGAAGGCAGAGCACAGCAAACCAGGGGGTCAGGAATCAAGATGAATTGCTTTCTCTGCTGCACCTGACCCAGATTTGGACTGTCTAGGTTAGATTTTGCAAAGCTGAACTAGATCTGTCATGCAAGCTGTTATTTTCACAATGTTTCTACTTTCTCTATTCTTAGTAAATGCAGTTTTCCACAGCCCAAGAGGCTTCATTGCGTGGTTTGGATAGCAGTGGCTTCAGAAGCTTCCCTGGCAGCAGCAAGCAAAGCAGCTGAGGCTTCAGGAAGCCCAGGGCTGTGGCTGCAGAAGATGGGGGGATCAGCACAGCCCCCTCTGCTTGTAACAGGGTGTGCAGAGCCCATCCAAGCACCACCAGGGGAGCTGCCTTTCTAATCTGCCTCCTCTTGCTTCAAAAGAGCTGTTCTTCAGTGCAGGGGAAGGAAATAATTGTTATCACTAGATATTGATACAGATTATTTAAAGATGGAAGATGTGGGATAGTGACAGATTGTTCAGAACATGAAATAGCAAATAATAAATAAAATCTTTAGATGGCTTGCAAGTGGATTTGGAGAACAGAGAACTGATTTACTTGGCTTCAGCCTGAAAGCTAGGGAAAAGACCTTATATTTTTCTAAGCATTTTTTGTTGGGTGGCTCTTGGCTATTTTGTAGTAGTGTGTGAATTCCCTTTTTCTAAAGGATCTCTCTGGATTTATCTTCAAAGAGTGTTTCTCTTGGTTCATTATTTTGACCTAAATTGTGTCTTTCATAGGTGACTGGGTTTGTTTAAATTTTATTTCTTCTCTGAAACCATTTGCTCAAAACTGCATTTTTCCTGTACAGCTATTTTTTGTTAAATATTCTCTCTCCCAAGAGGCTGTTGGCTATTTATCAATATTTGAGCTCTCTGTAAAGCATACTTCTGTGGGGTGAATGTTTATTATGAAATGGTGTCTCTAAAGTGAATCTTATCTGTTCTTGATCTCTTTCTCTGTCTGCCTCAGTCTGCCTCTTTCTTAGCTTGCCTTGTGGCTTGAAGAAGTACTAAATCTCTCTATTTTAACAGAAGTAAATGCAGTCATTACAATAGCAAATACTGAACAGGAAAAGAGATGCATCAGAATCCAGCACAATACAATTTCCAGCAGGTGCTTAGCAAAGAGCTTCAATCTGTGCTAAGTGTTTATAAGTATAAAAGAAGAAATCCCCTGCGTTTCCTTAAAGTGTAAATATCACAAAACTGTTTTTCGGGGAGTTTTCAGCAAAATGAAAATAGTAAAATAAATAGCAGGTAATACCACGTTTATTGACTACATCTTTGGCAGTTGTTTGGTCATATCAGCCAGGCTAAACATTATTGAACCCAGTGCACTCTTAATCCAACTCAGTGATGAATCTGAAAAGACTAGTGATGAACCTAGATAAAGAACATTGCAACACTTTCTTTATTATACTCTTTATTCAGCCTATGGGAGCTAAAATACTGATGCTGTTAGAGACCAAATAGTTTTCATTAGGACATGATAAAAGCAGCAAAAAATAAGTGGGAAAAATATTTTGAGAGTTTCTCTTTGAGTTTGAATGAGGTACATATTAGGTGGAAAGGAAATTATCTTTAATGCAGGGTGCACATCCCACTAATGACAAGAGTGTTTCTCCCAAGAGTAAACTGAGGCCTCTGAGTTGGTTTATGGATATCACAATAGAAATGGTTGCATTACTATGTCCTCTGCCTGGAGGCAGCCACTGAGAGCTTTTTCTGAGGTGCTCTTCTTGCCATAGATAATTTTGCAATATATACATAGAGAAAAATCAATGCCCTTTTAAAAATTGTTTCTTTAATGCATTTTCATATTGTACTTTGAATAGTACTAGGTATTTCTGGCAGCCTCTTAAGATACCATTATTCATTATTCAGTAGCTGAAATTCCAGTCTACCCAGAAAGTACAGCATCCAAAGGTCTTGACGTTCAGGATGTGCTAGTATTTTTTAACCTTATTTTTCTCAATATCCAACTATAGATCAGTGTTGGTTTCAGATTTGGGTGTTCAGCAACTGAGTCATGATTTTTCTTTAGAAATAGAGATCAAATTTCAAGATTTTTAAATTTTCTTTTTGGCTTGTAAGCATTTTGAATTCACTGAGAGTATATTTTGTTTTGCTTCACTGAAACTAATAAATCTAAAAACGTATTTTATTTTTCTAGTAATATAGTATCTACATTCAGAGTTCTACAGGTTCAAAAAACTTCCTTCATGTAGGTAACTCATGAAAAAGTACTGAGTTTTCTCATTAGGTAGTTCTGGTCGTGTGCTGTAATGATACAGATTTTTGTTGCTTAATTAATAGAAAAAGACTCCAAACCTTCCCTATTTGGAAAATTGCTTCTCAACATGCAATTCTGCATTACTGTAGATGCTGAGATTGCGTTGTTAGGATTTTCCAGACCAGTGTGTCTCAAAGAGGAGTAATATTAGTCTGCTGGCACCCATGCCTGAGAATGGAGGGAACACAGATTGCTTTGTATGCTCCTGTTCTTCCTGCTTGCTCTGAGGATGCCTCAGTGCTAGTATGTTTTCTTACAAAAATTGTTGACATTTACTCCATTTCAGTATGTAATTATCAATTAGCATACTTTTGATAATATTATGTGGTTTTAGATGTTAATATGAAAGTTGAGAGTGTTGAAAATACCCTGATTGCATTTCCATTAGTAAAATGGCTTAACTGATGTGTCAGCCATGCTAGGTTTTGGCACTGTCCAACCATTCACACCAAAATGAGATTATGTTCTTTGGTAATTGGAAGATGCTTTTTGCTGTTTTCTTTTAACTGAAAGGTATTTGTTGCTATTAATAGTTGTGAAGTAAATCCTTGTCTTTATCCTATGGATTCTGTCTAAATGTGTGGTTTTGATAACTAGGAATAAAGGTCAGCCAATCAGGACTTAAAGGTTTTGAGAAAATAATAAAGAATGGCAAAAAATGATGGCATACAAATACTCACAGATCAGACCTACAGCACTGCCATTTGTCTTCCTCCCCTCATCACTTAGGCTGTTTGTTATTCCTTCATTTGTATTATCTTCTTTTGCACCCTGTTCTCTCTAATCCCTTCCCCTGCATTTGTTTTGTTATGAGTTACACAAGTATACACAATGTCAAGGAACCTGATTTTCAAGTGCCTGTACTATTAAACAATCACCAGTTATGTAAACTGCAGACTACAAATGTGATCATTTGCAATATTATTTTGGAAACATCTAAGGGTTTGTGAAAGTGCTTGTATGGATGATGTTTTTGAGAACATGCGTGTAATTCATAATATATGTCGGTCACTAAACATTCCTAATGTTTGGCGACCAACATTAAAATTTGGTCACTAGAATTTCCTGTGTAATTCTTATGTGCCATAAAATGTCTATTTCAGGTTTGCCAGAACCAAACAGAGACAGTATATTCCAAGGGCTGAAAATGAATCAAGGATTCTACACATCTAAAGACTTCTTACCTTTGGTAGCAATGGCAAGTAAACCAGGTGTGTGGTACTGTGTTCTTGCTGTAATCACATTCAATAAGTCATTAGCAGTTATTGTTATATCAAACTGTCTGGCTACAAAGCAGCACATCCAGTTACAAAGTGCTTTCCACTGAATATGTCTGGGACAGGATTTTCTCTTGGTGAGTGGCAACCTCAGGAGCGTGGTCAGGAAAGTTAGTCCCAGAGGTTATAAACTGAGTAATCATGTAAACTGAATTTATGGCAAATAATTTCCCCCTAATAAGTTATATTTGTTATTTGGAATTATAGTCTAAAGCTGACACAAGTTTCTCCTTTGTATGAAGTATAATGATAAAAATAGTATATATAAGATGGTTTGAAAAAATCTGATATTAAAAAAGGTGTTTCTGACTTATATAAGCAGCTGATTTGTAGATTGTTGATAAATTCTTTTACTTGATCCCCAGTCATGTGCTGCAGGCTTTATAGACACATTTAAATCAGCACTAGTTCTTTACCCAATGAACTTACAGACTAACACTCAGGGCAACAGGAGTATGACAGGAGTTAATAAGTGCTCAGTTCATAGGCACCAAATACAGTCTTGTTTTTTGGTTTCACGTCTTTCTTTGAGCTCAGAGATAGCTGCATTTGCTCCCTAAGGAGTACAGATGCTTTCGGTGTCCCTGAATATGAACTCATAAGCCCCAAATATGTGATTTCTATGCCACATTTCTTCATATGTCTAGATTCCCCAGACAAAGAAGAAATTAATGTACAGGTTGATTTTTTTACTTGGGACAGAATGTGGTATTTTACATATGACTTAATATTACTCGTTTTATCTACAAACTGATTTTTTAGCATCATACAGGATTGCCTACTTATTTAGTAGACTTTTCTTAAACAATTTTGAGAAACATATATTCTATGGCAGATTATTCTGCTTGTAAATGTAACATTTATTACTCCATTTGATGCAAAATATTTCAGAAGTGAAATTCTGCATCCCATCTGTCCCATCTCCTAGCTCTTTTTATCAAATGCTTATTTCTGTCTGTTTTCTTAAGCTCAGAGTAATCTTAAATGATTTGGGAGAAAAGGGTGAGCTTTTGGATTTTCTTTTTGAAGACAGAGATGTTTAAAAGTAAAACAGATTGAGAATATGCAGTGCAACACATTTGTAGATTAACAAAGGAAAAGTAAATTCTGCAAAACAAAACTCTCTTGAAACAATTTGACTAAAAATACTTTGTAGAATTCTGACAAGATATGTAGCAGTTGTGTACTGTAAGTCACCTGCCTGCAGGAGGATCTATATACTGTGATCCACATATTTCAAAATATTGCGAAGTAGCCCTCTTGATAAGCTAGCAAATATGATAATATGATTTTTTTATATTAAGTCTACAATGGGAAAAATGATGAACTTGGAAGAACTAACCTTTTCTGATTGACAGTAATAGATAGGTCTTTGGTGTTGTCTGTTAATTAACATGGTCTCTTACTTAATTCTCCTTGTGTCTGTCTGCAGCTATAGCACCTTTTGCTCTTTAAGGCATGGAATTATAAAATAAAATATACATGTATTACATCCTACTCTAGCCTCCTTTTTTCACTGTGACAGTTATCTAAATAATAGACATAATAGACTTATTCATGGTAAAATATATATTCTGCCTGCTTATTAATTCTGAATGCCACTTGTTAATACACTTTTTTCCAAAAGGGTTTCCTCTTGCAAATACATAGCTGTGAATTTACCTCGGGAGTGTGTTCCCAGGAGCAAAGCAGGCTGCTCTGACTGTTCCCGTCTACACTCACACTCTAATGGCACTCTGAGCTGCCAGACCCCTGCTTCACTTGTGCTTTTTCCACTGCTCAATTTGTATGGAGTATTAAGTTCACTAAAAATAAATGAGAAAAGTTTTTAGAGAGAATTTCAGACTAAGAATCCCGTTAAATAAATAGTCAATGTGACGCCACATTCATGGGTGAGTGGGGGAATTTCTCACTCTGCTTGTAGGTCTAAATGAAAAGGATTATTTACTTCAGTAATACTTGTGTTTCACAATTACATGTGAAAGTGTCCTGCTACAGTAGGATACTTGAGTTAAAGTACAGTAGGTAAATGGCCAGCTTAGTGCCTCCTGACTGAAACTGTCCTGGGCTCGGTAAGAATATAGCTTTGTATTATTTATATCAATATTTTTCAACTTATAATCATTTGCCTAATCAACAATTAGTTGTACTTAAACATGTGATAAAGTGCAGTCTCATCCAGGGAACAGACCCAGTTCAGTTTTACTTAACTATTTCTTGTTTAATTGAATCATTAAATACAAGCTGTAGATGATAAACACATAATGTTGTCATTTTCTCCATGTAACGTTTTACAAATGATTTATAGAAAACGACTGTAGATTAAGCATTTTCTTCCAGTAGAAGAACTAGGAATTGTTGTAACAATATTCTTTTGCTTCATGTTCAGCTGATGAATAGCCTCAGAGAATCATGTCACCACCAGAACAGTGTCAGAGCTTTATAGAAATTTGAGGGGACTGATGTTGGTATACTATTACACA
Organism: Geospiza fortis; assembly: GCF_000277835.1. Taxonomy (NCBI): domain Eukaryota; kingdom Metazoa; phylum Chordata; class Aves; order Passeriformes; family Thraupidae; genus Geospiza; species Geospiza fortis. Next base: position 4,391,377 of record NW_005054336.1, on the reverse strand, counting down.
AAACTATAACTAACAACAACTGGTCGTCTTTTTTGTTGTTGTTCTGTTCCGTTGTTATTTTGGATTGGTTTTGGGTTTTTTTTGGTTTGTTTTTTTTTTTTAGCTGGGAGGATAGTGAATCTATGAATCTGATGAGAGAGAAACTTACTTTTTGAATAAAAAGATCTCACAATTCTAGTTTCAATCTGACACGACTCACAATCCTACTAACATGTTGTCATTTGAATTCTTTCTCAATAGAAAGATGCAGCTGCTTAGAGTACTGACTATGAAATTATGTATATGAGCATATCTTAAAAGGGGGAATAAAACTGTCTTTCAGTAGAGCAGAATAATTTGATAGTGACACTCCATGCTTGGAAACTGTAAGATGCAATTTTACGCTGCTTTGAGTACAAGTACCTTTTGAGCTGTCATGCAGAAATGGCTTCTCTACTTGAAAATGGGGTTTTCCTTTTATCTTTCAGGGATGTGTGCCTGTCACTCTCCATTGCCACCAATCCATGGAACTGTGATTGTACTCGGGGCAGGAGACACTGCTTTTGACTGTGCGACATCTGCTCTGCGCTGCGGAGCTCGTCGCGTCTTCGTGGTCTTCAGGAAGGGATTCACTCATATCAGGGCTGTCCCAGAAGAGGTAAAATTGAATAGCAGCATTTCTGAGAAGGCATCTTAGGTACTTCTATGTGGCCTGAAAGCATGCTATAGGTACTTAGTAGACACCTGCTAAAGGTTTTGTTTATAAAAATGCTCTTAAAATGTATTAATGTCTATTAAAGATCTAAGGCTCACTTTGTATACTCTGTGTTTAAATAATTTTCCACTGTTGTATCGTTTCCTGACAAGGCAGAGAGATGTATTTGCAAACAGGAGTTAGAATTTCTTGTAAGTTGGGAAATGAACTAAAATTTTCAGTGTTGGAATCAAACAGCCATTAGAGTATTGTAGGTAGCTCTTCAGATCATAGTTAGATCCTAGAATGATACCTTCTGGCTGTTGTTTAAGGAATCTCAGTGATTCTGACATTGTGAGCCTATAGAAGGCTTTCTTTCTTTCTTACCTTTCCTTTCTTTCTGGTGAGAAAATTACGTACAGTGATTTTGGCTTTGAATCACTGCCAATGACAGTGAAGCAATACTATTCATCACATATTTCAGCATTCCAATCCATTTGGTTTTAGTTTGGCTTTGTACTTGGCATTTATTAGATCATCTGCACATTTTGAGATTACTCTGTTATTAATTTATATGTACTACAGGAGTTTTTTCAGATTTTTTTTTCTTATTTTGGTGGTCTTTTTCTGTTTTTTATTTATTTGGTACATTACACTTCTATATACTTGAGAGTAGCACACCATCTAACGCATCTTTATAATGAGATTTACGGTAGTTTGGTCGTCTGTTTCAAGAATGTGGGCATCTTAGATCTTCCAGAAGGGAAATGGAGCTGCAAAGAAAGTAATAGAGGATTTATTGGTGCATGATTTACTTCTGTTGCACTTCAGTCAAGAGTTCTAGACACAATGAGATTACCAAAGCCATTGCACAGACTCATGTGCTATTCAGATTCTTACTATAATCTGAACCAAAATCTTTCATAGGAGCCTGCGTAAATTTCTAAAAGTTGTCAATGTTTCTCCTCATCCAGTTGTGCAGTGGGTCTTGAAAACAGTAAAATAGAAGTAGCTTCATTTAGTAATGGCCATGGTAGAATCATGTCTGGTGGGATATTACATGTTCAAAAAAGTTGTGTAGATAGAGACAGTCAAATTCTGAAGATTATTGACTTTAATAGTTTTAACATGGCAGAAATTCAGAAGATCCTTAAATCTGGATTGTCACTCAGAAAACTGTTGCTTGTACACGGTAGTCAGCATTTAATAAAATCTTAAAATCACAGTAAACGTAAATCAGGGCATGGACTAAGTTGATACTAGGCTACTTCTTAAAAGACACAGATATTTATGTAAGAGAAATCTTTTGCCCTAAAAAAAGTTAAACATATTCAAAGTAACAGAAAAATAAAAAAATATACTGGAGAAATAAGAAAATATGTTTGAGAAATATTTGCCTTGAAAGTTTACTTACTACCACTGCTTGATTTGATAGCATGAGAGGCTCTGAAGCTGACTATAAGACGACTCTCTGCATACTGGACAAGGCTGATTTCTGCTATAGTAGAATCTATGGTAACATCTTGAGCAAAAAATGTTTCCTTGTTGGTTTGCTTGGGGCTTTTTTCCCCTGTAAATGCAGCATGTTAAAGTTATGTATTTTATTGCTTCTACTCTACAGATGGAACTTGCAAAAGAAGAGAAGTGTGAATTTCTGCCTTTCCTCTCTCCTCGGAAAGTTGTTCTTAAAGGTGGACAAATCGTTGCTATGGAATTTGTTCGAACGGAGCAGGACAGCAATGGATGCTGGAGAGAAGATGAGGATCAGGTTGTGCGTCTGAAAGCCAATGTGGTGATCAGTGCCTTTGGCTCTGTTCTGGGGGATGATAAAGGTAACCCTGACCAATGCAAATACAGATTGCTCTTTTAGCTGCGTGTCCTGTCCTTTAACAGTTTTGTCAGATGGGTCTTTTGGAGATTACTCAGCTTGTGACTGCTGGTCCTCTTACAGGAGTTTGTCCTTCAGGAACATCTTTTAGAAAAAGATTTGGGGGTCTGGTAACTAAGCAGTTCTCTGCATATTGCTGTATAGAGCTGGAACTCAGCATTGAAGTACAGTTCCTCAGCATATATTTTTCTTCTCAGTGTGAGTGGGATCTCAGACTCTTGGGAATTTCTTCTGGTCTCATTAATTAACTCTAGAGAAACTCATTATGTTACATCTTTAAGCTAAACTGATCTGATCTCTGAAATATCTTTTTTTTTAACTTGGCAAAATAAACAGGCATTGAAACATTCATTATTCTGGTTCAGCTGGTCTGGATATTAGTTATTTCTTGTGCATATATAAGAGAAGTGAGACCTCTCTTACACAATATTTCTTAGTTGCACTTTACAAGGCTTAGTCTTAAAAATTAGCAATTACTTCATTCTGTATTAAAAATACAGAAATTGGCACATTGATGACATTTCAGAGATTGGATGAATTGTCTCCATTTAGCAGAGAGATGAACATGAATACAGTCAACAACATGCGAACTGAGCAGCGTTTAGATTGTTCTCCTCTGACACTAGGTTAGATTTTAGAACTTCAGGCACATATATTGAAGGTGCCTCAGAATAAAAACATTGACTCAGCAGGAGACACACTGATAGAATGAGAAGGTCTTTGGCTTGGAGACGGTCATCTAGGCTAGCAAGTTCTGAAAGCCTGGTGAACCATGTGCCTGCCTCTCCAGGGCATGGTCATGCCAGCCAATTAACACATGGCATGTTTTCATGGTCCTTTGGGTATAAATGCTCTGACAGAGGACTTGGCAAGTGCCTCAGATTGCACAAGACCAGAAAATTTGATATTCAGAATTTCTTAGCATGTTGTACTTTTGTGAATCTTTGCAGTCAAGTAAAATGGTAAATCCTAAATGATGTAAGCAGGCTCTAAACCTGAATGCACTCAGCACTCCCTGCTCCACATCCAGTTGTATAGAATGGTAAACCATCCTGCAACCATGAGAAGGGTCTAAACCTTCTACAGTAAAAAGAAGGATCAGCCTGGTATTTTGAGGAACATGTGAAGTGAATACCAGGAGCAGTCCTATCTTGTGTGTGCTACTAATGCTTTGGGGCAGTGTTTTGCATCGTAGGCTGTTTCTAGAAGTGACTGCTCCCAGCTCACTACTCAGGGCTGCCTGCTGGCCTGCTGCTGCCTCCTGCTCTACAGGGCAGAGGAGAGAACAGACTCCCATTCCTCTTGGAGCTGTATTGCTGTGGAAAGATTGTCGTTTGTGTGGGTCATATTTCAGAGGTCAGTCTAACCTCCACGATGCAGGAAGAAGAGGATTTAAGGGTTTTTTCCAAGAGATTCATTAACTACTCTGATGACGGTGTTGATTAACTGAGAATTTTGGCAAATTTTGTTGGTTCTGGTGGTAATTTTACTTTTAAAACCCTGTGTTTAGATTTTTGGAAGGGTTTCTAGAATCTCATGTGGTAAATCAATATTAACCTATTCAATCCATATATTTTGTTGTGATTCATAGACCCCATGATACAAGAGTGATTCTGTTTTCTCCCACGTTAAAAATTATCTCAATTAAAAGATTGAACTTACTGTGCTAAGCAGCCAGTAAGTATTGTGCCATAGTACTGTGCCAGTCTTGTATTTCCTAGGGTACATTCACAGTCTAAATTAATTGTTGAGAGGTTTTTAAATAGGAACATAAAATGGGAGGGGAACAGTCATGCAGTGAGCTGATCATGAGAGAATAGAGTAATTTACTTTGGGGGTGAGCAAAACACCTCAGTTTCATGCTGTATTTTGGGTGAAACTGCTGTTAGAAAAGCAATCAATAAAAAGGAAAAATGCAAGTCATTTGTGTTGGATGTTGTGAAAGTGAGAAGAAACTAAGACTTCAGTGCACAAAGTGCTTATTTTGAGCATACCATTTCAGTTGCTTTTAAGTCTTTTTTTTTTAGGCTGTCTTAATGAAAATCAAATTTGCTTTTCACTGTTGAGCTGGATTACAACCAAAACTCCAGGCTACTTCAGTGTACATAACAAAAATAAATGAAAAATTAAAAAAAAAAAACCAAAACAAAACCACAACACCAAAACATCATCTTAGTGTCTTGTTGTGGTTTTTTTGTTTTTGTGGTTGATTGGTTTTTCTAAATGAAGTACACTTCATTTAGAAACACTTCTCTATTCAAGAGATGAAAATATTCAGGTATTCCCCATCAACAGATGGAGATGAAAATACTTGAGGTACTCAAAACTGGACAATGCCATGAGCAAACTGATTTGACTTGGAACTTGATCTAACTTTGAAGGGAATGGAATAGGTAACCTCCAGAGGGCCCTTCTGGTCTCAATTATCCTGTGACTGGGTGACTCAGGTGCAGGTTGAATAAACATTTTAATTGCTGCTCATACAAAGAGCTCTATCAATTGACCTAATTCGTAAGGCACCTCGGGGAACTGCAAATGCAGTATTGGTATGGGCTAAGTTAGCAGGTTTATATCCTATAAAAGTTGTTTCTACTGATAAAAGAATAAAGAAAATACTGTCAAAACCAGAGAGATTAAAATTAGACTTAGCCCCGGTTCAACAAAGTGTTCAGGGCAGCCTTGATGCTCATGTTGGAAAGTTTTGTAAGAAGCCATAAGTGTGTGGGTGACTGAGCAGAAGTAGCTTATAGGTTAGAAAGTTTTTTCTGGTCTATTATCCTCAACAAGATGTTTCCTATTCTTGCATGGTAACTATTAAATTTGCAACTGAGATTCCATGTGTTCACAATAGGTATTTAGTCTTTTTTGTTTTGTTAAAATAAAATTCTGATGGTGGTTTTAAGCAGCAGTTCTAGTGGGTGTTCATCCTCCCGTTGGAATCATATAAATGCATCACTTTAAAAAATTTACTCCTAGTTTGATTTTATGTTCCTGGAATTGCTTATAGATGAAACAGGAGAGTTGCCTTCTAGACTGTTTTAAGAAGGTTACCATTTTACTAAAACCAGTAAAAAACCATTGTTCAAATCCAACTACTGCAGATGGAGTAAGAAAAATGTTTTGCTTCTTCTTGAAGAAAAAATTTTTTGCAAGTGCAGGCTGCTTTATTTTAAGTGAAAAGCTTACCAGAGCCTTCAAGCCATTGTAACTGACCCACAAAAGAAAGAGCTGTGAGAGAAATTTTGTACTTTTTCTTTGGTTATTGCTTTTTTGCTTAGTTTGTTGTTTTTGAGGCTTACAATGTGCTAGTGAATTACTGAAATATCTTGTGTCACCATTCCTAATTGCAACTACTCAACATGTACACTTGCAATTCTGTGTGCTCCCTCACACTGTGTCCAGCCTCTACATCCTTCTTAACACCAGTCCCATTGGTTTTGAAGTCTGAACTTTGAAATAACCCTTTTCTAATCCTTCTGATAAGCAAAGGGAACAATACTTTAGTACTGCAAAATTTTGTAACAAATGCCCTTGTTTGGATTTATTTTCTTGAATGTTCAGTGAGAACCACAGAGAAATTATAGAAAATAGTGCTGAAAATGTGCTACAAAATTCAGTGCAGAGCAAAGGACTAAGCCAGGATAGGGGACTGGCAACCTAACTTTAGTTTGACACTCTGTTTAGCAGGCAGCAGTAAAGAGGAAGAATCCAGATGTAACCAGAACACTGAATCTTAGCATGATAATGTCTGTTTTATTTTCTTGGAACAGCAAAAAAGAGAAATGAAAAAATATCCAAGCAAAATCCAAGTACCACCTTTGTAAAAAAATCCCAGAAGTAGTAAGTTATTTGTGAACCAAAATATGTTTTATGAAAATGTTGGTAGTAGCTAGCTATTGCATCATTGACTGAAGGGCACAACTTTATTTCATAATTCCAGGAATCAGTCACAACTTTCAGATATTTTGATTTTACTTTTAGTACAACTGTCATCTTTCTTGGAAACTGCAGCCGCAAACCCCATCCTTACTGCTTCCCTAGAATAGTTCAACATAAAGTAAAGATAACTTTTCCCAAGTTGTTTATAATTTTATAATTTAACCTACTCAAAGTTAATTTTTATGTCTACAGTTTGAGAAGCATTGCTAGGGAACAAAGGAAAAAAAAGTTTGCAGAGCTCTAATCTCATAAGTGAAAAAGATTTTAGTTTTCCTTTGATCAAATGTGGAACTCCAAATGGCACAGCAACCAGGAGTTCGGAACTTGGGAGGACTGTTGAGTTTCTTCATAGAACCTGCTCAGGCAGCTGGGTAACTTTGACTGCAGAGCACTGAAGCCTTGACTATCTAATGAAAGAGTAAAGGGGACAGGGGAGGCTGTGATACCCCAGCTGGGAATGCCCTGGCATCTGCCTGCTAGCACAGCATCTGCCTCACACCAACAGGCTTTGAGGCACCAGAGTTGTAAAAAAAATTGTTATATAAAACTGTAATTTATATAGGTTCAAAAGATTCCTATTGAAATAGATAGGAGTTTTCCTGCTGGGTCATTTGGAATAGGATTTTTCTCCACAAATAGCTTTACTGAATGAGTTTGGGTGCAGCAGTGCCATGCTCTGAAATCATTACCCATTCCCAATATCAAAAAGTGGCTTCATGGTGATTTCTAAAGCCCTGTTTACTTAGGGCAGAAATTCTGTTTGAGTTGATACACATCAGACACTTCTGCTTGCTGGTGACAGACAGAAAACAAAGGCAGTAACAGCCTGCAGCAGGACCCTCTCCCACTGTAGCTGGACCCAGCTTTATCCAGTCAAACCATTCTTTAATCTGTTCAGGACACTAGTGGGGTAGAGGGTGTTGGAAGCAAGATTGTGCCTTTCTTTATTTGCTGGGCATTTAGACTGGGCCATGTCAGCAGTTAATCTGTTAGTGCACGTGACTGCTGTAGTTATACATTTCAGATTAAGAAAGTTACTGTATATTTGTATTTTTCAGAAGTAATGCTACTATTCACTTTAAAGGAATTCTGTAAGATGGATATCAAAAATAACATTAATGAGCTACTAAAGCTAAAATTATAGGAACTTACCAAATTGGTTAAACATAAAAACCATTAAACTGTTTATTGAAGCTTCACAGATATACTGCAGCTAACGAGCATTTCTGCTATTTAAATAAGCCCAAATTGAACACACATTACATAGATGCATAATTAGTCATGGCAGTCACACAGAGACTCACTTTTAAAGCTTTATTTGAGGAATCTTTTCCATTTGATTTGTTTTGTTAATTAAAATAATTTTTCTGTATTCACTTATATTTTAATATTGTTTTTGCAAATGCTATAATTTGCTGCTGTGTTTCCATTTGCGTTTGTTTGCTCTGTGAATATAGTGAATTTGGAAAATATATTCAGCACTTTTCTTTTGTTTGGTATTGTGTTAACATCACTTGATAGCGGTAGAATAATTAAATTGTATGTTGTCTTTCATCCAGAAGGATCTTTTCAAATGATATATAACATCTCACTAGGCTGCGGGGGGAGATGGCAGCACAAACACAGGATTGCAGTTTGAATTTTCAAGAGAAAAGATATGTTAGTTTTAAACTTTGAAGACTGAAACTGGGAGGGTGAAGGTTTTTAAAGATATTTTTTACCTATGTCCCAAATATCTGGTTTGCTTGTTGTTCAGTGTCAAACAACAATTCAGAGAACCAATAGTTCAAGCTCACATTTAGCTCCTTGGCTCTCTCTCACCCTTGCAGGGGCAGAGAAAGGACTTTCCTTTCTGAAGACAAAAGTTCTCCCCTGCTTTGTGCATGTGGTCTGGGAGGTGCTCCCTTCAGCCTCTCAGCTGCACCAGGTATCAGATCCAAATTGTGAGGATGTTAGGAACTCTTATATAAAATGTTTTTTGAACCATGCCCTTTTTTATATAACCTAAATCTTGGAGATTTTAAGAAAGAAATAAATAGCAGTTGGATACCATGTCAACCTTGCCACCAGGGAAATGTTCTTTCTTGATTTTAAAAATACTGATCACACAGACAAATCCCCAGGCCTGGAGAGATGTTTCTGGTGAAGATATGTTGGACATTCTTCACACTCAAAAAGTTTTTGGTATAATTATGTCCAGACAGCTATTTTAGAACAAAGCAATTCAAAGAGATTTGAGAAATGTAATAGATACAGGATAACAGATGTAATACCCTGTTTTCCCATAAAATGAAATAAGTAGTCAGAACTCCCAGTTTTACATAATTTCTTTTGAAAAACTACATTTTCAACAGCATGTTGTCCTCAAAACCATTACTGTGGTTCAGTCCTGTCTCAGACAGAAGTAATCTATTAAATCCCTAGTACCAAGTTTTCCTCTGTTTTTTTCCAAACATGTCTCTACAAGCCTGTACATATTTAACTTGTGAGAGCCGTCTAGACCACATGCTGAGATGGTACCACTGGATGCAATAAGTTCTCCTATAAATGACAAATATAAGATGATCAAAAGCTTTCTTGAAGTACACACAGTCTGGGGCACAAAGAGAAAGTTAATGTATTGATTTCTGAAGGATTTTTGATAAAACTGCTATCAGCCAACTCTTTCCTTTAAAAACACCCACACAAACAGAAAAAGCCCAAACCCAAACAAACCAAACCCCTCATTTTCCAGATGAAAAATGTCTCAGTCTGAAGGTTGTGTTCCATGTGATCTTTCAGTAATTTAGATATTTTTACAGGACACAATTTCTTAAGTTTTTGAGTTTGTTGCTACCCAAATATTATTTTTGTCAACTTAAGCGTCATGTATATGCCAGGTAGGAGAGACTGTGCAGGCAATAGGGCATGCAGATAGATTAAATACTTCTGGTAGAAAATCTGCTACAGGCTTTCAGTTTAGGACTGTCTTCTCTGACTCAGGCTTCTGAACAAGTTGCAAAAAATCCTTTGAATTTAAGTCCTTTGGATATGTTTGTAAATGCCAAGGTTGAGGAGGAGAGTGTAGGTGGGACAAATAGGTGACAATGTTTGTATCTTGTTTCTTGTTTCATTATTTTGCCCCTGATTATACACAGCCTCCACTTTGAAATACATTTCTAATATGGAAATGAAAGGAGACACAGAGCCTTGGACGAAAATCCCATCACTGTGATGTATGGGAAAGCTGTGTTTGAAGCTTGCTCTGTACTGAGGCGTGTGCTGGGACAATACCATGACTTTGCCTTTTGTGTTGGAGAAGTCTTCATCTTAAACTGGCAGGTTTCTCTTTTACATTTACGACAGTGCAACTACATCAGTTTAATTGACCTTGGCAATCTGCATCTGCCAGTGGTACGTCCCTGAGGGACATTGCAATTTTAAACTGCATTTTATGGCAGCATGTTCTGTTACTGCAGACAAAGCTATATGGCCCTCCCTATTTTGATAGATGCCATCAAAATTTGCTAAAACTATTTATTGAAAAGATTATTCTCTTAATGAAGATACTTTGAAGTGCCTTGTGAATGTAGTAATTTAAAAAATATTAACAGAATAGTCTTCTGAGCATTTATGTGTATTTAATGACATTTATATAATGCCAAGCAGTTAAATTTTTTTTTTGTTTTCAAATCAACATTATTTGGAGGAAAATAATATTTCATGTGCAAAATGCCTCTATATGCTGTTTCCTAACAGCATGAAAAAGATTAAGGTCTCTTAATACACGCTCTAAAAAATATTCAGAAGTTGTAGTGAAAAGATACAAAAGATACTGTCTTCTTCTAATAATTTGATTTTGATTGTGGTTTTATGGTTTTATTTGTAATATGTGTAACAAGTTTTGAAGTGAGCCTTTCTTCCAGAATGTTCTGAGTTTGAATATTAAGTCAGGATGGCTTTGACTTTAATGAGAGATACCTTTCTCAGCATTAGATTTTCTTATTGTTATCAGCCTATATTTGACAGATTTTAGCAACAGTTTTTTCTTTCTTTTATTAACATATTTGTCATTTATTTAATTACAGTCAGAGAGGCCATGGCACCTATCAAGTTTAACAGATGGGGTCTCCCTGAAGTAGACCCAGAAACGATGCAAACAAGTGAGCCCTGGGTGTTTGCAGGGGGTGATGTTGGTGGTCTTGCCAATACTACAGTGGAATCTGTGAACGATGGCAAACAAGCTTCCTGGTACATGCACAGATACATCCAGGTGACTTCTTCAAAAGTATTTTTCTCTTTCCCAGTTTTATCTGCTTTTAGATACTTTGAAAAATATTTTCATTGTAGTTTTGATTCATTGTACAAATTTTGAGAAATAATACCTAGATTATCTGGTGATTAGAACATTACGTATTCATTCATCTTGGATCACATATTAGAGTTTGGGTAGGTGAACTCTGCTTTCTTACATTATCTTAACACTAAAATTCAAGCAATGTTTTCTTGGCCCCAGCTCTGAGTTCCACTCAAGGATAGTAAGCCTCCCTGCACAACAGACACTGCAAGCAGAAGCCCTAATTGGGTAATTGGGGAAAAGGAGTGAGCTCCATAAGTATTAAAAAGTAAAATCTTCCAGTAGTGCATAAAGTAAAAATTAACTACTGCCAATGTTGTTACCCAAGGAAGACATTTTTAGTTTACTAACAGTTTACAGAGTGCTCAGGTTGTCTACACTGGAACCCAGTTTGCTCTGATGAGGCTGATAATCTGGATACAAGAGCTTGACAAAAACTAAACATTAAATGCACAGAGGTAAATAACGCAAAGGAGAATTTACGTGAGAAATGTAATACATACAAACCTGAAAAACCACGTCTCCCTTTGGTTCTCCTTGCATGTTGCTGACTCTGCCCTAATTTTTCTAGTAGATGAGCACAATGTCTAGAGGAGCTGAATAGAAACCTCCCAAGACAGAGACACAGCCTGGAGAACCAACTGACAAAAAGTGTGTTCGTAGTGCAGGGAACTTTTGAGAAACATGATACATGATTCATTCTCCCACATAAAGAGATTTGAACAACTGAAGTTGGGACTGTAACAGCTCAATGTCTTTCTCCCCCATCCATCTGCTCAAAGCCTCTCTGATTGCATGTTTGTGCAATTTCATGCTGTTGGGGTCTGATTTCACTTCCTAAAAATACTTCAGCTGAAAGCTTGTTGTTAGTATCTGTGCATATTTTTTCGCACTTGTTGTAATGCACTGTTTGTGTCCTGCCTTCTTAGACCCGATGAAAATGCTGAGTGTGAAACATCTTTAATCCCTGACCTGCTTGCTTAATTTCTCAATGCACAGTGATTTTGGGTAACTGTGGTAGGGGAGAGAAGGTATCTCCTTTTTGTCTCTTTATTCAACCTCTTAGAAATACAGGCAACCCTCCTTTATCATGTTGCTTTCTCCAGAAAGCTTTTTTTTTTTTTCCCACTCTGGAATGTGTTTAATACTTTGGAAAAAAATCTGAATAGTCATGGCTTGAGAATTAGAATTTTAAATCAAGCAGACTTGTGATATTAGAGCATTTCTTTTACCCTTTGCAGGTTTCAAGGCAGCTTATTCAACCTTACAGTCTCACCAGGAAGCTAATGGGAAAGCCTTACAGCAATCTTCACAGGAAAGTTTCCAAATGTCAAGTGTCACCTTTCCAGCTGTTAGATGAATGGGTTGCCCAAGGGCATTTATTTGGATGTGCAGCCCTTGTAAAATCTGGTTGCTGTGGTGCAAAATGCTGTAATTTGGCAATTTACTTCACCAGTGTTTGGAGCTGGTAGAAATTTTAGTGACTGGAGGAGTTCGTTTTTAAAGAAGTTGTTTAGAGAAGGATAAGAGAAGGATTGTACTACCCTGCTGTTTATAGGGACAGGCATGTGCATGTGTGCCTGCCTTTGTGCTCATGTGTGTGCACATGCACTCAGTTCACAGCTGAGCTGTATTCTGAAAACTTCCAGAAGCAAATGAAAAAATACCCTTGCACACCACCTTACTTTCTCTCTGCTGTGAGATTCTAAAGCAGGCAACCATCCTGTGAACTGAGTGTCTGAATCAAGTACACATTCAATTTTAAATAAATGCATTGATACTGTCTGTTTCAGTTAAGGAGTAGGTAGCCATTTCCAAAATCAACGACTATCTCAGCACCAGGATCTATAAATGATGCAGTCAGTCTTCATCAAAATAAAACTATTCTATAGAATTTCTCAACTAGTCCAAGACAATGTCAAAGAGTGTGACTCAAACCTACCATCCTGACTACTTGCAGAATGCAGTGTTTGAACAGCACGCCGCTTGTATCCCAACCTACTCCAGGCAAAAGGCTAAGCGAACAGATGGGGCTGATATGTGCCCTGAAACTCCAGTCACTGCAAGCTCTGGCACGTGGTCAAGTCAGGCATGAGATCCAGACTCCAGGACTCTTCAGCAGAAATGCCTTATGTTCAATACTGAGAGTTATTTACAGAAGCTTCTTGGCTGCTCTTATGCTGGAAACTTTCCATCATTAGTTGCCTAAATATCTCCTGCCTCTTAACATATTCCTCCCACTATATGAGGCATAGGTTCATCTCAAAAATTGTTGCCTGCAGCTGTGTCAGGTTAGTTTCTATAAACATGACCGGTCAAAGCCTAACTAAGGATAGCTGTAGTAGAACCTGTTAGGAAATACAGTCAGTCTTCCTAGAACCATTCCTTGCAAGTCTTTAGAGATCCAAACAGAATCAGCCCAATTCATGCAACTTTCTACTACTCATACTTTCTCACAATTCAACCTTCTTTTGTTATTCCATGAATGACATAAAAAATTCAGTTAAGTAATCTTAGTGATTTATTTAGTTTGGGGATTGTAAGCCTTCACTTTTGTCCAACAGTGACTTTATGATCCTGTGCAGAAGCAATACAGGCTGCTGTTCTCTTCTAGGCCTCAGTTACGATTTCACTTCTTTTTGATGTGTGAATGGGTTTAATAGTATAATAGTTATATGGAGGGTAACTCACAAAAGTTAAAAGGACTCACTTTTAATTTTCTATGCCTATCTTGAGAGCAAAGACAGTTCCAGTATTTTCGTCTTGGATGACTGTGCCAGTCCTAATGCTTCACTCCCGTTCTATTCATGCACTTACCTGTGGGATGTTTTCCCATATATGACAGTCAAGCTACCATCTTTTTCTCACTAAAATCCCTCTTTTAAAGTGACTTTTTTTTCTAAATCACAGTAAGTTTTCATTTATTTAAATCTATTTTCTTCTTTACTGTAACCTTCCACTGTGGCAGTTTCTTTTATATTTTTCCTAGACTGTAATGTACATGATGCATTTAGAGAATAGAGGCCTAGATCCCAACTGATATAAATTGCACTTCGCTAAGACATCATTCAAGATGAATTTTGAGCACATCACAGTGTTATTTTGAACCACTGTTGTATATTTTCTATTTTTTCTTTACCTATGCTGTCAGAAAATATATGTGCTTTGTCTCTGAAGAGTATAGTGTTGATTCTTTATCAAGATCAACCATTCTCATCTATTCCTTGAGCATGCATTATACATTATTGAGCATGAATATACATTATTTCATAATCAATACCAGAATTGAGAGGTTGCCAGGAAGTTTGAATTTGAAGCCATTAGTTACGTTGTCTGTTTCTTTTCAGGATAACTGCAGGAAAAAATGAATGTTCCTTTGTTTAGCTAGAACAACATAGGAAACACTAGCAAGGCAGCAATAAAGCACCATTTGCAAAAAAGGTGAATTAAAGGCAGGTTCAGGAAGCCTGGTAATTTAGTTGCTTGCTCCTGAATGAGCAATATGTCTGTTACAGAAAGAGAAAGCCAGAAAGGAGCTGAGAAAATCTCTCTCAAAGTGGATCAAGGCCTGAGCAAACCTGCTATAGCAAGGATGCTGGACAAGGTAGTCCCCACCTGTCCTTCCAACCACAACCATTCAGAGATTGTATGAAATGATATAAACATATTTACCACCAAGTTAATTAATGGAGAGAGGATAGCAGAAGCAAGGGAGAAGAGACATGTTTTAAGATCAGACTTCAAAATGGAGAAAGCCAGAGTAAGATGGAAGTATTCAGGAAAACTTCCAGGCACTAGCACTTGTGGAGAAGGCTCTCTGTGAAAAATAACAGCAATACAACTACTTGCTTTCACAGTCTATCTTTGTTAAAGGCCAGAAAATGTAGTTAGACCATATCACTCTGGTTAGGAATTTTCTCCATCTAAAGAAAATTAATGTCAAAAATTGCATCAGGTCTAAAGCTGAGTTCCTGCCTCTCAGCCCTGCACTGCAGCTCCTGTGCTTTTGCCTTCAGGCCAGTCCTTTACCCTGTTTAGGGTGAAGTAGACCCACTGCTTGCAATGTGCTGGAGGATTTTTCACCACCCTGTTCCAGTCTCCAAAAAATTGTCATGATTGCAAGTACCTGCAATATTGGTAGCTCAGCTGGTTGGCATCAAATTGAGAGGAAGAATAGACCACACTTTTTGTCCTCTACTTCTGAAAATCAGGAGAAGAGTTATTATAAATAAACTCTTGCCTGCAGGCTTTCTTTTCCTATTTGTTTGTGCAATATCAGGGAAATCCTTCATTATAAAGATGATTTCACTTTCAGGAAACTATATACCATTTCTGTTTGCCAAAAATTTTTGCTTTGTAGAAAACAATGCATCAAGGCTTATAAAATATATTTATTTTTTTAAGCATTGTGCTGAAAGGAAAGAAACAGCAAAAAAGGAGGTGATAGGA
>NW_005054336.1:4365750-4376015 GCF_000277835.1 Geospiza fortis | reverse complement strand
GGTTTATTCCATTGAAACCTTTCATATTTCTCCCCCTGCCACCTCTGCTTGGGTCACTTCATCATGAGCAAACCATTAGGCAAATATTGTGGGGCCCGAGTGCATGTGGGTGGGTGGAGTTCTATGTGGTTCTGCTCTTTGGAAGGGAAGCAAGGTAGGAGAAATTGGCCCCTATATACAGTTTGGGAAGTGGCTTTAGACTGGTTTGAGTGATGGCACGCAGGAGGCAAGGCCTATTCCTACATGGGTTATTTTCAACCATGTGCTTCAAAAGTCTTTCACTGCTTTGGTTCTTTTTTTTTTTTTTCTTGTTTTGTCTTGTATAGGATATATTTTCTATTTTACCACAGAAAGGTTGCTAAGAATCACTTTCAAGCAGTGTTCATTTTAGGTGAGAACAATTTCTACAGATTTAATTGTCCTGCTTGGGCAAAGAAACAGTACAATGGAACTTCAGCTTCATATTCAGCACTCTCTGCCTATTTGTCTATAGCAAATTATATTTACAGTTGTACAAGCTGTGAATTGTTTGTGATCAATCCTCAGACTGAAATGTATTCACAGAGAACATTTGAATGATTCTGAATAGCAAATTAATTCAAAGTAGAAAATTGGATTTATTGCTCACACGTGCGCAAAGAGTGGAGTTGACCAAACAATTTTCCTTAAGTCTTTCTTTGATGTCATTCTGTAAGAATGAAAATCAATGATTTTTTTGTAAGAGTTCAGTATATCAGTGTTGATTTCAGTGGATTTCCCCACTTTCAGATATGTAGAAGACAAAAGTGCTAGCATTTAAAAAATGGTTTAATTTGAATTGTGTGATCCAGGATTTTCTGGTTTGGCACTCCAAACAACATTTTGCAGTTGAAATATTAGTTAAGAAAAACTAAAAAAAGAAAAAAAAAATGAAAAAGTTAAAAGGATGAAATCAAACTCAAAGTGATAAAAAGATAATATTAAAGATAATATTATTTTTCTTTTTTTTTTCCCCCGCCAGTTAACGCTTTTGAGATGTAAAATGCCAGGCTGTTTGGTTTTGGAAGAACTCAGATGCCCCTGGTGTAGAAAAATAGCCCTGTGGGGTATGACATGGAGGAAGCAGTGAGCACTCAGGAAGGAAGAAATGGGGCATGTTTGGCTTTTTATCAAGTGTAACTGCACTGGTCTCCAGCTGAGAGAGGCCATGATACTCAAGCAAGTTTGGTCCCAAGTGTAGGGATCTTTAGAAATTAGCTTTTCTCAAAATGTCCACCATTAGGGACCCATGCAGGTTCTCATCATTCAGGCTAGGACAGTTCCACTACTTTCAGTGCTTTTAAGCCATCAGAAAATTTGGCCCCACAATGTATCCTCTTTGCTGAAGATTCAAAGATCTGGGGTCAGAATAGTGTGAGGGGAATCCACACAATCCCAAAACAAAACAGGCACAAACTCTCAGGTTTTGAACCAGCCTAGGAAACAAAAGGCACAAAGAAAAAAGGACAAAAAACTCCTCATCCCATCTGCACTTTTTTAGTTTTCACAGGTAAAAATTGATTAAATAAGTTCCGTAAAAAAACCCCAAAACTCAAAAAGCCCAAAAGGCAGCAATTTCTGAGTGGCTGAGGTTTTTAGTCTGCTTCAGAAAGTCTTCTCCAAAATTCAAGTACTGGTTCTTTTTGTCCCGCTGAAAAAAAGTCTTCCTTTTTGAAGATTGAAGAAGCTGCTGTGCTCTTAGCTGTGACTTACTAGGAACACAGACAGTGTAGGGCTTCTCGGTGTTAGAAGTTCCTGCTTTGTTTCTTTGTGATTTTATTGAGTCAACCATTTGAGTGAACAAAGATTTAAATTCTATCCACCACAGCCTAATCAGGATGCTGTTCAGTATCCATACATGGAAAAAGCTTTTCTCTCTGCAATTTTTATATTGTTAGATTCAACATATACATTGGATGCTCTTTACTGACTCTTCAGAGAAAAGACTCTTTAAAAAGAAAACAGTAGTGACTGTGGTGGCACAGCCATAATGTGTATGATGGTTTGATGGCAATCAGACACTAACTTTTTTTCAATCTTGAAGTATATTCATACTACTACAATTAAATATACACTCAAAATTAGTTTTGCATAGATATGCCATTGTATAGGCTGTATAAAAATCTTTCAAAGTGGGGGAAAAATGTTCAGAGGTTCAGAATACATAGAGTTAGGGCTGAGTGATCCTCCACATGATGCCTTCCCCTCATTTTTCACAATTTCTTACACTTTTTTTAGATTGCCACCTGAGAGGAGAGCTAGAAAGGGTCTGTCTGCATACCCTGTTTTTTTTCAATCTAAGTGGTACTGACTGCTGTAGGGAGTAGAGATGGCTCTTCAGAAAGGCTGAACAAACCTTTGGACTTAACCAGGCTTATAAGTACAGAATGTAAAGTAACTTTTTCTTCATTAGTTTTGTTACTGTCAGTGTTATTTCCAGCATAGCATAGTATTTCAGTGTGAAGAATGTTTGGGCTGAAGATGTTACATAGGTGAGTAACATGTTTTGCTGATTTGCAAGTCTGAACACAAAATAGAGTATTTGAACTTTGGGTTATTATGTATTAATTATTCCCTTATCAGGATTAATAATAAGTTGTATAAAAATAGATCAGAAAAAAAAAATCAGTGGTTTAGTGTTGTTTGTTTGGTTTTTTTTTACAGTCCTTATATGGTGTTGCAGTTTCTACAGTTCCAGAACTACCTCTCTTCTATACTCCTATAGATTTGGTGGATATCAGTGTCGAAATGGCTGGACTGAAGTTTCCAAATCCTTTTGGCATTGCCAGTGCAACCCCTGCCACTAGTTCTTCAATGATTCGAAGAGCATTTGAAGCTGGATGGGGCTTTGCTGTCACTAAAACATTCTCCCTGGATAAGGTGAGGAAGTATTTTAATATTTTTTAATATTTTATGTGTATTTTGCATGTAACCATATCTTTGTATAATTGAAAAATCTGAATCTTTGGGGAATGGTTCTGTTATATCCAACTAGTATGAAATAGCAGGGAATGGTTATGGTGCATTGTGTAGTCCAGCTAGCCTGTGAACTTTCCACAGTGCAGTGACACAATTTCTGGTTCTGTTTGTTGTTACATTCTTCCCTTATATTGCCCCAACGTCTGATATTAGTCAACAATTAAGTGATTTTTTTTTTCAATACTGCAGTGAAAATGTTTTCTGTGAAGGATCAGAATGTAAAGGGAATGAGTAACAGCTTTGTCACATAACCCATGAAAGGCAGATTCTGAGCCAGAGGCTGCCAAGATAAGCCATTGAAATGGAGGTGCAGCTGCAATGTGATCATGTGGCTGCAAGGGGGAGGCTGGGTGGGAAGTGGAAGAGAAAGATGGAGGCAGCATAAAACCAAGCCTATGGAGAGAAAAACACAGTGGCATCAACCTTCAGCAACATGTAGTGGAGGAGGAAGGAGTTAGAATTAAGTCTTTAAGCCTCTGGCTCAGTGTGGCACCTTATAAAAAGCATTTTGTGTAGTTTTAAGTGTGTAATTGCTTGTTTGAATTCAGGAGAATTGAAACTTCTTGCTACGTTCAAAATGGTGAAGTGAGACTGAGCAAGAAGTTTAGAGAGTGAAAGAAAATAACAGCTTTGATAAACAGATCGCAGAGGAAAGAAACAGGTTTTGAGCTGAGATGTAGATATGGTTTTACTTGTGGAGAGAGGAAGAAAAGGTGAATCCTTGAACACAGGCCTCAGTAACAGTGTGAGTAATAGCCATGTATTGTTAACCAGTAACATGGAGTAGTGTGGGCTGAAGAAAGCTTTTGAATTTAATTTGGATACAAGGGCCTTTTATTCTTGGTTCAGAGGGGGGATATACAAGGGTACTGATGGATGGAGCAGAACAGAGAAGGTGGATTTGTTCCTCTTCCGCCTTTCCATGGGTAAGTACTATAGGTGAATTAACTATAGTGGGTGCCTCTCTAGTATGGGGAAGGTCAAGAACAAAATGCTGTATTGCTGCAGAATAGTGTAAAATAAGTCAGGCTGGATTCTGCTGTCTCTTACACCTGAGGTAGCCCTGGGGAAGTAAGTGTTCATCTGGATTGCAGTGGAGATTTCAATCTACTTCCCAGGGCTTCTTATTAAAACACTTTTTAGGACATAGATGTCATTCAAGTATGTTTACAACTGACTTACATGTGTAGCATACCATCAGCTGTAATTATTCAGTGCCTAGGCTACAGCCAACCCATAGCAAGTACTGAGACTTATTTTTTATCAGTTTTATTGCTGGTATGCTGGCAGTCCTGCCAGACTGCACGTTGATTACTGTGCATCTCGAGAGCTAAACAGACACAGGCTGAGTTCCAGCTTGGGTGGGAGTTCAGGAGGAAAGACATGCATGTTGTAGGAAGTGATGTTGGTGCTATACTAAGCAGCAGACTCTGAGTCATTTCTGAAATGGCGCCTGCGAAGTGTTCCACTGGATGCCATGCTCTGGAGGTGTGACTCAGATGAAGATCTTTCAAGTTTTTTTTTAAAGTATTTGTTGCAATAAGATATTGCCGGTGTTATTTAAGTTAGTAATTTCAGAAAGGTGTTATCTAGTGAATTCTAGTTCAATGATTGTTACTTCTGCTTAAGCTTCCTTCTGATATTCTGATATTGAATTGTGTTGTGTCTAGTAGAACTGTGTCCCACCCAAGTGCTGCCTAGTTTTTCTATTATTGTGTTTTTCCTAGTACTGCACTTCCTACAGGTGCTGCAGAAGCAAAATTGCCCTTATTTATCAGAGTAACATGCTCTTATTTATCGGAGTAGTTAATACTTCAAAAATAACTATTTCAAATGGAAAGAGAAGCTCAGTAGGGTACCGCAGTTCTTATATGAACTGAGTATTATGGAAAGACTGCTCTGGTTGATTTAATGTTAGAACAAGTTTTTGGTAGAGAATTTGAAATATTTTAGGTTGCCATAATGTGCTGACTTTTTTTTTTGCTAGTTTAGCTTCTGATTATGTAGACATAAATCTTGTACAACTTTTCGCAGGGAGCAGAATGCTCTCTTGGGCTGTGGTACCGATGGTGGGGATTTCAGACTGAGCTGTCCTGCACTGTCAGCTAGTCAAAGCAAACTACACAGCAGGATCAAGAGCAAAGATTTCCTGATCTAAGCCTGTGGAGTTGGTGGGAGGAGGGGGAGCAGCTCCCCAGACTGTACAGTTCGCAAGAGTGGAAGAGCTTCTGAGAAGGGAGAGAGCTTGCTAGACACAGTTTTTGGCAGCTGAAGCTTTTCCACTTCAGCCTTGGTTGTATGTAGTACAAGTGGGATTCTGTGTTCTTCCCTCATCTCCTCATTTTATCTGTCCTGGTAAGGCTTAAGTGATGGGCTTCCTTCTGATTTGCCAAGCATAACCTGGCTCTGTGGCCATGGGGAACATAGCAGCAGCAGCAATTCTCCCTTTTCCAGAACCGATGACTGAATTTGCCACTGTGGTCAGACACTGATGGGGGAAACCAGTGAATTCCCTGTTTACCATGGGCATCCTTTGGCACTTCAAGGAAAGTGACTGATGTAGGCTAAGTAAGAGTGACATACAGGTGGTGAAAAGCATATACAGCCCAATCACAAATTTCCATGCATTAACTACGGTGTGATGGGATAAGGTCAGAGAGAAAAACATGATAAATCTTGGAAGAAGGGGATCCAAGGATAGAGATAAAAAGGACTCGGGCTGGAGAGCTGTGATTCTGGTAAGACGCAGGATTTATTTCATATGAGCTACTTCTTTTCTCTCTTCCATCATCTAGCACAGAAAGCTCTTCTAAAACACAAGGCCAGGGATCCCTGCAGCCCATGTACTGCCTTGTGCAGAGGAGCTGTTGGGTAGCAGTGCTGAAGTTCAGCCTCTGGGCTGTAATTTACTCCCCTAGTCTTTCTAATCCTCGTGTGTCTTGGCCTCACCTTGAAAGCTTCACATTCTGCCCAGAGGGAGTTGGCACAGAGCGCACTGTTTGGTGCCATGCTCGCTCCCTTTTTAAACACCCACGTACCTTGCTCATGATTGTCTTCTTGACAGCCTTTGCAGCATTTTCTGTTTGTAGGGTAAGCATTTCAACTGGGAGTGATTCAGCAAAGTTTGTTCTTGCATACTACTGTACTATTGTTGAAACCTACAAAAAAGCTAACGTAAGAAATAGCTGAAATTCCTTCAGGGTATTTATACTTCGAAATATACTGCACTCTACATACTTTAGAAGGTGCTGGATATTATAGTGTAGTGCAAATATTAATCACAGGGGATTGTACCAGTGTGTGTCTGATGGTATCTGGGAGGGAGATAGTGACTTGTACAATTTTATTTATTAAATTAAACGTCTTTGCACAGCTACTTTAGCATCAACTAGATTTGATTTCCTCCAAAAAGGGAATAACTGCTTTTGAAATGGACAATCACTAGGAAAAACAAATGGTAGCAGAATAGAAGTGTCTCTTCACACACGTTTTTCTACATTCATGTCTTCCCTTTTTGACTGCAGGATCAATAGCTCATTGCTCTGTTGGTTCAAATAGTATTTCTGTCTTGTTCAGATAACTGTATGCAGCAATGTTATTTGTGAATTCCGTTTGCAAGGTACTGAAGGAAAATGGGGGAGCTGCATATCATATAGTCCACAATAAATGGATACCAATTATTACCTCTTTTAGAGCTTAGATGAACAGAAAACTACACGCAGAATGACACATACTGCATTAATTAGACACAATACTGTGAGTGGGAAGGTTTTAGGAGAAGTGTTATAGTGAGCTGGTTTATTTACTAAGAATTTATTAGTGAGTATTGTTTAGAACACAAAATTTGTATTAAAACCTGTAATCAGAAAGTTTGTATAAACATAGTATCAAAATTAGTCAAAGGTTATATGAGGTGTGTACATTCCTATGCCATATTCACTACCACAGTGAGGAGTTTATAGAAGAAATTAGGGTTTTATCAGCTGAATTCAGGCTTTGTTGTTCTCTCGCTGCATTGTATGGGCTGTTTAGGAAGATGAAAAAACAACTGGGTTAGCAGAAATGTTTGCTTTGATTTTTAGATGCTTCCTTCACTTCTAAAATTTAATTCTGATTAATCAGATACATCTGTCTTTATTTTGTTGTGACATGCATTGATTTGTGATGCTGTCGCTTTCAATAATGCAGAAACAGTTGCCTTTATTATGAGAACCAGCAGAAATCAACATGCAGACTAATTTCATTTTTAATCTTTAATTTTCTTCATTACATATGGAGCAAGTTGCATGGATGATTTTAGAAACAAAGCTACAATTAAAACGAGATTAAATCTGAACTAAACCATAGCAGAGGAAACTTTCTAGCCATAATATATGTTTTTGCAGTTTACAGATGTAGATTTTACAATACATTTTCAGAACCATTTCTAAATAAAAATTATTGCTGGCAGAGAATTAATTAATTTGCCCAGTATATATTGCATTTCTATGTGGTGTTATTGCAATATACATATTCAGGCTCCAGCTAGTTCTCTCTCTGTACATTTGCACTGTGTGCACCTCACTTCATAATTGAAGGTGGTAAAAAATCATAGTACAATGATGCATTGTTTTCCATAACATTAGTATTTCACAGAAGTGAATCTGTATTACAAAATGTATATTTTTGTATGATATTACAGCATAGTAATTTAGATTAAACTAGTTATAATTTATGGTGCCAAGCCAAAAAGCTATTTAAGATGCATTAAAATGCAGAACCATGACATTTGAAATTCTGATGTTCTTAATATGACAAAGGTTATTCTATGGAGTTTTGCTATAATATGAAATATTAATATTTCACAATACAGTTTTGATGAAGTACAATTTGCCTAGCTTGCATATGATAAAGAAATTAAATGCTTACCAAGGGAGTTCAGTGAGAATTAGAGCCCCGCCTGAACATCTGCTTGAAATGTTATTATCCTGTCCTAGTGACAGCATCGCTCCCTCATTGTTTTTCAAGATTGACAGCTGAATATTGTACTGATTTCTGCAGCAAATATGTCTAGGTGAACTTTGTTTGGTTTTTAGGAATTTAGAACATGCTTTTGATTTCCATCCTATAATTTTTTTTTATACTCTTGACATTTGTAGATGCCAGATTGAGGTCTAGTATGCTGTAGCAAAGATAGACCATTGACTTGCAACGAAATGCCAGTTGATATCTCAGTAAACAGAAATATTACTATTCTTTATTGTGTGGTCTGTATGAAAGCTGTATGGGCTTTCTTTGGGGAGACAAATGATCAGATTGTTAATGTCAAATATAAAAGGGACTGTTTGCCTTTCTACTAAACAGCATTAGACAAGTTTTATTAACTACATTTTTGAACAGAAAAATGAGCGTTTTATGGGATTCCTTAGCACACAAGACTCTGAAGTTAAATTATTTTCTTGCTTTACAAGTTTTGAAAGTTTGGGGTTTTTTAAATTATTATTGGTTTTCATGTTTTTAGGAGTTATATCCTTCATTTTGTTCAATATTTCTGAAAGAATTTTAATAATAAATATGGTCTTTATTGTTTCATAATTTTTGTATTTTTAGATCAGTGCACAAAATCAGTGATGTTTGACAGGAGAGGTAAAAGGCTACGCTAGAGAAGTGCTATGGAATGTAATTATTATCTTTTAAAATACTGTAGTTATGCCATTTTATTTTTTTCAGAAAATGTGTAATTTAGCTACAAAAAAAGGAAAAAATAATTATGATAATCTAAGTAGCAGGAAAACAGACTTTCCTCCTTTTTCCATGAGAAAAACTATTTATGTGATGTGTTCAACTTAAGGATCAGATCTCATCTCTCTACTTAGTTTTACCCTACCCCATTTAAAGAAGGCTAGAGACTTCTTTGTATGCAAATAACTTCAAAAGCTTCAAAATTGCTGTCTGAGGAACTGGAAAGGACTGCATTTAACCATTCTTTTTCATCAGTCCGTACCCCTGGTGAGGTAGGGGTTTGGCATATCTTCACCCTGGAAGAATCCATCTGGAGAGATGTAGCACAGCTTGAACACAGTGAAAGAGAGACCAAAGATCCCAGGACTGGGAGCTTTAACAAGCTTATCAATAGCTTGGCTATTGTTGAAAAGCCAAGGCCTTTTCTACCACAGCTGAAGTCTGCACCAGGTAGATGCCCACCTTAAACTGGTGCAGGTGTGCATCTTGACACCAGTGAATTTGCAAATGAGTCACTTTGGACCATTGAAAAATCTGGTTTTGCCATCAGTAATTCTGGTTATTTCAACCAAATAATATTTCAAATGCTGAAGATAATGAACTGCATTTTTAAAGCAAGAGTTTAGCAACAATCTGTAAAAAGTTTGTCTCTCTCTCTGTGATTGTGTTTACTACTTTAAAAATGAAAAACTTCTTACAAGTTCGTGATAAAAATTAAACCTCTGGGGAAATGTTTAGTCCCACTCTTTCTGTAGCATTAAATATCACAGAAATGCTGCGCTTCTTCTGCAGTGGGAGTCTCTTTTCTGCACGGAGTCTCTCATGGAGAAGTCTGTTATCTCAAGGTGTGGAGCACAATGTGACAATTCATCAGTGGAAGACAGAGGGATCTGTCATGCAGGGGTGTTGCACATTGAGTCAGTAAACCTCATCTGTGCTGAAGGACAGATTTTTACAAACAGAGGATCAGCAGTTTTCTTCCCATGTTATCACTTTTTCTGCCATTCACCCTCATGGAGCAGAGCGTGCGTGGCTGGAGCTTTTATGCCTTATGCCTTGAGCTTGTGGCATAAGTTCCACAAAGTTTAAGCTGGCAATGGCTTACCTTCCTTAGAGCTGCACACAAAGCTGGCCAGCAAAGGTAAAACCAGATACATGTCTAAAACTGGTTCTTGGTAGGCTGCAGGATTTTAAGTTATGTCTAAAGTATTTGGTTTCTATTCATCTAGAGATTTTTTTACATAGTATTTAGAGGTTGTTTTTTTTCCTGTCTTTTTGTTCTGGAGTCTGGTTTAAAACAGTGTAGCCGGAGTGCATAAACATATACAAAGTGTAAGTGTGAATATTAATCTTGAGCTTGGATGTTTCAGGCAGCTTATGTATAAAAGACTTGAAAATCAGTCTTTAAATTATTTTGTAATCTGAAAACTGTTGTGTATTGTATTGAAACTTATAGTGCACTTAGATTGGCATAACTGAGGAGCAGTTCAAGTGTAATTCTGAAAGAGCATACAGACTGCAATACTGAGGATTTTGCTACGTAAGCT
>NW_005054336.1:4342185-4365692 GCF_000277835.1 Geospiza fortis | reverse complement strand
TGTTCTAATAGTGACCACTACTTGAGAGAGGACATGATTTCTATTCATAGTGCAACTATTACCCAGTCAGTCAGACAAAATGGATGCAAATTTTACACTGGTTAAGAATCAGAATTATTTCTTTTTATACTGAGGAAGCTGCTTTGCTCTTTACTAATTTTGCTTTATTTACCTCATTCTTCTGAAAATACCTGCAAATATTTATCAAGAGAGAGACAAGGAGAGCACACATGCATGATTTTCCAAAACTGCTGAGGATCTGCAGTTGGCTGTATCTGAAGTACTCAACATTTTTGAATGTCACATCCTGAATAAACAGGGCTCTAAAAAGCAAATATGTAACATACTTGTGTAAAATAGCATTCAGCTACATTTTTCTGTGGTTGGTTTTTTTTGTCCTTGGAAGGTTGTTGGTGATCTTGTAAATGACTCACATAATTTTTTGTCTGGAAGGAATTCAGCTAAAAGGGCAATTTGAATGTAAGATAGAAATTGGCAAGTGTAATTCTAAAATTTAGAATTTTCACATATTTTCCATGCTCAATTGAGATTTGTTGGAAACCTTTTTGTTTTGTGCCAACCAACTGCATCTAACTTTCTTAAGTGGCATTAATATATTTTATAATTTATTAGAAAAGATTGTAGGATATTTTTCTTAATAGTTGTATCTAAAACACACCTAAGACAATCAAAACATAAAGCCATACTTAATATTTTCAAGTTTCAGCATAAATTACAAACTTTCCTATTTTTTGAAATTATTATGATGCACTTTAAAAGCTAATCACAGACATTCAGGAAAAAATGAAATCTTTATCTTGTCAATATAGAATGGCAGAAGTTTCCCTTCTGTCAAGTCATTGGCTTTTTGATTCTCCCCGTTTGATTAGGTGCATGTGTCAGAGTTCAGGTTTGTTTCACTCATTTCCACATTCTAATTATAAAAATAAATCCAGAATACCATCTAGAATTCAGTCTAGGCCTACTGAGATACTGGAGTGAAATAAAGGAAAAGTGGTTGTCATGATTCAGTTGCTCTGATTTACAGTTCAGCATTTTTGCTGAGGCCAAAGGCTGGCTTCTGCAAGAGCCCAGGTGACCCTTTGTGTCCCCACCTGTGCCCACTGGCATGCCAAGGCTGAGATGCCTTGGGAAGGACCTTCCAGCACTGGGCTCCTGCCCTGGCAGCACCTGGTGGCTTCTGCTCCAGCTGGGCACCTTACAGGGCAGCCTTGCTGTGGGGTGGCTGCTTTTCTGCTCTGCACCACAGGCTGGGGAGACCTGGAGCACCTCATGCAGCAGCTATTGCCCCAAGATTCCTGCTTGGACCATGCAGTCTTGTGGGATGGTTGCAGAACTGTGGGACCAAAGTGCCTGTACGGGGACGCTGAGATCGGTGTGAAGCATGTTTATGGTGCTGTACAGCCCCTGCTAACAATTTTACAGGCATTAGCTGAATTTATGTAACTATCTCTGAACTGGCACTGTTTCCACATGTGAGTTTACAGGGTTTAGCTTAACCATTTTTCAAGGAATTTTGGGTTATACCAGTGTAGCTTCTGTGTACAGGTGATACACTTTTCTTTAAGTATTTGAGTCATCTCAGGTCTTGAGTTCTCACTTGGTAAATTAAAAGGATAAGGCTGTGTTCAACATCTGATTTGCCCACACAAGAAGTTAAGAAAGCAAAGAGCTGATTTTTGAATCTCATGGTGATATAATTGCATTTACTCTTGATTGACATTGTTGCAAAAGCAGAATGAAGCCCCATATGTTTAAAAAACCTGACAGGTTCTTATGTTAAAATACCTATTACTAATCCAAATATGTATGTGAGTGTATTCTAAATAACATTTCTTGTCATTATTTGAGATATAGAATTACCTATTTTTTTAACTACAACAGCAATTGTGGGATTCTGTCCTTCAGTCAAGTAGTGTAGGGTTTTTGTGAATAAATCCTCTAGAGTTAATTCCAGGAGGACACAAGAGTTTCCGTTCTGTGAACTTTGGAATTACTACTTTAAGAATTATCCAAAAAGCTCTTGTCAATGCTAATTGTAAAATCCATTTCTCAGTCTATAGAAAAAGGAAAAGGAACACACATTTTTAGGAATCCCTTAATATTCATGTTATATTAGTCTTTAATTGTAATTTCTCACATCTTGTATTATAAGGACATACAACTTTAGATTTGTGTGGAGGATACTTGATACTACTTCATAAATTATTTCTACTTAATTACACTAATGCTGTTAAATTATTATTGAGTATTGATGTTTTATTTTGGCTCTCCTTGTGCATTTTAGACTATGAAGCAGTTAATTACAATGCAAGCTATAGGTCTCAAAAGCAGCTGTCACCACTTTTTCACTGTTCTAGAACATATATGTAAACTTACAATATGTTAGTAAGTTTTAATTTTTTTTTCTTTAACTTCTGCTTGCCTGACTTGGTGATTTAGTGCAGTCTAAGAGGAAAAAAAATTAAATTCCTTAACCACATTACAAATGAAAAAGACATAAGCTAATGTTATAGCTGAACGTTTCTTTGTTAGCAGCTGACCTTCTACTCCTAGAGAAAAGAAAGTCTTGGCTAGAAGACAGTTCAATAAATGAACAGGCTATATATTGATTTTCCTCCCTCTTCCCTTGTTATGTAATATGATTTCCTTTCCCTTGCAAGGGTTGCTGTTGTACAGGATAGGGCTGGGATCATGGTCGTGGAAGCGTATGGGAATGTGTAGACTAAGGAAGGCTGTCACAGCAGTCAATAAGATCTGAGAGGTGTTGACTAATTGCCTGCTAATTACACAGTAAATTGTCTAATTAAGCTGATGGTTAATTAGGGTACGCTCGCACAGCAGTCTTATGGAATTTTTGTCTGATGTCTGGGAAGCAGCTTGTGTAATTGGCAAACTGGTAAGGACTGGCAGAGCCCATGGCTGGGAAGCTCGCTGCCAGTAGATGACAGAATAAGGATGCGTTTGCACAAAGGTTGTCATGTGAACACGCAGGGGTTTGTTAGCCTTCTCCAGCTACGTGGCAGCCAGCACAACCAGCATCGAGCTGAGAGCTGCTGGAAGCTGTAAATAAAATAAGGCTTAAGCATGTAATATTAGAAAAGCAGTGACATGTGCTCTTTTATTTTAGTCAGTTTGAACTTTAGATAAACACAGGGTATCAAAATTCTCATGTACAGAACTTCACCAAACTGTGTGACTTGACCATGGCAGTAATTATGGTATTGTGATCTATTTGGTGGAGTCCCAGAATGATCCTGTTTCCAGGGAACTGCTGTATGTATGTTGTTTTTGAAAAAGTATGGCTGTTAATAAGGATGCTTGCCAGCCATCATAACTATCATGTGTGGCATTCTGAATGCACTTTAATTGGCATTATGTCTGTCCCTAAATGTGACAGAGTATGAGCAGGTCATAATGGTGCTCTGAGTAAAATAAGTGCGCACTGTGCATAACTATAATATCATTAATGGAAATCTAGGTTCTAGATTCTGACCCAAAGCCAATGGAAATGGTCAGGAATATTAAGCAGAGAGAACCTGGGCAGTACAGGAGTACAGACAGCAAATTCAGCCAAGCATGACTTTGTTCTGACTTAAATTTTTCATTCAGTAAAATGACATGGTGCATGAACTTTCTTGAAGTTAATTACAAAGGTAAATATCCTGCAAAATCAGAATTGCACAACACATGATTGGGTCTTCACATGACATTGTGATTTAATTTTGAGTTAGCATCTGCAAAATCTGTGAACAATATAGCTCTTTGTATATCGTGAGCTAAACCAAAGGTGTGTATGTATATAGGCACTTATTTGTTAAGAATGTTTTAATGTCACTTGAGAAAAGTGAAACTTAATAATACCCACTTTGGTTCCTGGAAATCACATTTGTTTCAGAGGTCCACATCATTTTACTCCTAAGCATTTGGGGTATGTGGTTTGGGCACAGTGTCTTTCTGGAAGAAGAAGAAAAAATTACCTGAATTCTGGATTGCTACTGAAACTTGGTTTTAATTTTTTTCTTTTAAATTTAATCCACACATATGTTTCTTCTTCCATAGAAATTGAATTTTAAAACAATCAAAATTTGACAGATTAAATGATACTTTCTTTAAATTAATAAAGCCCATTTTATCCTGTGATCTTGCTGCTTCTACTTACCTGCACAGTTAATAATGGCTTTATGTAGCACTTTCTATGTAGTGAATGTTAGTTTATGATTTTTCCTTCAAAAATAATTGGGTAAAATCATGGTACATTAAGAACATTCTCACTGTGCCAGTCATCAAACACACAACTCCAAACACTCACAAGCTAATCTAAAAGGCCTTAAACCTTCTCTGAGGGGAATTTTAACAATACTTGTAATGTTGCTCCTCTGTGTATATTTCCACAGAAGAAAATGCTACAATTCCCCTGAATCAGATCCTGTGAATTGTTGCATAAAAGGAAAAAGGTGAAGTACGTTGATTCAAGTCAAAACCATACAGGGAGGTCCCGTGTACATAATTTTATTTATATTTTAAATTTACATTTAATATTTGTATGTAGGATTTTTCCACATCCATCTGCACACATGTAAAAACAAACCTCTTCAATTAATTTTGTCTTACTGTTTTTAAGGTTTATTCTTTAAAAGTATTGGCAAAACTGTTGTTTTGCCTCTGACAGCATATTCAGGAACAAAGCTCACTTCACCAGCCAACTGCAGGAACTGAAAGCATACACTGCAACCATCACAGTTGCTTTCATTTTCTGTCATGGGGCAGCAAATGGATATGTTCTAATGCATTTTATTCTCTGAAGACAAAGAAGGGAGTTCAGAGGATAATTGTTACCTTATTATATCCCTCAAAAGGAATTTCTGGCACATGCTATTATGATTTATGCTTTAATAAATCACACAAACATAGAAAAGCATGTTTCTAGTAATTCACATGGTATAGTAAATGTATGTGTGTAAAGCCCTATTGTAACGTGACAGTCTGTAATAAAAATTGTATTGCAACAATGCTGCTGTTAAACAGCATCAGCAGCCAACTTATTTTAGAAATAATTTGTTTTAAACCTACCAGTCTTTTTCATATGCAGTTGTTGGTCTATCTTATATGTATGTGGAATCTATAGAAATGGGAAACATTTCCTAAATGTCCCTGATGCAATCTGTCCCAAAGCATCTTCCTGGTCCATTGTCAAGCCTCATGCTTAAACAATGGAGCGAGAGGAGCGCGGTGTCGGTGCAGTGTCAGTGTTGTGTTCAGCTTTGTTGCCTGGGATGGTTCTCTCCCTGTGCAGTGCAGGAGGGTTCCTGTTTGCACTCTTTTATTTAATCTGTATATCAAGCCATAGAGAAGGTTTAGTAAAGTGACATTGATTGAAGTGTTTTCAATATGTCGAAACTCAGCTTTATAACTCTCAGCTGATTTAGCTGGAGCAGCTGATTGCATTGTTCAAGTGTTTGTGGGAGACTGGGGCATGGTTGAAAGCGTGCTGAGCAAAAGTCAATCCAGACAAGATAGGAATGATGTTGGGATCGTTAGAGGAAACATCCAGAGGCTACAGCAAGAGAATTATCAGTCCTTGTGGCTGAGGGATGTAGTTCCATTGCAGGCAGTAGCTGCAACAACAGATAAGAGCCAGAAGCCTACACCCCTTTTATTTTCTGAACACAAGCTTTGCCATGAGTATCCATGCTTTGTATTTCAAGATTAACCTATGCCAGCCCATGCTATATTGGACTGGGTCTTAAATCTATCCAAATATTGTCAGTGGTGATGAACTTCATGGCTTGAATTCTGCCAAGGGAATCAAAACTGCCCCCAGCCTGTACTGCCTGTTTTGGGTGCGCTGGGAT
Source organism: Geospiza fortis (assembly GCF_000277835.1). Classification (NCBI taxonomy): domain Eukaryota; kingdom Metazoa; phylum Chordata; class Aves; order Passeriformes; family Thraupidae; genus Geospiza; species Geospiza fortis. The sequence continues at coordinate 4,359,816 of NW_005054336.1, read as the reverse complement.
GGAGCAGAAGGAGATGCTGGCAGTTCACAGAACCCACCTGTTGCATGTGCTTGGAGCACCTGCCCAGGGCGATCTGTAAGAGCCCAAATCCCTTAACTCCAGCACAAACTTGAGCTTGTTTTTCCTCCCTAACTTTGCAAGAATTGAGGAGAGGATGAATATTGGGTTTCTCGTTGCTGCTGGATTTTTATTATTCTGTTTAAGTTTATACTCCTGCCAAGAACAGTGTTCTCAGAAGGTCAGTTGATTGCTGCTCTTGTGTAGGAGGTATATTTTAAAGACTGACAGGATTACCTGAAATAGGTGATTTCACATGGAGGTAAAAAAGGTCTCAAACACATAAATAAGCAAAATCTTATGTTCCTTTATTCTGGGTATATTCAAACTCACATGAATTTCTCTCTTGATATTGGTGGATTTTTTTTGTTTGATATCCAGAAATTTTTTGTGCCTTTAAGAAGAACAGAATGTTGGAATCCATGTCCAAATTTTTGGAGTATATATTTTTGAGTGTCACATTTCTTAAATGGTTATATTTTCATCATTTCTTATTCTAGGCTAAAAATCTGCATTTATCTTGGTTAAACTTGAACAAATCTATCAGCCAGAACATTCATAATAGTATATAACAATTTCTTTTTTCTAGAAACAGAAATGCAAATTTAATTTTCACTTCACAATAATACTGTCTATATATAAACACATATTTTTTTACTTGAGCAACTTTACTCTCATAGCATAATTTACATTTTTATTTCTATTTTAACGCTGTGGTTAGAGAAGGCTCTAAAAACGTGTCAGAGAGTAAGAATATATCTGAGAGTAAAGTACTAAAATGATAAACCAAGGACCATCAATCTCATGACTTCTTTCTTATGCCCCTCTCTACAATACTAAAAGTGATGCTTTGTTACCCTAACAGAAATTGTTCATACTGTGTGTTGGGATTTATATACCTCCAGATACATAAGCTCTCTCTTGTGATGTTTATTTAATTCCTTTTTGGGTAGTGTGTTTTGTGTTCCTTGCATTCCTCCTTTAACAAAATTTTAAAAAATAGTTCCAGAGAGTGCAAGGATTTAATGAGATTTTAAATTATAAAAAAATAACAGTTTCTAGAGAGTGGCATATTTCAAACTCTGCTAAAAATATACCTGATGGTTAAATTTATGCAAAGGAGAGACTTGATTCTGTGTCCAACATCCTCTATGTCTAGCCTGTTCAAGGATTCACATTCCTACTAGGTCTCTTCCTTACGTGTGTTCCCTGTCTTTTAAGAAATCTTTTTCCAGCCAGCCATTTCTCTCCCTAAATGAGCAGGTGTCATGGGCAGTGGAATATCCATACCTGTTTGGCTTTTGCAGCGTGCACTGAACTGCTTCCTGCTCCTACTGTAAATGTTGAAATACATCATCACCCATATTCCTGCTTTTCTATCTATTAGTCAAGAGTTCACAGTGTGCTTGCTGATATTCAAAACCACAGTGCTAGTGCCTGTTACATACAAAATAATATGACTTAATAGCATAGTTGAGGATGTAGTGTTTGCATTCAGAATGTGTGTTTACAGTGAAGTGTCTTGATACTGCCAAGCTCTCAGGGACAGAAACATCAAGTGCAACAAAGAAAAACATTTTTTTTCCAAGTGGTGGAAATGAGAGTTGTTTATTTTAAGAGATCTTATGTAAACGTAACTGGGGGAGGAAAAGCAAGCCAGCATTTCCAGCCAATTCCCGCCTGCACACACACATCTCGGCTGGCCGGAGCTTTCCCCTTTGGTGCCGTTAGCATTTTCATTTCAAAAAACGACAGTCTGCTGTGGAAGCAGTAAAAATGTTCAACCTGTGGTTTAAATTATTGATTTTTTTGAATATTGAAGCAGTATTTCAAATGGGTTTTGTTTGAGTTACTTCTGGGTAGAGGGTTCCAAAGGTAATTTGATATCTGAAAGGCTGTGTATTTCAAAGCCATTTCAGTCTTTTGAGTTCCTTCAGCTGATCAGCTGATTGGGTAAAATACCTTATTGTCTCCTGAATTGCAGGCAATAGATAAACTGCAGCTCAAGGTTAGCACGTAGACCAGCACACAATGCTCTTGGTGATTTCTTATGTGTACTCAGTGTCCAATCATCTGACAAAAAAATACCTCATTTATTTTTAATGCAGTAACTTATCTTCACTTTAAAAAGAAAAAAATTGAGATGCTAGTTTTCACAATCAAGATGGGTAGAGGTCTGTTTCCTGTATCACTAGGCAATGATGCATAATTAAAACAAGGTGAATTCATGGTATAAACTCCAGTATGTGTAAATAAGAAGTAGGTGCATGTATTTTCACAAATAAATTGTTACATTACTGCAGAACAGAATGGCTGTAGTGAAAGAGAAGACACTTTAAAGAACTCACGTTCTTTCACAAAGGACTGGGTTGTTGGTGGTTGTACATGTACAATGTTTAGGAAATTAGCCATTCTCAGAACCCTTCTAGTCACAGAAAAAAAAAGTAAAAAGGTATTACTTCAATAAGGCTCAGATCTGTTAGTGAAGCCATATTGGAATGAATATTGGAGTTGATGGGAACTGTGGAAAAGAAATTATTGCAGGAATGGGCCTGGTTAAGAAGACTTAATATACTAATGACACTATCAAAGAATAATGGTGTGAATCAGATTTTAAGCAGGTTTTTCTCTTAAGGAGGCTAAAGAGTACTTATGGGTTAAAGAGTACTAAAAAACAAAACTTCACTGAAATATGGATTATGCAACACTAAAGTATGGATTATGCAAATTAAGTTATGCAATTTATTTGGTAAATATGCATATATATGGCATATATGCTTAAATAAAATTAAAATATATGAATATAAGTTGTGAAAAGATGTATGGCATAAAGAACTTATGTAATCCCCAATTGATTTCCATCTTAAAATAATGCTACAACTGCAATACAGTCCTAGAGTAACTAGTTTGTGTGAGTGTAGTTTAAGAATTTGCCAGATTTTGTCAATCCTCCCGGGATCTACCCTACAGTGTTTTGCATTGTAGTTTACAAAATCCCTTTTAAATCATGTGAGTTCCTGCTATACTGGAGTGTGCACAAAATAACTTTATTCATCCTATTCTAGGTGTGCAGCAAAGAAATCTGCCCTGCTCTGTACTGACTGCACTAGGGGAAGGTTGTCTAAAATAGCAGAGGTGTAAAAATCCAGACCCCCTAATGCCTCCAAGACCAGAAGCATGCGGTCTATACCTGCCTAAATACTTAATTGTTTTGCCCATTAAGTGAGCACTGGCTGTGCTGTATAGATTACTCTCCATACGTGGGGATAAGGTTTGGGCTGAGGAGAGTCTCAGTAATTCCTGGGTCTGTGAGGTAATGCTGCGTGTTGGAGCTCTCCTTGGCCCTGGTGCAAACTTGGCTTCATTGCCCTTGGAGTGAGATTGCTCCTGTGATCTGGCACGTGGAAGTAAAGAGTATATCCTGTTTCTTAGTGATGTTTTGCAGTGACCTGTGCTTTAAACTCCATGGTTCCGTGGTAGGAAAAAGGAGGCAAAGACAATCCCTACATTCTATTTATCACTACTATAATTATCCCTAACCAAGGACTTCTTGTGGGGCAAATCCCTTATTCCTCCTTAAATATCTTTGTACCTGACTTTTTTGTGTTTAGCATCAGAAGGCTTTTGAATCCTTGCCCAATTTTAAATCAGTATTTTGTTGGAATAAGCAGAGAGCCTGCCAGTCAAGCTGCCCTCCCTAGCCCAGGACAGATTTAGTCTTAGAATTCCAGGTTTGAGCATGTAAGGTAAGCCTTTTGCAGCAGGTCTCAGCTGGCTGTGCCATTAATGGTGCCAGAGATCCAGGCACAGCTGTCGTATACTTTCTTGCACCCCTGTGACAGTAGTAGTGGGAACATTTACCACAGATTCCCAAATGAAACCCTATCTCAATTATAGTGGCTAACAACCACCTTCCTATTGATTTCAAGGGAAATGGACTTCATATCTACCTTATCTGTGTGTGCTGCTAGATCTTCTGATGAGCATATTTACTTAACTGACAGACCCGAGCAATGACTCCAGAGAGGGCTGGGGTTTGGGACCTGATATACATTTAATGGAAGAGGGCATGCTTAGCTTAGAATAATGTTTTCCCTCGGTGATAAATAGGAGAATGGTCCTGCTAGGAATTTCCATATATCATGGCTTCTTTGAGTTCTTACAAGAATATTTTAATGAGCTTTGATCTTTTTGCTTTATTAAATTTGTTTTATGTCCCACAGGGTGGATTTTTTAAAGCCAATAGAATATGTCATTTTTCATGGGCATTTAAAAAAGTTAATAGGCATTGGCTAAGCTACTGCTATGGAAACTTCAGGTGAATGTAGAGGAAAACCAGACTTGAGATGGGGCCTCTGTGTCTGCCACAAGCAGATGGGAAACAGGGCTTGTCCTTTGGCATAAAAATTCTGTGTGCACTTCAGCACTTCTCTGCATGGATTTCTGCCTGTCAGAGATGGTATAACATCTGCAAACACTGAATGTTTATTTATTAAGAGCTCAGTCTGGAAAAGCAGACTCAGCCCATCAGGCCGGAAATCTCCACTTTGAAGCTCTCAAGTGGAAAAAGCCATCTCTATCTAGATTATTGAGCCCATGTGCGGTGCCCCTCATGGTGACTGATGGATGATCACACAGTGCTCTCAGAGGAGCTCACATCTCCCAATGACAGACCGGGGCATGCTGCTTCTACCCTTCCTGAGCTTGGTCCACCCAAGGTTTGCATTCCCAAATGCTCTCCCTGGCACGTATGCATCCCATCCCAAGTTCTGTATGAGCTGTCTTGCCAGAGAAGTACAGTGTCCTAATCAGTCAAAATATGCCAGTAGAGTTTGTTCCATGAATGTGGGAGTCAGAAAAAACCTGTTAGTCATTAAAAAAATAGTAACTAATTCAGGATGATAGTTTAATTTGAAGTGCAAGGTTTGAGATGCCTTGCAAGTTGATTCATAGAAAATTAATTTTGAAAGAATGTTGCCAATATTTTATTTTTCTTTATTTAGCCTAAATCTGTTCTGAAAAGTAGTTCAGCTACTTTTGTGTCTGTGAACATAAAATCTAGCAGTTTGCATGCAATACTCTTATGTGCGTCCTTATTCTGGTAGCCAATACAGAGAGGGAAATGCTAGGGCTTTTTTAAGAATTTTAAGGTAGATAAAATCACCAGTAAAAATCAAAATCTATTTTAAAGATCCTCTATAAAATGTAGTGCTGAATTAAAATTGGTTTGAATCTCTTACAAGATGTTCAAATGCTGAGTTGAAATTCACAGGGGCTGATATTTTCATGGTTTGTTTATCCCATGATTATATTATCCAGATCTCTGTATAATCAGGCTCTGAGAATGTGGCTTACCCTTGAAATCCCTGATCTTACAAAAGATCCTTTGACTTCCACAGGAGTTTTACATAGAAAAAGATAAAAGGAGTATGTTCAAAACAAAGTTAATGTTCAAGAGCTCAGTTATCAAAGTAGTAATCTATGGTTAGATTATCATTGGAATGTAAAGGAAAATAGTCCTTTAAATACTTCCACTTTCCCTGTACCTCTTTTTTTACAACTTGAAATTATTTAATGCTACCTGGAGAATTGATACTTTTAAAGTTTTGTACCTAGGTATTTAAATAGCATCCCAAATAGAATTGGTATTGTTTCCTTGCATTTCTGTCCCCTAAATACACAGTAATGTTATCAATGCTTATGGTATTTAGCATTCTTAATCCTAATGGAAAAAGAATATACGTAAGTAGGTTCAAGATGTACCTCAATATTTGCAATTCATCCCCAGCAGAAAATTTAAATACGTGCTTGAAGGAAGTAATATGGCTCTCATCCTAATTACTCAATCCAGCAATAAAAATATTTTGGATTATACATAAATTTAAATATAACTGTGGTGATCTGTAACTCCCTAATGTTGATTCTTTGTGCAGGAATTTTAACAAGTCTTTAAATATGATTGTCATTAAAAAATTTTTATTCTTGAAGAAATCATATATTTTTCCCCTGAAGGAAGGCATCTAGTCTTCCCTCCTCCTAGGAGAATATAATAGTCTTGATTTACTTAAAGAAATCTGCAGGAAAATATTTTAGTGATAGTTCACAATTTACTAATGGAGTTTTACAAAACAGCCTCTAGGAACAGCTAGAAATACATTGATTATATGGCTTCCCTGTGAGAAAACAGTAATTAAAATTATAACACAGATTCTATCAGGACATGTTAATATTTAATTAGGCAATAAATGAGCTTGGTACAGGTGTCCAGAGTTGTTGACAGGAGCTTTTTTAATCCATGTAGTATTGTCTCTTAAATAAATAGTTACCTCTTTGCTTTTTTCCAGTGTGAAGTTACATGCCTGATTAGCAGCAATTAGTATTGCAGCATTAGAATTATGAGATGAACTGCAATTCTCTTCTGTTTTTCTTCTAGAGGAGCTCATTCTGTGGTCTAGTGTGTCTTGGCTTCTAGGTCATCCTGTTAGGAACCTCCCGATACTGCTGCTACCCTATTGCCTTCCTACAGTAATTTGTGTAGCAATTAGAAAACAATATTATAGAAACTAACATTGAGTTTTCTCTAATGATGATATTTGAAAAAACTATATTAATTTGGCCTCCCCATCAAGTACAAGAAGAGAATTTGTATTCTCCTTGTAAGCATGACTCCCTTTAGTGACTCTTTCAAACCTGCTGCTGCAAGCATGTAATGTAATTCTTCCTCCTCTTTCCTGGGTCTTACTTCTTTTTAAGGGGTCTTACCTAAGTTGTTTCCTCACTGATTTTCTTAGACTCACACTTCTGTAAGTGCCTTTTCATTCAATTTTCATGGGACCATTCAATAGCACTCATCTAGAAAGAAGTCTTAAGAATTGCTACTCCTTTATTTGGTCAATTAAATACATTTACTTCACAACAAGTTTTGATTACTGGTTAGAGGATGATATTCCCTAACAGCTGAAAATGGGCTAATATTTTTAGATGTCTGTAAAATAATTAATCTGTTAAGACAAGCTAAGTTTTTATGATCTAAATCCACTGTAGTCCCAAGGGTAAGCATTATAGATTGAAGTACTATATTTCAATTATTATGCATTCATTTTCAAACTTTTTGAATCTACACAGGTCCTTAGAGGCCATGGTACAGAAATATCAGTTTAGGATACAGATCAAAAGCTGCAATCAGTGCAGATATTTTATTTGCCCTTGTGCTTCTATTTATTTTATTCTCTTCTCCTCAAATAGTTAGCATTGCATCATTTGCACCATGTTTTTCTGTTCTTATGACCTCTTACTGAAAATTAATTAATGTTTTAAGGCAATTACTGAATATTTTTCCCATCAGTCAGCTAAAGCAACCATTCATTGATTAAGTAGTTTACTATATCAAAACACCAAGACCCAACAATCATGGAATCATTTAGGTTGGCAAAGACCCTTAGGATCATCCAGTCCAGCCAATAACCCTGAACTGCAAAACCAGATCCAAAAGTGAATGTCTGCATACAGATTCAACTTTCTTTCAAAAACTACAAGTTCTACATCTCTCTTTTTTGATGGGTGTAGTTTTTGATCACAATACATTTTGACAGCAGAAATTTAATCATGTCCTTCTGCCTAGACCTTTATCAAAAAGCTGATAAAATGTGTGCTCACACTGATCGCTAGCAAGAAATTTTTAAAATGTCCTTCAGGTTTTTTTTTTCTTTCTCTTCTTTCCATCCCTCACTTCCCTGTCTCACAGAGACACTGATATAAAGCTGATGAGAATTTGGATTTGCTTTGAAAGCATCTTTTGTTCAAAGACTAATTTTAACCTTGTGATAGAAATTGCTTTTTGTATTCTGTTGAATGTGATATCTAGTAATTGTTTGTCAAGACAAAGTGGTGTAGGACATAATACATTTTAAAAATTATCTTTCATAATTACAGTTAAAGTGCCCTTATATTCTAATGCCTAGAAAACAAGCAAGTATGTAAAAATAAAATACAAAAAAATTTAAATGTTGTAATCTTAAAGCAATATGGCCTTGTATCGTTAAAAAGTGGCATTTTTAAACCACTTAACCAAATGTAATTGATAGCAAAGATCAAATACTTCATTTCCTTATGAAATATACAACTCAACCAGAAAATATTTGTAGATTTAATGTAAACATTATAGTTGCTATTCTATTTTTTTTTTAACGTTTACTCCTAATTTCTGTTGTATTTGCATCTCCTAATTTATTATTTTAGCAAGCTTAAGTTTATAATATTGTGACTTGGAGACAAACTTCATGTCAGAATTAACAAATTTTGGGGGCTGGCTGTTTTGCAAGGGCAGCAAACCATTCCTTTTTGACTTACAGTGGAGGAAGGGATTGTTCTGCAATTATTCTAAAGTAAAGAGTAGAATTTTTTTTTATTTAATACACTGATCTAGTGAGATTATCTAAAGGGCTTGGAATTTTGCTGTCTTCATCACAAGTTATGGGCACTGATGGCCTTCTGTCTGGGAATTGCATTAGTAAGGAAGGTGTGCTGAGCAAGCAGCAGTGATGAAAGCTTAGGTAGAAATGAAGTTCGGTGTCTGTAAATTTTGAAGTTTGTCACACGTTCTCATGGTTAAATCTTAAAGCACTAATGAGACAGTATAGAAAAACATTAAATATGTGGTAACTAAACCTCTAACTTGTCATTTGTCTTTCACACAATGTGAGTAGTTCAGCAGTTTTTCTCCAAAGTCCTGACACATTGCTTTTTCCCTTATGGGGCTGCAGTTTGCTGTGCTAACTTACTGATTTGGAAAGCCAGCTTACTCGCTGAAACTGTAGTGTTAAATTGATTTAATAAACAAAAATGTGATAGTTTAATGTTGTAAAATAATTTATTCAGTAATGGTTTGTTTAAACAAAAAATAGTATTTATAACTCAAATGATTCAGTCAAGAAATGGAGTAAGATATTAAGGAATTTTTACAAGCACTGTTTGTGTTCCAGACTTTTGGAATATAAGTACAGATTTGGGTACTTTCATCTTTGCAAACACAGAACAAACAGACATCAAAAGACAAATAAGAATATTTTAAGGTATCTTTTTCCCCTCTATAGCACAAAAGATCTTGTACGTAAAAGCTGAAGAAACACAATTGTAAGTTACAGCAAGGTTCCTTTTCAAGATGTGTTCTGTACTAGTGGAGAGATCAGAACACTTATGCTTTGAATCACCAATGTGAAAAATGCTGGAAGGCTGAGGGAGTAATATGTTTTTAAATTCAGTTATTTTGCTGAAGAAACTTAAAAATAATTATTTTACATCATATTATCATTATATACTATCTGTCTTCAAGGAAAGGAGAGCAATGAAGAGGAAAGAGGGCTAGGTATAGACTTCATTCACAAAAGCAATGAAAAAAGAGGTGTCTTTATGGTGGTATATTTTTCATACCTGGTGGTGGAGAGATTAGAGCAGTTTCTGCATGGTGGGATGTTCTGAGATAAGTTTTTCTGTCAGGGTGGTTTTCATTTTTAAAAAATGCCTCTGTGTGCACTGAGGGAAGGAGAAGGAGAGAGTGAGGAAGTGACATAGATGAGGTTTTGTGCTTGTATGGGAAGAATAAAGTCTGGGTGTTAGAAATTGACAGGCAGCACTGTGTGCAACATAGCAGAGGTTTGTGCACTGGAACGTGCCAGCCAGGGACTCATCAGATCTCCTTGGGCAGAAATCGTAAGCAAATTTCCTTGCCTTTCTCCATGAGCCCGTAAATCTTCCCATGTTTTGCAAAAGTCCCTCTGTACTAGATAAGGTCTTGTAACTGTTGGAATAGTTTTGTGTTTGTAGAGGTCCTCACTATGCATTTATCTTCCAGTTCAGCTGGAAAAAATTCCGGCTTGGGGAAATTCAGGACAGCGAGTCAATGCTTTGGGCCTCATAAAAGAAACCCTGCAGGGGTGGAGTATGGTGGAGTATGTCTGAGTTGTGATGGAGAGGGGAGGAACAAGTCAGAAAGGTTGTATAGGAGCAGTGCTGTGTGCAGTGGTATTGGTGCTTCAGGTTTCACTTGCCTTTTGTGGATGGTTAAAACTCCAGAAGGGGTGATACTAGACACAGTCTGGCTAGACAGCTGAGTCACAGAAGAGGCAAATCATCACAAGACCTTGAGTGAGAGTTGGCAGGGAATTACGAGGACATAAGTCTGTGATGCCGTTCGTATCTATGAGGGTGTGCAAACAGCAGTGAGCCAGATTTCCAGAATGCTTTAACTACTGTGATATTAGGCAGGAAAAGGCAAAGTCTCCCTATGTTTTCACAGAGGTGAAATTGTAATAAAGTTCTACTAGGGAGCTTCAACTAGGGTAGTTATGGAAAACTGAATCTTGATACTGGGGGGTTGATTAAAGCATTTAGAAAATAAGCCCTAAAAACATTTCACACATACTAGATATTGAAGTCTATTCAGCCCTTTCAATATATTTTTTAAATGTTGGGGAGGAAAGCACATCATAATTTGGTTAAATAACTGCATTCTTCAGCTACTGTACTTTGTTATTCATTTAAAGAAGATGGTGTATTGAACATATGAAGGTAGGAACTTACGTTTGAGGTGGTTTTTTACATTGCAGTTTACTGTGCACTAACTTTAAGTATGCTGTTTTGAAATACTGGACTTAGATTACATTAATAAGGTATTTATTTAGATCTCTCCTTCACAAAGAAGCCATTGTGAGGCTGCTTTGGGGCTCACTTTGACATCTAATGAGCAGCAACCCCAGGAATGTACAGATGCATACTCCACTTGGCAAATATAACGCCCTCCTTTCCTGGAAGAAAGGAAGGTCAAAGAAATTAACTTTGTTAGAAATAGTAATCTGCTCATTGTGTTTAATCTTTTTCTCATATTAATGAAAAGAAACTGACAATGGTCACTAATTCCTATCTGCTTTCATATGTTAAAGCTGAGAAAAGCTTAATTTGAAGTATGAAGTGACTTTCATTGACTTTGGGGGCCAACACTGCAAGGCAAGTTCTCTGTGTGTCTTAGAAGTCTCTCAGAGTGAAGAGAACTCAGGTTAACACTTACAGTATGATTAAATGTGTTTTTAAAATCTAAAAATCTTATTTGAAACTTTAATTGTGCTGCAGCTATTTAGATTGCAGAACACCGGTACTTCAGGAGTGAATAGTTGTACAATTGCTTAATATATTAATAAAAGCTGCAATTAATTTTTTTTTCCATATCCACAATAAAAAATGCCAGGTGTTCTCTTAAAAAGCTGTCATGTAAAAGGGTTGATTTTCTCAAACCATTTGTGTTTGATTAGTCTGTCAGGGCCCTAGGAAAGCTGATGCCCTTGTGCCCCACCAGTCTGTCAGTGTCCCATTAAGGGGACCCTTCACTGAACAGGCACTGGATCAGAGGGCAGCTCCACTGATGTGTTCAGGGTCACACAGCATGAGAGACAGCTCTTCCTGGGGCTCCACAATGGAGTCTGTGAGCCACTGCCAGCACCCTTGAACTCCCACTAACAGTATACAGAATAACATTCTTTAGTAATACAGTAGAAGATTGTCGCAGGTTAAAGTTCAAAGATTGCTGGTGATAGTATCTGGCTGCAGGATTGTATTCAAAGCAGTATATGAATAAGCTCTAATTCTTAACAAAAACTAGCTTGAAACAATCAGTGTACTTAAAAATACAGTTCTTACCCAATAGGCATCCCTGTGGGGGAGAAGGTGACTCCCTCTGACTGATCTCAGTTGTTGTGATGGAGTATTCCCTATCTTCTCCCCATTTCTAACTTACTTTTATACTATTTTTTATGTTTGGGAGGAGCATGTATTGTGAGTGGGAAGTTGGGCACATTGACTGCTTTCCATCTGGGGAGTAGCAACCACATTTTCTCCCTATAATTTTCCATACTGTTATAACTGTGTCTGTAACTTTCCACTGCTCTCCATATTCTGTTTCATCCCCCCTTAGCATGTACATTAACTGCAATTTTTGTAATTTTCTTTAATTTTACCCGTCTTTTCCCCACAGCAACCCTGTTATTTCAAGTGTTCATTGACATACTTTTAGCAAAAATATTTTGAAAAAATTGGGCAGAAAAAGGATGTTTTGAGCTCTGCAAATCAATAGGAACACATCAGAGCTTTGATATGAAAAATCATACAGATTTATTCTCTTGGTTCTTTTTATATTATTACTTATCTTTTATTGTATTTGCCTAGTATAACTGCATCAACTGAATAGGCATGAGGTGGCACAACTCTTGGGAGACTGCCTTTCTGAAACTGGCCTCTCAAAACATTTTTCTTCAAATATTTTTTTTCTTTTTTTCTTTTTTCTTTTTTTTTAGTTTCTAGGAGACATGATTATGAAATTAAAAGTGAACTCAATTAATGAAGAGCTGTCTTCTTGGTTCCCCTAAAACAATAAGTCTGAGAGAGAGGTGAATGGTTTGATTAATTTCTATGTGTCATTAACTTCCGTGCCCTCAGATGACAATGTTAATATTCACAATGTGAATTATTTCTCAGCTGATTGGTTTAGGAGGAACACACAATGCATGTACTTATTGCATGATCTAGCACTGTGCCTAACAACTCTTTGGTTGCCCTAAAACTAGAAATGCCCCTGCAGTCCTGCTTTCATTGGTCATTATAGACGGCATGGTTGAGGTTTTACAAGGCAAAAAATCTGTGGCAATTACCAACTGCAAATGTGAAGCAAAGCAAAATCCAGAATGACTAGTAATGTATGGACTGATATATTGATACATGCCTAAATAAATTTAGCTGACTATAAGCTGTTGAGTGTCTCAACTTTATCTTTAAACTGTTGTCTCAAATCTCCCAGCCCATTAGACCTAAGTAGTTTAGAATTCAATGATCTGATTGCAGAGTTCAGAGATTATTAGAGCAAATGGGGCCCGATCAATGCCTTGGGTCATCTTTTCAGTGTGTTAATTAATTAATCAACAGGAACAGAAATATATGTGTAATGCAAATTAAGTCAGTCTCAAGTTACTAGAATACCAGAATTGGTCATACACAGGAGAAGGGAATCCAAAAGCAGCAGGATATTAGTGCTTTTATCTGTGTAACACAACTTTCTTTAGTGATGTCCTGAACTAGAGATATTTGCAGGATTAGTCTGGTTGTTTCTGCTGTGCTCTGCTGGAGAAATGAATAAGCTTTTGAGGCAATGGAAGAAATTCAGTAACTGAAATATTAATGATTCACAGTCAGCCCTTGATTCTGTTTGTTGTCACTGCTTCTCTTCATTTACATTAACCCCCAAAACAGGTTCTTTTGCTGTAATCTAGTACCAAATGCAGTTTCCCTAATCCCCATGTCCACAGTGAATTGCAATATTTCCCTATGAAACAAAGTAATTTTATGTGGTGTTTTCTGTTATCTTTGCCAATTATTTCTTCAGGTTGTTTTTTTTTTTCCCCACAGTTTTGTCTTTTAGTATGGAAAGCCATAAGCTTTGTTCTCCCCTAGTTTCTCCTTATTAAAAATCTTCTATCTTTGGTCTTCAGAGTACATGAAAATGCTGTGCTGTTTTTCTCAAGGACCGTATATTGTCTCCTTTGACTGAGGGAGTTAGATACTTGATTTGTTTTGGACATTGGAGACGTTCTTCTATTCCTGTATGTGGACCTCTCCTTTCACCTGTGGGCATGAACCGGACCAACTCATTGCTCAGGTCATGTCTCTCTTTAGAACCAATAAAGGTTTTAGGTTCAAACCCTGAAGTACGTCCTGTCAGGCTTCTTGCTTCACTTCTGTTGTGGCTTTTTATGCACACAGTAATTTTTATTAACAATAAAAGGTTTGTGTGCATAGTTGGGATAAAAGGAAAAAAACCTGGGGTTTCAGAAAAGAAAATGAATTATCAGTGCCAGAATTTGGCCTCACAATTCCTACAAACAGGAAAAGACAGCATTCAATTAAAACTCCAAAAGGTGGTTTGTCACAAACCCCATGGACTGGAGCACAAGGGCTACTTCAGCTGCTCTGCCATCACCTGCTGGGTTTGGAGCCAGCAATAGCAATTGGCCTGCCACCAGAATTTCCTGTTGTAGTGAAATGACCTGTCGTACCAGGTAGAATTTTTCCTAAAGCCAAGGGCCATGAAGTTGGCTAAGCCCAGCCAATAGATCCTTTGCCCAGCTCTTCCCTTGTTCAGCTTTCTCATAGCCATGGCAGGAGACAAAAGATGAAGAGGTTGGTAAGGCAAGTTCTGTGTAGGTATTTCACACTCATCTCAAAGAGACAATTTTCTGTTCTGTCACTTGTGTGATTTTATTTTGTATGTACATAGACAGATTCCTTGAATCATCACATAAGTTATAAATTCCATTTTGTTTCCATGAACTGTGAGTCTCCCTGTGCCTGGGGCTGTCATGTGCTAACAAGAGACAGGAGGAGTGCCAGAGTGTCAGTCATTACAGGCTCTTTCCATCTAGTTTACGCTTAACCAGGAGGAGCAAATGTGGAATGAGATCTTAAATAAGGACAGCATATCCCTCCCACAAGGAATCAAGACAAAGCAGCCAGGTGGTAATGTTTGGATTTCAAAGCCAGGAAGGATTTTTCGAAGCAGAAATGGCTTGGTCAGGAAAGATAAAATGATGCACGGACACACCAGAGAGGTCTTGAGACGCAGAGGTGGTGGGGAGGCAGTGGAAGCCTCTTCTTCACTGGAAGAAACTGATGTCTGTTCTTCTGGGGAATGGGAGGGGAGGGTCCCTGAGCACCAAAGGGGATCTCACAAAATCTCAAGGAAAATTCAACAGTGAGGAAACGTAGGCAGAGAGATGTATGTGTGTTTACTATTTCATATGGCTTTGTGTATCTCTTGTGGTCATTAAAGTGAAGAATGGCTGCTTTTGAGACAGTTTGTAAAGTCTGTGCATTCCCTGATTCAGTTCTGTGGGAGCCTGGAGAGAGAAATTGTCACTCAGCTGTTGACTGTAACTGAGATCTGGGAAAGAGATCTGTGTCAAAGCCGTGGGACATCAGCAGCAGTTGCAGAGTCTAAGCCAGGGTCTCTCCTTTTAGAAGGGAGAAGAGATTGCCTGGAGACCCAAGGCAGATAGGAAAACTTCAGAGTGTTTTTACGTGGAAGCAGACAGAGGCTTTGAGAGAGCCTCACAAGAGGTATAATCTAGGCTGTAATATCTCAGTCTTTAAATTCTTACCTGTAGTAAAATGAAACTGAGCGAAAGAACACCAAGGCTTGCACATAGTGAGATAACAAGAGGGACCATTGGTGGCTCCTAGCATTATCTGGCAAACACATGCACACAAGCGAGCTGCAAAATGGAAGTCAGACCACGTACATCATCATAATTTGCACTAAACCCAGGAGTAATAACTCCCATCAGCAGACAGGCTGTTAGCTCAGGCTTAGTGCCATGCTACAGTAGCTACATGGCTGCTGACTGCTGTGGAGCATGGGAGAAGGCAGCCCCTGGTTGCTGGCAGCGTGGTCAGGGTGAGTCCCCCTGCAGCTGCCCTGTGCCTGGCGGGCTCGGGTGGGACCGCCACTCCCTGCCTGTGTGTGCTCACCGGGCACCGTGGCCAGGGGGCACCAACAGCTTTCCAAGGTGGAGCAAGGCACAAGCTCCTCTGGGGCAATCTAAAAGGACAGAAATGCTCAAGAGGATAATGTGGAGCAAACTGATGTAAATGGCTCCTCTGCATAAACTGCAATTTTTGTAATTTGTTTAGGGATTGAGGGGAGTGCATTTTGCTGTGTGGTTTTGGTTTGCATGCATTCAGAAAGTGTTCTGAATTTTTTTTTTTCCTGAAAATATAATTTAACTGTTGAGAGGGAGGTGAAGGTTTTGTGATGAAAGGAAAATACTTTAATAGGAAAATGGGGGATTAATGGGTTGTCCATGCTCCCGACATGCTAGGTCTGAAAATAGATGAACTGGCTAGATAACCTTGTATGATTTTTACATATGTAAATGGACATATAGCTACGTATCAATATAAAATATTAGTGCATATTTACTGTATAATAATTAATTCAACTTTATAAGCAAATTAAGATTGCCTCACATTTACATACAATGTGAAGAAAAGTCCCTTTATCCTCTGTAACTGCAGCATTTGGCAGATTCAGGAATAAATAATCTTTTGTGGCAAGGGTATGCCTTATCAAACATATGCAGATCAGTGCTAATTAATGCTAATTAAGGTTTCCTGTCTATCTAGCTGGAAAAACGTCCAAATGTTATGAAATCCAGTTAGTATGCCTATTACCCTAATTGTTTTATATGGGATGGTTCTTAATTAAAATATGTAAATTTACCTTAATTGCTATATACTAATAGAGGTTCATGTTATCTCACTAAAAATGACAAGATGGTGAGGAGGGGTACTTAAACAAATAATTCTGATACGTTTGTAAATAAATGACCTTTACTCAAAATTATTTTTAATTGGAAATTGGCAAAAGGAACATTTTGCCATCTATGTTTCTCTTTCGTTTTAAATAATGTCAGAATTTACAGTTCTTTGTTAATATAGATCTGGTGACATCGTGGCTTAATTAAGACTACTAAACAAGTCAACATTTTGTGTGTTTACTACGTGTTTCAAAATTGTTTGCTAACCTCACATTGACCTTCAGAAATGTCATACTTTACAATATTAATCTTTATTTTCAATTTTTTTGGGTTTTTGTTTTTTTGATCATATGGTTTGGTTTGAGAAGTTTGATGTACTGGTGCACTTTTGCTGGTGCCTGGCCCATGCCTTTGCAGCAGAGAGGCTGGTGAGCTGCACCTCTTTGAGCTTCACCCAGGAGTGCAGGACATGGACTTGGACCACCTTTGGTGGGATGGTTCCCATGTCTGCTGGGACATGACTGAGGCCCACACAGGTTTCTACACAAGGTCTTGTGTGGCTTCTGCCCAACACAGAAGCACTATTTGGACGATATTTTGTATGGTGCTTCGTAGGTGTACAATATTGGAGTTTTCTTTATCATTATCATGCCATTTTACACACAGAGAAAACATTTTTCTCCTCTGATGTAAAGAATTTAATTGGAAAATCTGCTAATTTAGAGAATCGCTCTATAGTTGTATTTTTTTTATTCACCTGGTACATTTTAACTTGTATTATATAATATACACCAACAACATAAAGCTCACTTCGCAAAATCTGTCTGAAAGTATGTCCTGTTTTGCAGGATATTGTAACCAATGTTTCTCCAAGGATTGTGCGTGGAACTACTTCAGGTCCTCTGTATGGCCCAGGCCAAGGGTCTTTTCTGAACATTGAACTCATCAGCGAGAAAACAGCAGCATATTGGTGTAAAAGCATTGCTGAACTGAAGGCTGACTTTCCAAACCATGTAAGTGCCACTTAATCATAAAGATGCAACATACTTACTTGGCATCTCTAATTTACAGATGTGTGAAACCCACATATTTAGTATCTTTTCAATAGAATGCAAACTGTTTTATTGACATACAAGTACATTGTTAAAAACTATGCGGAGGACAGTCATGGTTTTTTCATTAGACTGATGTTTAGTTTCAAACAGAAATATCAAGGGAAAGA
>NW_005054336.1:4332681-4342161 GCF_000277835.1 Geospiza fortis | reverse complement strand
GGAAAGAGTTGATTCCAGTGTGGATACTCAGCAGTTCTGTTGTGAATAATTTTGTATTTAAGATGATATGTAATTTATAATAAGAATTGTTACTGTGAATTGAATTTGATTATAAAATGAATGTGTTTTTTTCATTCTTAATCCAAGCGAGAAAGATGCTTCTAGTATTTTTATAAACAATCGAGTAATCTAGGTGAAAAAACCCAACACTTAAAGTTAGCTTCACTAGAAAGATAGAGTTTTGTTAGAGCCTGTTGGCTGTGGGGAATACCTGTCTCTGAAAGGTAATAATCACAGTTGGGAGGAATGACACCAGCTAGCTGGCATAAATGGTTTTCAGCTACTGTTCTTGTGAATAAGGACGATGAGGTAGAAAGTAAAATTCTCCTCAATCATTATATTGAATGGATAGAACTAGAAATCCCAGAGCCTGCATATCTTTTGTCTTGAAGTTATTACCTCCGTGCTTCAGCTATAAGCAAAATAAGTGAACATTCCTGAATATATTATGACTTGAAGATAATCAAGAGGTTTTTTTTCTAATTCCTGGTGTTTAAATGTGCACATCAGCAAGTATAAAAGTGTTTAAACATTTAATATTGACAGTGAGAGTGCTGCATGTTTAATATTCTACTTCTCTGTGAATGGACTGTGTGTTTCGTTGCTGAGATTCTCATAACTTTATTTACTGCGACTAAGCTTCATCATAATGAAAGCATGAACCCAAAGATAATATTCTATTCCCTAATTTTGATTTTTATATCCTTTGTAAAAGTCCCGGATATTGCATGCAGGCAGACTGTTGGCCATTTCTGCTGTGGGAGTGCTATCCCACTGCATTCTTCACCAAAAACCCCTCACAGCACTTTATGCCTGAGATCAAACTATTCTCTTCTGTGAGGAAAAGCACTAGGAGCATTTCAAAAGGAAGATTTGAATTTTCTGAGACCTAGCATTGTGTGTGGGATGAAGAAGTCCCACTCTTCCAGAGTTCCTGGGGTGAGCATCTTCTGATCATCCCTCATTATATGTGAGTTATTACTTTGAGAATGTGAATTCAGTCTCTGCACGTTGGCTATGGCTGCTACTGTGGCATCTTTGAGGTTGGTAATGTCTGCGTGGGCACAGGGGAAGCAGCACCCAGCAGTAGACCTTGGCATTGCTTACAGGGATTTTTAAAACATGCCTGTGAACTCATCTAAGAACTGTCATATAATTATAATGGTAAATTTGTTGCTAACTGAAAACAGAATTTTGTTCAGAGGAGAAGTCTCTTGGTGCTTATTTTGAGATATTCTGTATAATTACAGTTCGCAGAATTTTCTTCACCCAATTGCTGTTCGCTCCTCTAGAAAGGGTTTTTCAACATTGTGTGTTTTATTAAAACCAAAACCAGTTTCTGAGAACTGTTTGCGTGAACTTAATTAACAAGCAAAGAATGACATTTTCTGCTCAAATGGAGGCCGAACAGATGAGGACACAAGTGATTACAGTAAAAAAACTGATCTTACTCTGGCAAATTTTAAAAGCAAATCAAAACTTACACATAATTGCTTTTGCTGTGAAATACAAGTTAGAGTGAGATTTATGTTACAGATGAAAAGGATATGAGCAAAATAGCCGCCTCACTAGGAAATGATCCCACAACAGCATTCTATCTCGTACCATTGGGA
Organism: Geospiza fortis; assembly: GCF_000277835.1. Taxonomy (NCBI): domain Eukaryota; kingdom Metazoa; phylum Chordata; class Aves; order Passeriformes; family Thraupidae; genus Geospiza; species Geospiza fortis. The sequence goes on along the minus strand of NW_005054336.1, from coordinate 4,340,488 downwards.
AGAAGCAAACCATAAAGGACAGTTAAATTCCCCCAGAAGAGGCTAGGATGTAAACTGAATTTTGCAGTGTGTTGTGCAGAAGAGGACCACCAGTCACCAGCTCCTTGGGCAATGCCACTTAACTGTGGCGTGTTGCCTCTATAAATCAGGAACCAGCATCTCCCTTGTGCTGTCTTCAGCCCCTGTCGTGGGTGGCCTCATTCTTTGTCTCTTCTGATTCTTGCTTCTAGCTTGCAAATATCTCTGACTGGCAGTCTTTCTGTTTCTGCTCTTCTATTAGCTCCTCCCTTTGACCCCAAGTCTACTTCAAGTGGATAAGGGAGAAGCTGCCATCACCAGGAACTTGCTTCAGTGCCACCAGCAGAGACTAAAATATTGTAAGGGTCCAAGCAGAGGAGAAAGCATAAAGTGTCTGGATTTTGTATGTTCCCTGGTAAAGTATTATCAAAAGCTTCTTACTGGGGTCAACCTACCAGAGATGGGAAATGCATAAATGTCGTTTCATGACTGAGACACACAGTGGTTTAAGTGCTTTAGTTAGTGGGGTGAAAGAACTAACACTAATGTCACAGCAAGTCCCACTTTCATGTTTTATTCACCAAGGAGATACCTGATTATATGGTGTATTGGTGGATTATATGGTGTATTGGTGTACTTTTCAGCCAAAACATAGCTGAAAAAATGACAGAGTATGGTACATTCAAGAAATTAATTCACCTAGGAAATATGAATTCAGCCAAGTAGAACTCCCCTGATGATATGAACAGGAAGGAAAACTGTGTGGAAAAAAAAATTGCTTTTATGTTAGCAAACATCTACAAAATTTAGTCATTGGGAAATGGCTGAGAAAGTTTGAAAAAAAGTTATAAAGTCTAGGAGGAGAACTTACTGCTAAAATTTTATATTCGCATACTTGACAATAGCTACAATCTGGCCATTATCTGTGCTGGGAACTGTGAATACTGGTGGTGGCAGTATGTCTTGGTGACCTGGTAAAGCAAGGAGCTTTATCATTTGCACTGAGGAGAACAAGCTTGAAAAGAGCAAGGTTTGAAAATAGTAACTTCTCTGTAGAAAAATTTATACCAAAGTTTCACTAAGAAGGTGGTGAACACAAATGCCAAATAGTCTTTCTACACCTTCCTGTAACTGGTGCCAAGTAGATGATAATAAGGTAAACAAATGAGTTAAAAACCTCAGTATGCTGATTAGTTTGGGTCTGGGTATGTGCAGGAGTCTGGGTATGTGTCACAGTAGTACAAATAAGGGCTTTGACAGGACACTCCATGAAATCGATTGCAGGGGAAATGTCATTCCCTACCAGACTAAGAGAAGTCCATCACAAACAAGCAAATGTCCGAGAAATTTGTACCACAAGAAAGAACTGGGATCTTGAAAGAAGATGCCCAATTTATTATTTTTTTAATATTGCTATGTTAGTATATTGAAGTCTTAAAATAAGTTTTTGGCCTCCTAGTGCAACACAAATGAGTTTGATCTCCTCCATGACTCTAGGGAATGTACATAGGATAGCAGATTGTCAGCTGTGACACTGAATCTGTGATTCAGATATCAGTGGCATGATGCGTTGAATTGAGAAACCTCTTCTGCTAGAAACAGTAAGTACTCATGGACCCCCAAACTAAGCTGAAGACTCTTGTCTTAATGTTTGTTCTGCTGCTTGTGGAATGTTGCTGACAGTCTCTCTGATAGTTACTCAGCAGACAGCAGTTTTTCAGGGCTGAAGCTGTTAAAGATGTATTTTTGTTCAACATTTTGTTCAGAATGTCCCAGGAACACCTGTTGGGAGTAGCCATGATATAGAGAGTATGAGAACAGATCACTGGATCCCAGGCTGGTAACCATCTTCTTTGTAGCATTGTTGGTATTGGATTTTTTGGATTTGTTTTTTTTTTAATCTCCTGGAATGGTGCAATTAGTTTTTATATTATGAATTTTTTTCTACCATAGAAGTATGAAATAAGGCTGCTGGGTTTATTTGGATTTGGTCTTTGTGGGTTCTTGGTTTGATTTTTTTAGAAGTTAGGTAACAAACCCAGATTTAGTTTAATTCTACCCTGTGAGGACAGGAGAAAATAAAGGGCTACAGAGGAGGAAAAATACAATGTTAACAGGCATGTATTGAGTGCATTGCTCCTACAAATAAATTCTGGTGCAGAAACGTTGAATGTTCAAAGAGATGAAGTTATAAGGTGAATAGAAATAGACTTGCAACGGTTATTTGGATATTTTGCATGGGGAGGTTTAATTGATTTGCCAGTGTGATCCCTGAAGTGGTGTCCTCCATATCAATCTTGTTTGGTTCAGCTCAGGTATTAAAAATGGGTTTTGTCTACAGAGTGGGAGCAGCATTAATCTATTTTTATAAACCTTTTTCCTCACTAAGTTTGCACTAATAGTAGACCCTGTAATTTGGTTACTGAGAGGGATGGATCAGAATATCTAAAATTGCTGTAAACTCCTTTGAGACTTAAAATTAAGGGACATTAGATGGAAAACATTTTAAGATACAGAGGACTCATAGGCTTTACAGCTTTACTGCGAGAAGGTCAAAGTTAGATTTCTCGCTAGAGGTATTAGTAATAATTTATTTTTGCAGGTATTATAGCTTTTGCTTTTAATGGGTATTTAAAGGCCTGTGGGATGTTGTACATAGTATTTGCATTTTGAGATATCAGTCATGGACTTGCTTCAGGTTAAAAAAGCAATAGTTTTGCTCTTCCTAGACCTAGTATAGATAGCTTTACCTTTCCCTCACAGAGAGATGATACTTTGTACTCCAAAGACCTACTAAGTTGTTTCTCCGTGTGACGAATCTTACGCATTTTGACATGCTCAGTATCTACAATCTTGGAATAAAACATTTCTAAACAATCACATAGGTGGTGGGCCATGCCCATGTGGACTTCCCTTGGTACCAACATCAACATCAACCCATCATAATGGGGAGGGTGTGTGCTGTGCATTCTCAGAGGACTTTGCTGAAAGTCCAGATGCTTCTCCATGTGAACTGAAAAGGACAGATCATAGGGGGAGAGAACCACAAGCTGGGCATCCTAGAAGCCTGCACACTCCCAGAGGTGCAGAACAGCTACCTGGGTTGCTTTATCTGAATTTCAGGCCCTCAGATCACATTTAAAAAGCTCCAGAAGTTGTTATTGCTGCAGCTTAAACTTCCCAAAGCCAGCCATCATGGATGCTTGGTAGGAGGTGAAAAAACCCACACAGCAGTTGTTAAATTCACCATATGGAAAAGATCCCTTTCACTACAGAAAACTGGCAGTAGGCCCATTCCCTTAACATCAGAGGAAATCCTAGCTGAAAAGGGAAGGTGAGGTTGGAATAAGGCACTCACACTCATTGCCTTGTCCAGGAACAGAATCACTTGGCCCTTGAGAGTGTGGAGCACAAGAGTGGCCATAACTCCTCCATTTCCAGCGACTGCTGTGGTGGGGAGAAAGGAAGAGATCTCAGAGCACATGGCCACATCTCCTTTTTCTCTTTGTCATTCACCGCGAGAAAAAGGGAGGATGAAAAAAGTAAAGAAAAATACTTCATAGAAAAGAGAAGAAAAAAAGCTGCCCCAAAAGAACAGCAGACACATTGACAACATACCTCTGCATGTTCTCGGGAAGCTTTTGCTTTTCCCCCATCCTGAGGGTGTCCCTATTGCTCCTAATCCTGGTTCAGCTCTTTGTGAGCCAGCAGGGTGCATTTTTTCCATGTTCAGTCCAAGGAGGAATTCAGCAAGAAGTCTGATTTACACAGTGAACAAAACCAAAGCGTAGTAAAAGAAATGTTGATGTGTTGTGTCTTCGAGATCACGTTTGCTTATAAGGAAGGAAATTTTTTTGGAAAGACTTTTCCACAACACATAAAATCTGCTTAAGCCTCACATGACCTGAATCTTAATAGAGATGGGTCTGAGCTAAAAAATACAGTGATGTAAATTTTCATTCCTTGAGGCTTAGGTGTTAGTTTAAAAAAAAAAGAGAAAATACAGGAAAATTCTCATCTATCATGTCATCTACCAGCATGTCTTGATAGTCATGTTGGCTATAGCAGATCTTCTTCAGCCTTGAAAAGTAACAGAGAAGTGGTGTGCAGTCGATGTAAAATCTCTTTTCTGGGATAGATCTGGGAAATTACAGGGTTAACATTTTTTATCATTCTATGCAAATTGGTAAAAGCTGTTCTAAAAAATAGAACTAGTAGAAAGAAAAACAAACAAAAGAGTGAAGAACTCCCTTTGTAGTATGTTATGCCTTAAAAAAAAAAATGTTCTTTGAGGACATAAAGAGAAATTCAGATGATAAAGTGAGCTTGGGTTTCCAGGAGTATTTGATAGGGTCCTTCACTGAGGAATTTGAAAGAAATTACTTATTTTGAAATATATTTGAAATATTTGAAAGAAATTAAGATTAGAGGAAGCAACCTACATGAGCAAATAACCAGTTAAACATGGGAAACAATATTAAGGAATAAATAGTCAAATTTTACAATGGATAGAGAGCTGCAGGAAAATTCTTTAGGGATCTGTACTGTGTTCTGTGCTATTCAAAATGTTTATTAACAATCTGGAAAAGAGAGAAAATTTTAAGAATGTCAACTTTGCTGATAATAGTGTGTTATGTAGGGAGCTAAAGATGAGAGCTGACATAAAGCTTTATGAAGAATCTTGCATTACTGATTGACTCTCCAATAAACTGCCAGGGGAAAAAAATGAAAGTAGTATGCAGATGGAATAAACCAATGATAAATTTATATGTACAGTAAGTGATTTTAAGCTAACTGTACTAGGATTACAGTAAGCGAGCACTATGAAAATCTCAGCTTAATGCTGAATAACATTGAAATAAAGCTTATCAAGCGCAGAATTTCTAGGAAAGGAAGAAAACAAAGCAAAACCCATCACTATGTCAGCATGTTGATTCTTTTTTTTCCCTTCACATTTTGAATACACTTTGTGATTCACATCTTGGTGGATTGGAACCAGAAGGGTGATAGGTGGAAATGAGTGATAGGAGATTCTTCACCACATGGCTCGGCAGCTGTGGAGCTCATACTCGTGGGGCATTGCCAGTCCTAGGGGTACATACAGGCTGAGAAAAACCCACTGGAAAACTATCTGAAAGCATCACCTCTGACTCAGGGAATTCCTGTGCCACAGATTTCTTAAAAGCTGGGCAAGTTTTTTAGGGAAATACTACTGTGAGCTTGCCCTAGGGAGCTGCTGCTGGTGCGTGTGGGAGAAGGGGCACTGAGCTGTGTAAGCCATTCCTGGGATTTGCACTGTCAGTGCACAAAGAGGAGCTCTTAGGTTTGCACCCAGGATCAGAAGCCCTCTGTGCCTCCCAGTCCTGTCTCAACCTTTGGACCATTGTTCCTGTGTTACATTTTGACAACCTGATTAGCATGTAACTACATTACTTGAACTGAAGCTGAGATACAGATATATTTTGTACTAGTCTGAAATGATGTGCTAAGGGGTTTGTAATTCAAATGCTACTTTCAATTTACTAAGATTTTCTGCATTTCCAGAGGGTCACCTCAGACAATCCTACATGCAGTAATACAAGAAAATCTGCTAAAAATTTACACACAGACAGTATCTGATCATGCATGTTCAAATGACCATGAAGTACACGTCATAATGTTTGATCCCAGCTGCACAATATTCATACAGCGTTGGTTTTTTTACTCTAAATTTTTAAAAAATATGATTATTAATCTGGCAAAGAAGTGTAAACACATACTCTGGCCATCAATTTGAGGGAATTTTATTTTAGGAAAGCACATATCTGTTGCTGGAAACTGCGATCTGTAACTGAAAATAGGACCACATATTAAGTTCAGTGAGATTTTTACAATCAATTTATGATTCAGATGTACATGCTTGTGGTGACAAAATAAGATTTTGGGGAAAAATGTGAGAAGGTCTTGTTTGTTTTGCACTTGGAAACTAGTGCTTTGTTGAGAAACTTTGTTGAAAACTAGTTTAGTGCAGAACTGTACTTTCTTCCTAGACATGTTATAAAGCCATAACTTATTTTGTTTGTTTTACTGTCACGGCTAAGGTTTGAAAAATAGTGAGTAGTTCAATAAAGCAGAAGACTATTTGGACATATGCTAAGAATATACTTTTGATTTAAAAAGTGATTTATTGATCTCTGGGAAAAAAAATAAAATTCACAGTTCTGTGTGGACTATGAACACATCTTTAAAACTTTAGCCTTGGGGTAAGAAGTAGGAGAAAATTAAAGCAGTTTCTGAAATACTTCACCAACCATCTCCTGGAAAATGACCCAATCTGTTTGATTATTGGAAAAGACAAACTCCTTAATGGCTAGCATCAGCTGAAGCTGCTTCAGGATGTGCTTTGGCAGTTGCTGCTAGAAATTCTTTTCTGCAGAGATGTGTGAGCGGTCATTAAGTAGGAGTATTGGCAAAGGAAATGCCCCAAACATAAAGACAGCATGATTAAAAAGATATTTCTGGAATGTAATTCTGCTGACAGTGACATGAAGAGTTGCATATTTCTGTTCATCTTATTAAAGTGTGAACATGCAGACTATTATTTAGAGGGAAAAGACAATCTCTTAAAAATCCCAACTGTTTTATCAGTTTGTGAGTTACTGTGTGTACAATGGAGTGCTTCAAAATTATCTGTGTGATCTGGTTGGGTATCAGGACTGTAGATTGTAGAAATGTCCTCCATAAACTGCAACAAAGGAAATGGCATCATGAGTTAAACCCCCTGTATGCTCAGATATCCATTTCGCCCCCTCAATCTGTGCTTAAAATAGCAATAACAACCTTGGTGCAGGGCTTTTCCTGGCAATTAATAACTGGCCAGGGTTAATGGCCCTCAGCAGTGCCTCAGGCCATCAACTCCTCCCAGCCAGTCATTACTCCCTGGGAAATGCCCTTTTCTGGGTAGTTATTGTTGTAATATTAAGATGTAGATGACGTTGGATGGAGATAAAATGACCTTGTGGCAATCTTACAAAATAAATGTTAAAAGTAAAATAAAGGCAAAGTTTTAAAATTCTTAAGAGTCAACAACCCATCAAAATTAAAATCTAAAGTTTGTAAAAATGACAAATTCTGCTAGTCTGATTACCTGTGCAAAATACATATCCCTTAAATATGTCTTCCTAATTTCCATTTCATGTTTGTCATAGGCAATTGGCTAAATTTTAGAATTTGATCTTTTAAAATGCACAGTACCTTTGACATTCATTTTATTGTCTGTGATACGATTTTAGTCTTTTATGAAGCACTGAGTATATGTGATTTAGATAATTCTGCTTATTCATCTTTCATATTACAGTATTTGTATTACAATAATAATAGGAAAGCAAATGTATACCTGATCAAAGTAGTAAGTGTATGCTGTTCCTGTAGCCTATATTCTGTAAATTCTGTGATGGGGTTTACATTTTAGGCATTCTGCTAGAGCTCTAATGAAGAAAAATATGAAAGCTAGGTCTATATTTAAAAGGCTTGCTCACATACTTATGTAGGCTAGGAATACTAAAAATAAAATGGCTTCTAGCTGCTGTCCTGGCAGAACCTAGTGTAGATGCAGTTCTACCACCAAACTGTTTATTTTTGTTCAGAAGCAAGTGTGGCGTTTGCTGCTCTGATCTGTGCTGGTAGTAGGAGAGCTGGCTCTCTGCAGACATGTTCTAGCTCAGACAAGAAAGGCAGAGGCACATGCTTGAATCTATCACAATTAGAGCCAGCTCTTCAGTATGATTGACAGCAGCTGGACTATATCCCA
>NW_005054336.1:4225705-4332667 GCF_000277835.1 Geospiza fortis | reverse complement strand
AAGATCTCAAATTCTGTGGGAAATGTGGGAATAAAATGTTCCAAGATGTTTTTTCTTTTCTTTATCTACCAAGAGGAACATGTAGATTAGCAGAATTCTTAGTGGGCTCTGAACTTATCTTATTCTACACCCTCAATACTGCTGGTAGCTTCTAAACTTTTTATGCACATTGTGTTTAAGAACTACAACCATAAACTTTTACATAGTCTTCATTACTATGCTTCTCATATCTGTCACAATTCTATATCCTAGATCTCAACTCACCCTGTTTTTTATTGTAATTATTTTATTTGATTGGTTTGGATTTTTTGTTTAGTTTCGGGTTTTTGTTTGTTTGTTTTTTGTGGGGTTTTTTGCTTCGTTTTTTTGTGGTGGGGTTTTTTGTTGGGGTTTTTTTTTTTTTTTTGGTTGTTGTTCTAATGAACTATGCTTAAAGGAACAACTGCTAAACATGCAAAATGAGGTGGCCAGCAGGATCCAAAAAGCAATCTTGCTCTCTTCATACAGTCTTAGTCTAATACACAGTTGTGTGAACACAGACATGCCAACCAATTGCCATGGGACAGCAAATTGCAGTGTGTCAGTGTGGTAACTACTCCTGTTGGGAACTTGCAGCAAATACAGCCTGATTCAACTTAATATGAATTTCTTCAATTTTGGACATAGCAAACCAGCCTTACCTCCTATTTTAGGGGTTTAGAAGAGCACTAGATCAGCCACTGGCTGCAGGTGTGCCCAGGGTAGGTAACTCATAAATCAGCAGTAACCTGCTTGTGTGTTGAAACCTTGTATTCAGAGCTGGTGGAGATGGTCTTTTGAGTGTTGAAGGTAGTGTGTGACAGTAAGTACTTATTTACTGAACTCTTAAACCTAAACAAATATTTTAAAGGATGGTTTATAGGAGACTTAAGTACATCCTTTGTTGTGAGCCACGTAGGTTAAATGCAAACTAGGAAACCAACAGAGTGCTTTTCTCTCCTGTTTCCTGCCACTACACTTTCCAGTCTCACATATCCCAGGAAGAATACTTTTTCACTGGTTATTTTTACATCTTTCTCACATTTTTAAGTGCAGGGTTCCTCATCTATTTCAAATTTAATTTTCTTTTACTTCTTTTTATGTTAAATATTTTTTTATAAAATTGTAGTTACGTTGATTCTTCTGTCTATACATAAAGATCTAATTTAAGTCTAATTTAAGTCTTATGTTTGGAAAATATATAATGAAGCTCTATTCCTAAATTTCAGGGCAGCATTTATAAAAATCTGCTTCACTTTTCTTGCAGTGTAATATGATATGATAGACTTATTCTTAGCTATGCCATTCTTGGCCACCTAGCCGTTTATGCTCTCTCTCTGTAACTGTATTAAAATCTGAATATGCTTGCAGAATGTTTCATTTAAGTTATATACAGCTCAGATGAGAGTATCTAAAGATTGTGCGATTTTATAGGTACCCCAAATTCTTACCTGTGTGCAGTGTCTGCATCTTAAAGCAAAGGGTGGGCATTAAAAATGTATGTGTGTTGTATTTGCATTCTCTCAATGTCTCTCTCAGCACACCTCTGGTTCCTAGTAGGACTTTTGCCTTTGATTCTGCCAAAGACATCCACACTTCACATGATTTATTTTCGATTTATCTTTTTGGGAGCACACTTACTCACAACTGGGACATTGATAAAAATCTCACCAACATTAGGGCTTTCATTTGAATGATCATTTGAATGAGGCTATAAGGCTGTAGAAAATTCAATGCATTTTAATGTTAAAGTGTCCAATCACATAGCATTATGCTGAACAAGTTAGGTAACAATTTTATTAAACTTCCAGATATGCAGTGAAATAGTAGGGCCTCTTTCACTTTCTCAGCATCTTCACATGAGCTTCCCTAAAATATGAAGAGGTGGGTCGAACTGGCACTTGAGGAGGAAAGATTAGTCAGAAGGTAACTGCCAACTTACAGCCCTTAATTTTGTATCTTCTTTGCTGCTGGAGTGTAGCCAAAAAACTACTTGGGTCATCAGACATAACAGCTAGCTACTTAAGTAAATTCTTATGTCTGCATAGAAAAAAAAAAAGCTACCCACTCATGAGATTTTTCTGATCATACCACAGATGGGAGCACTACAGACCTGCCATCAGGAGGTTCAGTGCATAGTGGCACTGTTGTTCCCTGAATTTTTGGCCCGCCTGGGAAATAGCAAGGGATTATAGGAAATATATATGCATAGATCAACAGAAAACACAGATTTTCATCTCCACTTCTTGAAAAGTTCTGTGCCTGACAGAAAGTAGAGTGTCTGTCTTTGATAATGGACTACTTTATTATAATTTTCACTATAGAAATATTTATACATGAAACATTTTTTTTCCAAATGAAGGGTTCTGGTGGGGTTGGATCCCACTGGCCTTGCTTTAGCCATTGGAAAGATAGCATGCTTTTAGCCCTGTGAATATTTGCAGATTGTCTCTGGTCGTGAGGTGAGCATGCCCCATTGATCAGGCAATGTGGGACTGTGAAGAAGCTCTCCTCTTTGTGAAGTCCCATAGCTAGACTGATACCTAGGGAAATAGTATTTTTATACTATTTATATAGTATTTAAATACAAAAAGTATTTAGAGACTGATAGTTCTCCCCCATTATGGCATTTAAAGCCATCAGATAATGTCCTGAGGATGGGACAAGTCTTATAGTCTGTTCCTACACATCTTCGTAACTACCACACCCTCGCCTCTCAGAAAAGCCTAACTGAATTTTTCTGAAAAAATCAGGTAAAATATCACTGATTTTCAGTATATCACTATGAGGATAATGGTGCACAGAGAGAGAGTGGGTGAGTTGTGGAGGATGCAACCTGGCTGACAAAATCGTTTAGTCCTTCCAAGCATCCCTCTGGCACCAGCAATGTCACATGATGAAGTAGATCACAGGGCTCTGAAGAGTAAAAAGGGAGGGGTTTTTCTTTCTGCTCTCTAAGTCACAATTTTCTCCTCTACTAGCACTGATACTGTTAGCTTTCTTGAGATTTCAAAACCCAAGGAAGTGAATTAAAAGAAGCCCTGGGGGGTGATGGAACAAGAGAAGAGATAGGATGGACTTCTCAGAGATGCAAAGAGACAGATTTGACCTGGGGAATTGCTAGCTGACAGAGTGCAGGGGTTACAAAACTGTGATGAAGTTATTAATTCTGTATTTTGTCTCTTTATATTTTCTGCTGAATTTGTTTTCTAATAAGTTAAGCAGCTTTGCTGCTGAGTAATTGGGGAAATATATCTGTATATATCTAGAGGCAGCCAAGGTCTGGAGGGGATCTTAGGGTTCCTTTCAGTCAGCAGCTGCTCATTCCCTCTGTGGGAACAGCCTACATGCCTTGAACATCTTTGTCTCCAGTTGGCTTCCCCTCTCAGAGGGGCACCCTGCAGAGAGTTGCCTGTGCTATTGTGGAAATAAAGAGCAACAATTAGCGAGGGGCTCAAAGAACTGTGGTTAAAAGGACTTTGTGTATCTGGGCAGAGAATTTGATAAGAGAAAAATTTCTAAAGGTGGAGGAAAAAAATCACAAATTTGTGCAGCCTTTTGCCAGGCTTGTTTCTCTTACGTGGTCTTGAGAATCAATAATGTGTCAGCACCCTGGTGAAAAGCTTTTGCTACAGGTCATAGCATGTGTCTGAAATATCATAGAATTAGATATATCCCTTTTCTCTTAGCTTCTCCAATAATGTATCGGCCTCCTCTGCTTTCTCTTTATATTAAATCAGTGTTGAAAGCACAGAAATACAGCAGGGGCATGCCAATTCCACACGGGCTTGCAGGCATTGTTAGAAAGAAACACTGCCAAAAATTAGTATCTGTCTTCACTCTTCTTTTGGATTCAGCCTTTACTCCATGTACTCATACATTTGTTTTCACTCATTATCAAAGAGACTAAAGGTTGAACTAGGATAGGTTTCCTATGAAAAATAAAATCCCAGAGATTCCATCAAATTTCCTGGGAAGTCTTTTGCCACATAGGTAATTTTCAATGTAATTTGAAGGGTTTACCTGAAGTACTGAAATTTTCAACAGTCTGTCATAAAATGGACACACTCTTCTAGTCATGTTAAATATTTGAGCTTCCCTGAAGTGCTCTATACAGGTGCTATATTCTCTTTCATTGTACATATGCTTTGGGGAACTCTTATTCCATGGTTCCCTTTTCAATGTTCAGAAGTTGCCACATCTTAATTAGAGTGCCCTGAGTCATGAGGGATGCATCAGACCTTTTTTTTTCTTGACCATTCACCTTTTTCCAGTTGCATTGCGAGTTAGCAGCACTCTCATTAGGTCACATTTCATTTTCATTTATGCACATTTCCATGTCTGTGATGTGTGCCTGTACATTTCTGTGTAGGCAGGGCCAAGGTAGCTCCTCTGCTGCCCTGGTAGTGCTGACACAGGGCTGAGTCTGACGTGGTAGAGGGGCACTTACAAAACCAAGCAGATCCCTTGTTTTTCTACAGGTGCAGCAAGTTCTAAAGTGCAACCTGCTTAGCTTTCTGCTCCCATCAAAGACACAAGTTGTGTTATTTTGCAAAGAAAAAGGTTTGTTCATAGCATTTGGTTTTTGTTTGTCTGAGGGTGTTAGAACCTAACAACTCTAGGCCTGATTTTGAAGTTGTAGCCCAGTGTACTCACTGAAATCCATCAAATAATCTCATTAAATAGGTGGATTTCATTGATAGAAGCAGAATCATCATATGAAAATAACTACCTTTAAAAATAAGCATCTCCATTTAGCCTGGGATTAGAATCTATGGTGTTTTCTGCTCATGCTGACTTTTTTATGTAATACATAAAGCAAATCATAGCATTTTCAAACTTTTATCATCATCTTTCTAGACTTAGTTGTGTGCTGATAATGTTTGTCCTATTTTTGTGTTGCTCTGTTGTATCTAATTTCCCCTTCCTTTAAAAAACAAATGGAAGATCTCACTATAAAGTAGCAAGGCACAGAAAGTGCTTTATTCCAAAGGGATGCTACAGCTGAATAATAAACATACTAACATCCCCTACTTGTCTCATTTTCATCTACGCAAACATACGTATTTTAAATGCAAGTGAAGGAGGAAAACAATGGATGGTTAGAGATTGTTAAATTATTTACTGGAGAGTAAATTCCCTGAAAAAAGAAGAGAGAAGAGAAGCAGAATTGCAGGTCAGCAGTGTCAAGACATTCTGCGTTGCTTGTCTTTATCATCATGCAGAATCTTTTTATTAAGGCAGTGCAGAAAGAATAGATTTATGGACTGAAGGTACGATGTTTCATATGTCCATATCCATCTAGATTGACAGTTCCTACCAGCATGAATTTCCCAGGAGAGACAGTGTTACTGGTGTCAGTGGATGGCATCATTTACTTCAATGTTCCATTATTAAATTGATAACAAGATAATTCCTCTGCTTCTCGGAGACATGACAGGTTTTACAATTGTTAACTTTCTTATTGCATGGGATTTGATGTTCTAGGTAGTTTTTAATAAGAAGCTTATTTTTATTTCGGTTCTGCAACAAATCAAAATTTACAAGAATGTACACGAGAAGAGAAAGCAGGCTGAGTGTACAAGGCATCAAAATCAGGCTGGTTTCCAGAGGGTTATTTTTATAGCAGCAAATGTTTGTGCTCCTGTTGTTTTTCAATACTGCACATTTGAGTGTATTTGTGCAGTACAGAATGTTTGCTGTGCTTGTACTCTTGTCTTGTGCAGTGGGTGTTAAAAGTGTTCTGTACATTGGTAATTCTGGCTCTATTTTTTTGAGGGGGATCATTTCATCAGCCAGTGGCCATTTTGAAAAGCAGAGGGTGGCCAGAGGCGGCACTGGATAGCACAAAGCCTCCAAGAACTTTTCTACTGGCTCAATGTGGCACAGCTGGGACTCATCCTGGACCTGATGCTGTGTAAGAGGCAGGGTTAGAGAGCAAGGCTGTTGGTGTGAGTCTTCAGAAGCGGAACATCTTGAGTGGAACAACCCAAAAATCCTGTGTTGCTTTGTTACTCCCTCGCTGCCAGCTCTTTGCTGTTGAGCCTGCGCCTTCAGAGCTGTTGTGAGGGCAGTCTGGTGTACAACCTGTATGTTTGACTTACACGTGTGAAGAACTATGAGAAGTCCATCTGCAGCAGGTGTTTTTTCCATGTAGATGTTTACAAGGTTATTTATTGTGCCATTGAAATAGCAAAGGAGTGCCCTATAAACTGTTCCTTGTGGACTTCTCACCAAGTACCTGGTGGCTCTGTGCTGTTGTAGCTGCACTGGGGCAGGACCTGCAGGAAGGGTTCCGAGCGCGATGGCTTGTTACGATGTGGGATGAGAGATGGTGTGGGGCAGAACTGAGTGCAGGTACCCCTCCTTCTGGCTGATGGGGGATTTAATGCTGTGCAACAGTGATGCAGCTGCCAAGTTCTCCTCTCCTTGTGTTTGTGTTGATGTAGGAGCCTTTTCTCCTGGTGAGTGGTGAACTGAACATCTTTTTTTGCCATTGCTCTAGAAAGATTATATCATCACTGCCAAGCTCCTTCTTACTAAATGCTTCCTAAGGAATTTTGATTTAAAATGTTAGAGTTTGTTCAGACTGAGCAGGTCGTGTGGCAAGGCTATACTGTGTTGTTTTAAAGGAAAAAACGTGTCTTGAAAGGAAGTTTGAGTCTTTCCATCTGACCCAAACACAAATACCTTTTGATATTTAGCTTGATAAACAGTAATTCTGTGGGTATTGAAATCTGGTTCTTAATAAAATCTTCAATTTCTGCACTCCCTCTCTAAACACCAATTATCCTCTTCCTTATCTCTGCTTCCCAAACAAATAGCTATTAAAAAACGCTAGTCCTTCAGCCTTTTTAAAAGCTCCTCTTGATTTTACAGCTTTCAGGGGAGTGGTCTTTAAAGATGATGCTAAGAATCTGTTTCTATTTTTGCAGGGACTGTGCAGTTAAAATACTGTGGCTTTTTGTCAGTGTTTGAGAAGTCAGAGAGGGGTGCATGGTGTGGCCAGCAGCAGTGTCTAAACAGAGCATCTATGGACATGATGCAGAACTGCCCTCAAGTCTGGTGCAGCTATAAGAAGGTACAGGCAAGGAAGAGCAAGCAGAAATTTTGGTGGCTGGATTTCCTGAAGTGCAGGGAGATTATGCACAGGCCTGGAAGAGGAGATTCAGGACAGATACAGGCTCTGGCCAGTGTATGTGATGACCAACATAAATATGGTTATCACAGGCATGAGGATAGAGGATTGTGATTTCATTCTGTATGTTGAGAATTTTTCTTAAATTTTTAGGAGTTGACAGTGTTCACATTTAAATCCAGACAGCTGAGACTTTTATTTCAGGCTGTTTGAGTGTACTGAAACTCCCTTACTCCCTGCAGAGCAGTACTGGACAAATGGTAATTGTCAACGTAGAATTTTACTGCTCTCTGGCTTTAAATAGATGTGACCCAAACTAGACCCAGTTGTTGGTTTTTTTTTTTCCTCCTTCTTTTTGTTTTGAAACCTCTTGCAGTGAATTCTGTGTGCTAGGAAAGAAAGATCACTTGAAAACATACACAGTGGCAAACCTCATCCTTATTATTTCTTTTCATTCTATTGCATTCATGAGACATCCACATAGAGATAATGGATGAGAAAAAAAACATGCACAAGGGAAATAGATTCTAGTTTAAGCTTCCAGGGGATTATTATAAACAGGGAGAAAAATATTTTAAGGATTATGAGAAGTACCTTGTCAGTGTTCTTTTAAGTAGAACAACTACTAATGCATTAGTCACAGAATTGTGTGAAATGTAGCTTTTTACTGCTTTAGCTACAGTATATTCATCTTATAATGGTGTCCTAACTGGTACATTACATACCCTCCCTTTTCCACCTCCCTTCCCTGCAACAAAAAGCAAGTTTTATTGAGGACCTCTTTGTTCCATGAATGATCAGGAAAACGCTGAACACAGAGCAGTGTGTGGTGTTGCAAACGTGCATCTGTCCCTTTATAGGCCTTTGGAGAAATTGTCAGTCACGCAGTGTGGGGTGAAAAGCCCTTGTCTGGTGACATGTGTCACAGTGATGGTCAGGGAGGGACAGAGTCCGCAGGGCTGCTGTGTGGGGTGGGGCAGCAGCATCTCCCACCACAGGCAAAGCAGCATCTTGGATGGAGGGAAGGGGGAGCAGCATCCACCAGCTATGATTGTGATCTGGAATAAGGAATGGGCCGGGGGTCCCACTGTGCTTCAATCATGCACAGTTTGCAGGCAGCCCACACTCGAGCTATGACAAAGCTACAATTTAGTCAACCCTCATTTACCACTTACCACACTTTAGCAGCAGCTTCATTGTAAGATCTGTCAGGAGTCTACTTTTGTAAGCTGGGAAGCGTGTGCAGCCTCACACTTGCAGCTCAAACCACTGTAATTAAGCTCACGTCAGGTTGCCACTGAAAATTTGAGGAATCGGAAGGATGTGCTCTCTGCAGATGCTCCTGGGCTGGGCCATGTGCTGGACTTCCATGAGATAGCAGCTGTTTGGGGCTATTAAATTTGCAGGGTTGGTAATGTGGTACACGGCATTGTAGGCACTGAAAATATGAGTGAGAAGAGACATAGATGCTGAAATGTGATATAATTCTCATTTATTACTTTCCAATATAACCTCAGCCTGTTACCACTTGTAATTCTTACTTTGTTCTTGCTATTCTCTTTTAGGTAGTGATAATAGTCTATATTTTCTTTATAAATTTCTACGTGTGATTTTAGGAGTAGATCCTAACCTCAGGCATCACCGATAGTTCCCCTAAATGTTCACACATGACAGTGATTATTTCTTTTTCTTGGGCACTGAATCCAAATGAAGAGACTGTAAAGGTGTTTTGGGGAAGAGCAGTCACTTGAGACAGGACGGTTTTGTTAACGCAGAGCGCTGAGGGATATTCTTGCACCTAGGAAATAAGTTTTTTCAAGTTATAAGAGAACACTGAGGGGGGAAAAACCATAAAATCCCTACTATTTTTAAATTTTCATTATTCCCTCTGAGATCAGGGTTTTCCTGTGAACAGTCATGGCAAAAATGTAATTTTTGTTTTCAGTTATTTTTGTTATTCTAAATCACTGCTTCTGTCAAAAAGTATGGGCTTAATTTTAAATATGAATCCTAAAACGTATCAATATTAAATAAACACGTTATCTTAATTAACAGCTCTTTGAAACATCACAGATCATGTTCCTCCTCTTTTGTACACTCCCAGCAGAATTTTCAAATTTCATTAGTAACACTTGATGTAACCTAACTCAACTACTTATGAATCTAGTCATCTGCCCTTGTTGTCTTACAACTTTCCCCAATGAAAAATTTGGTTTGTTTTAAAGCTCAATTGTGCAGATTTCCTATGTACTTTGGATTGTGACTGCAACTGTAAAAATCCTTATCATGTTGTCAGTGTCTGAGCTGCTGGGTTGTTTTTTTGCTTTATTTGGTTTATAAAAAGCATGAATTTGACAAGATACTGTTTCTAGATAAATTCCAGTTGCTTTAAATTTTTCTCATATATAATTTCTTTGTCAGATTTGTCACAATTCTTGCTTTTAAAAAATTAAAAAGTCCTTTAAAAGAAATTTCTGTTTATTTCTAGAGTCCTCAATTTATCTTGAATATTCAAATAGGACACAGAGCAGATTTTGTTTCATTAACATTTGACCTTTACAGCTATATAAGATTTTTCCCTATTTAAAAAATTATGGTATAGCAGAGAGACTCTTTTTCCCTGTCAGAGGGGAATAAAAGCGTGGGCAGTAATGATTGTGTGTGCTTAATGAAGAGCTTGGTCTTATATTTATGCCAGAGGTGAGCACAAATGGGCACCTGCAGGCAAGGCAGGCACTTCATCAAACACTTCCCTTCTCACCAGACTGCCATCCTGCAAACAGCAGCCAGGAGGGTGGGTGGGTGGGCAGTCTGCAGGTAGGTGGGTTCATTGCAGGGACTCATCAGAGAAAAACAATGGAAATAATGATGATGATACATGGTATTTCCTTTTAAATTAATGTGTTTGGAATGTGTTTCATTTTAAACTAATAGAATGTAACCTCACCATGTCCAAGTTTCTCTATACCTGCCTTACTTTTCAAAGTATGTTTCCCTCCCTTCTGAAGATACTAAATATCTCCTCCTTCTCATGCAGATAATTTGGGACTTTACAGTTTCCAGCAATTGTGTGTGTTGGATAATTTTTCTACACCAGGCTGTTCAGTATTTGCTTGAAATGAATGAGTCATTAACCCTCAGCATTATGGGAAAGTTCAAGAGAACTGTTAAAATGAGGAGGTGACAGATTCAGCCAACCCTAGATATTAATGAGACAATAAAACTTGTTTGGAAAACAAAAAGATTAAAATCAAATGTTACGTTACCTGTCAATCAAACTTTCATGTGAAAGTTTCATGTAAGCGGGCCAAATAAACAAGAGCATGGTCAGACACTTCTCTATTCTCCTCTCCTTGTGTTTCCTTTGAACACAGACTGAGCTTGTAGACTTCTATTAAGTTCTCTGATATCTTTTCTGATTTAACCTTTTAGCTGTTGCAATATAGTTTTCTGTTGCATTTTTTCTTCCAAACATCATCCTTCTAAGAAGTTGTTCATGCAGGACTTTGTGGGCTGATTTCTCTGCTGATCTTACCTCAAATCTGTCAACTTCTTAATTTCAACCTTTGAGTCTAGAACACATTATTTTATTGTAGTCTTAAATGGAAATTAGCGCCGTCACTTGAACTGGGCATTGACCAGAGAAGTAGTTAACATTAATTTAACAGTAAATAGCACTGTATGCAACTGGTAAGGTGTGTGTTTAGGTGCCCCTCCACACACTGAAGAATCCTGTTAGATCTTATTTTACCTAAAAACATGAACCTCGAGAAATATTTTAGAGGGAGCAGCAGCTAGAGGCAGAATCTAGACTTGAAAGGTGCCCAGTGTAATGAAAAAGAAAGGCAATTACACAGAGTAGCTCTGGGGAACTGGGGCTAGTCAATGTATAGGAAATAAAATGTGCATCATGGGATAACAAAAGCTGGAGGTTCCCTGGGCCATTCTCCCAGTCCTGCAGAGTTTCCCCACATGGTGAAAGTCTCCTCCCAGTTGCGTCTGGGATACAAAATAGTTCTGGCTGTCTTTCACTGTCCTAAAGTTGCATGGTAAGAGACTCCAGGGTCTGGATTTGATGTGTCCTGGATTCCTGAAGTCAGCTGGAATATTGTGTCCATACTCTGCCACATTGGAGAGTAAACTCGTGCACTGATGTCTTATCTACCTCTAAATAATCAAAATGCTTCTGTCATTTGTATTAATAGTAAATAACAACTTCATTCCTGAGACCTCAAGAACGAGTGTGTCTGACAGTTTCCTGGTTGGCTCTGTGTGTAGGACAGACTTTGTTCTCACTGTGGCACATGACAGAGAGAATGCACATGGACAGACCTTCTTCAAAACCCAGGGTTATAACAGATGAGTTTGTTCACTGTTTCTTGTCCCCAGTGAGGTCTGCAGCTGTATTTCACTCTCTAGCTCCTGGCAGACAGCTGGTAGTTCCCATAAGGAGGCTGTGCAGTTCATGTCAAGAGTCACAGTAATGTACAGTATTACAATAATGTATATATGCTCTTTCCAGGTTCTGATTGCCAGCATCATGTGCAGCTATAACAGGGAGGACTGGACTGAACTTTCAAAAATGGCTGAGGTAATGGTTTCCTAAATGTGTTTCCACATTTTTTTTAAATTCTTCTTGAAAACAAGAGCTGCAGTAAGGGATTTCTTGAAAGAAATAGATTCAAAGTGAAAAATGAGAATTTAAAACATGTCCAGTATAATTTGCTTATTCTGTGTTTTCATTAAAATGATGGAAATCTAAATTTAAAGGAAATCTGTTCCATAAAAATGGTCCCTCGGATTTTTAAGCAGTACCTGGAAAGCTTTTAGTCTTTGAATCTATATACTTTTTATTTGCATTTTAAGCAAACTGTATATTATGACAGATGCCCTGATAAAATTTAATTCTACCTTTGAGAGCCCAACTTGATCTTACCTTGCCTAGAGGCACACTAGTTTGACAGCACCAGAAGAAATTTTGAATATAAAACTCTTGAATATTTAAAGTATAAAGGGCTCATTTAATGCTATTCTAGTTTTAATACAGACTTTCAAAAATGATAGCTGAGAAAGTCAGCATATATAATAGCAGTCAGCAGGCTTTCTATAATATGAATCTAATCTTACAGAAATGCAGACTATGCACCTGAAATTTCTATTCAATTTGAGGAAAAAACTATTTCGTAACATGTACCTGTGTCCATAGGGAGTAGTATAGGAAATACTTATCAGGACTGCACTAATTTCATTCAGAAGGGTGTCTACATATATCTGAATGGAAAGCAAAGTTTTTACCTTTAAATTAAAGTGTGTTTTCCACATAAAGTATCTAGAGGAAATTAAAAGCATAGCAAATTTAGGCAAAGAAAAAAATTACCGTATTGTTATTGCTAACACTACCTCAGATTTAAATGTTTAAATTATAAATATGCTTTTATATATGTATGGCTAGAGATGTGGATATTTTGAATTTGTGTTTTCATATGGCAGAATGTTTCGACATCATTGTTGCTTTACTCAGTGTCTTAAGCCCTCCTGTGGTTATGTAGGGTGACACTTCTCAATTTTCCTTGACCATTTTAAACCGGTGAGGAAAAAAGTCACTTTGGGGACTTAGGGAAGTGAAATTAAACATTTTCAGTAGTTAGCTTGGTGATCTTCAACACTATTTCAATTTATACCTGTATTTACCTAATTGACCATGAAATCATATTTTGGAATCTCTGCTTGATGGAAGCAATGCCACTTTTAAACTGAGTAGGAAGAATGGCTTTACTGTGCCTTTGCTCCTGTTTCTTTAATCCAGTCGTACTGCTGCCCAACTTTAAGACACATATTTCCAATCCCTGCTTGTATTTATGTTACCCCTTTAGAAAAGAAGTGGTTCTCTAAATGCAGTCAACGATGTGTAACCTATGTGATAGAACACTCTTCTGGGTAGTTGTTGGTGTCTGCCCTGTGGAGAGCAGCACTAGTTTGGGGCGCCCTGGAATGCGCAGCTGAGGAGCAGGGATGTTTAATTGCACGCGTAGGATCCTGCCTGGGAGGTAATGGATGTGGCTTTCACAAGAGCAGAAGCCCCAGAAGGTAGCACAGTGTCTCAGCAGGAGGACGACCTATTCATCCAAAAGGTCAGCTTGTCAGGGAGGCCGATAGCCCCGGCATGGCCGGGCTCATGGAGCCGGCCCGAGCGGGAGGGTTCCTGGGAGTGGCAAAGTTACTCCAGTTCAATAAGCAAAACAAAATGCAGATGCAGAACAAAACCCTAGTTAGAGCCACTGGAAGGCAACAGGAGAGATGTTCGTGTCAGGCTGGAGCAGTTCAGAAAGGAAGAGGAGCGTGTCTGTGTGCTGCCCTCGGACAGCTCGGCTCCTTCCCCTTTTAATTGCAACTAATAGAGGGCGATGAACGGGAATTAGCATGACTAATATGTTTGTTTAGACTTTTTTTACTAACCTCTTGTTCTTTAGAGACAAATTTACTTAATGACAAAAGCTATGGCACAGTACAGGTGCCTGCAGAAAATCTGGAGACTGAATCCATTAAAGAAAAAGGAAACATTTATTACTGAGTTACAGTTCTTCAGAGCACAGCAGCACCTGTGTAACATTGCCTGCCAAAGCTCTTAGTGCTGCTCTTAGGCCCTGTAATTACATTTAATTTTTTAACATTTTCCAGAACCAACTCTTTATTCTGCTCGTATCTTTTTACTTTGTTTTTTACTCTAATTCCTTAAGAATCTCTTGACACCACATCAGTTTTTGGAGTTTTTATCTCTAGTGATCAATATGTTTCTTTTCTGGGGTATCATGACCATAGCATTTTCTCTTAAAAAAGAAAAATAAGTCAAATGTCTGAAGAAATCTATTTAACATGAACAGTAAATGCTACAGGAAGGAGTACATTACTTGAAATTAATTTTTCAATTTTTGTCCTTTCACATGTTTTATAGGTTGCTGGTGCTGATGCGCTGGAGTTAAATTTATCATGTCCTCATGGTATGGGGGAGCGAGGCATGGGACTGGCCTGTGGGCAGGTAGGACTGTAACCACAATCTATTTAATGTCTCTCCAGCAGTCCTGCACTGCCACATTGATAGTTACACCTCAGGGGGCAAGGCACAAGCTGCAGATTACCAGCTTGAGATTTTTAGGTTGAATGTGTTTAAATATTTATTGATGAGAGGAAAAAAAGAAAAAAGAAGCTGAGAATGTACAAAATGCTTAGTTTTGCTGAGAACAAAAATGCATTATGTATTTGACAAGGAATTTGATGAAAACAAGTAATTTCAAAAAAGCACTTAGACAGAATTTGTTGATTTCCATTTCAGTGCCCTGTAAATGTCTTTTAAATAACAGGCTAGTAATTACTGCATATATCAGTAAGGATTTTGAAGAACATGAGATATACATGCATTTCATTTCACAATTTTTAACATATGAACCTAACTGTATTTCAGAATCACGGAAGAGTCCATACATTCTGGTAGTACTGCGTACAGTTAACACCTTCTCTTGTAAGAGCCTGTGTTCTGTTACTATAGATTTGCTGCTTTGTACGGTTGAGATTGGAATTATCCATGCCTGATGTCTGCCATGTAGAAATCTATTGCAGAGTTTATCAGTACATCCCATGACTTCAGTTAGGAGAATGTGTGTTGTTTTGGCCATGAAAAGAAAATATATACATACAAACCCTCATTCACATACTAATATGCTTTTGAAGTTTGTAGATTTTTGCATGTTTTGGTCATGCCTTGAAATTTGTTTTGGCTCTGCAAAATGCCCAAATATACTGCATTGAATGTCTTGGTAAAATCTTGGTTCACAGTCTACCAGGAGAGATTTTCTAGAGTTTGACCATCAAAGTTTCCGAATTATGAAGCCTGTTTGATTTCCCATCTTAATACATTTTGGGGGCAGGGGAAGAAGAGGAAGAAGGGGATGCAGAGTGGGAATCATGATTACATACCCTAAAGCTGACATATTATTGTTCACCTGGCCCCTTTGTAGAAGGCTAGTAAGCATCTTAATTCATCCTCCCTTGCTCAGTTAAACACAAAACTTAGAAGACCTGAGGTGTAGTTGGGTAACTAAACCATTCCCTTTCTGAAACTAGGGAAGCACTAGGAGCTGTAATCAGTGCAACACTTCAAGTGGACACACTTCAAGCATAGCTTTATCCTAGCAATACCGTCAGGCACAGTGCCCTGGGCATTTTATTGTTTTCTGTGAACAAATTTATGTCAATCTGGTCCATGCTGTAGATTATTATTTTTAATGAAAGTAATCTGGATGCTTTTTATGCCCAGTGGTTGTTTACTGAAGTTGTCATTAAAAATGGGAGAGAATCATAAAAGCCCTCCACAATAACACTAGCAAAACAGTAGTAGTTATTATTAATTTTTTTCCCTGAATTGCATTCAAAACCAAATTGCTATTTTAGCCATGTTTATAAGGTTTTGAAAAAATTCCGTCCCTTCAGTCTGCAGAGCATAACTCAGTAGTTTGGTGCATCCCTGCCTGAGAAGGCAGGACACTGTGGAAGGTGCAGTCTGGTCAGGGAGAGCCCTGGAGGTTCCAAACTGAAACAGGCTCCTTTCAAGCATGGGGGTTTTTATTTTTTTTATGTGTGTGTTATTTCCAGCTTTCAGTGGTTGGAGTAATGTATGCATGTGAAGTTGCTTGGATGTGTAGTCAGTAGGGAGCTGTCTGGCTACATGAGTTTTTACATATCTTTCAGCTATTGTAAAATCAGAGAAGCAAATGCAAAATCTGAGCACTCAGGGCTATCGTGTGGATTTGTGACTCTCCATGGAGGAGATCAGATCCATAAAGAAAGAAGATTTCTTTACATATACATGTATGCTTTTATAATAATAACATTTCTGTCTTTCCCGTACAGTATGGATATTCCTTGGAATGTTTCATATATACTACTCTTGCTTAAACATTTTCCTGTGTTTTCTTTCTTATCAAAATGAGAGCTCAGAAAAGAATCAACTTCTTTAGATGAATAAACGAATAAAGCAAGCCATGTTTAGAGAGCCAGATCCTGATGTTCTTCCTCAGAGTTGGCTAAAATTAAATTGTGGTGATTTTAAATGTATTATTGAGGCAAAGGGTGGGGATAAACTGGATTAAGTAATGATATGTGCAACAAGATTTATCAGTAGCCCTTCCGGGGGCTTCCATGCACAGTAGCCCCTGGAGACCCCATCAGAAGATACAAAAGTGCTAGATCGTATTTTGGTATTTTAGTTGTTTCCCCCCCGCCCTCCAGAGCTGAAGTCAAATAGGTCATACACAGGTGGTGTGGGAAGACAGGGCTCAGATATGCTCTGAAAAAAAAACCACCACTCGATATCTGGAAGTCAGGGCATGAGGCGTTGAGAGGCAGAGCAGCTTTCCTGGTTGTACAGTGAAGTAGGTTTTCAGGTTTTCTTAAATCTTTTTGATAACATAATCCATGTCTTCATAGGAATTTTTTTCAAGGATTAGGTCTCTTTCATGCCTAAGCACATTAAATCTTCAAGAAACTACAGAAATTGCTGAGATGAAGAATAATGCAGAAAAATGTGTATTTTTTACTGTTTATAATGTGTAACGTGTTCTGCCTTTTTGCTGTTGCTTAAAAAAAAAAGGGAAAGGAAAGGTTAATTACACTGTCTACTTTTTCTTCTCATTCCAATTCCTATGGTGTGCCCACAGGGTAAGTGTAGAAATCTGGGAACATCAGATTTGTTTGTCTCTATCCTGTTTTGTTGTCTAGTATCAAAAGCTTTCACTGTTTTATATCAACCACAAATTAAAAAGGATCCTGGTATATCCAAATTATATATATAAAAATGGGTACTAAGTATGGCTGTTTGATTTATACTGAATTACAGTTCTCAGCTTTTATTTGATTTTAATTCCAGGTCATTAGTGCAGACACTCTGGCGCCCAAACAGCATAGCTAGCCAGAGGGTAATGTTAAGAGGTATCTGTATTGCTGCCAATAAGTTACTTAAAGCTGGTTCTGTATAAAATGTCAATTATATTTACTAATGCTGATTAATGATAATAAAGTTAAGGTTTGTGTTCTTTTGTGACAATCTGCAATGGTATAAAAGTGGATATCGTTAAAAATTGTAATAGAATTTGTCATTAAGTTTACCAGCACTAATGCACAGATTTTCCTTGAATCAGATAACCTCTGTGTACAAAACATTTAATAGTAAATATAAAGACAACATGGTGAACAGCAGATTATCATAAAATGAGTGTCACTTTCCCACTATAGTTCAATCCTGTAGTAATTTTAGCATAAAATTATGAAAATAATAAATCAAGCATGTGAGATGGTAGCACTCATATTTCAACATCTAACTTGTGATGTTGTATTTGTGGTGCCCTTTTTGTCCTTCACTGGAAACCATGTAAAAATGTTTTACTTTTTTTTTTCTTACTTATCCTTCTAAAAAGTGGCATTGAATATTCAGAATTATTAATGTCATGTGAAACCAACAGATTTAAGTGTTTGTCTTTTTGATTTTGGTCTAAAGGTCAAAAAGTCTCTCCAGCTGCTCTGCCAAGAATGTAGAGTTAAACAGAGTCAGTAATCTGGGTTTACTTTGCATTCCCGCTAGGATGAAAACCCTTGTCTGAGAGCTGTAATGTGCATCTCCCAAGAAGCATTAGAACAAAATTGATTAGACAAGTGATACCCAAAGTCTTCAAAATTATCAGTGAGTCTTCTTGGTCTGGTGGGCAGTGAAAAACCACAGAGGGAAGGAAATAGCAGCTTGCAACTACCTGAAAGGATGTGGCAAGATGCTGCAAGAGTAGCTACAAACAAGAAAAGGTTATTCTCTGTCATGTCAGATGATAGAGCAAGGGGCAAATTGCAGGCTAAATGTTTCAAATTGTGCATTAGGAAAAGAATTCCTAACAGGGTGATGCAGATCAGGAATATGTTGTCTGGTGGAGCTGTCTACTCTCCATCTCTGTAGTTTTTAGGGCTCAGGCAGACAAAGCTGTGGCCAACATCATGGTGGTGGTGTTAGTGCCAGTCCGAGCGGGACCTTCCAGTACCTGCCCTCCTGGAGTCCATTCAGACAACCATTTCTGTGGATTCACCCTGTTCAGTTCCTCACCAAAGGCACTGTATTCTTTGTACCAGGAATATAAAAAGACTTGGGTATTCACTTGGAGTGAGATAATCAGTATGAAGGTCTCAAGCTAAAAGCAACTAATCTCATATTCAAAGATCTTAGCCTTAGTGCTATAAGCAAATATTGCAAAAGTTAATAGCATCCTGGCATATAACTATTTCTCATTAATTAGTCATACCTTCTAACCCCCAAAATAGAAAAAATCTTTGCCTATTTCAGCATTTAAGCCCTAGGTTTGGGGAATGATTTGATTTTTTTTTCCCCTTGGTTTATATTGAAGAAGGAATGTATATGTCTCTTGTGAGCACTGAAATCCAAATTCTGGTGGTTTAACTATTCAGATAATATGTAAAATGAACTTGCTTTGTGATTCTTTTCTTACCTTTATTTTCATTTTGCTTCAGTGGTGCTTGCTACAGTGTCTGCTGCTGGCTGTGCTTATGTTTATTGCCTGCAATTAGGAGGCAAGTTTCATAAAAGCCTACATTGCCTCATTCAGAGGACGACAAATCTGTCAAAAAGCAAAAAGAAAAAAACCCCAAAGCCCTGGTTACTCTGCAAAGATGAGAGCTGACTGCATGGCACAATTAGATTTGCTCTGCTGTACCTTGGAAATGGGAAAGATGAGGCTGCTTTTTAATTGAAGTGCGCAGCATAGCATGCTAATTCGCTGTTGCTCTGCCAGCAAGGAGCTTGAAGTATTTTAAATAAATGATGCCCCAAACAGAATTTGATTATATCTGTGTTCATGTGACATTCTACTATCAGCCTACAATAATATGCTGGTTAAGTATAATTCATTGAGTCCTGCAGGCAGTATTAGTTCTCGCTCTTCTCTTCTGTATCAGTTATTGCTACAAATTAATGCAAAGTACAGCAGAGCAGCACTACACTGGGCTGTAGCAGCAGTGTGGACATTGTCACCCAAAATCCAGTATAAACCAGTCTGAGTCAGGTTTGTGTTGTGTTTGCCGTGGAGTTTCAGGACTTGTGTGTCTTGTTGTTTTCTTGCATTGGCCACTGTCATCAATTTTGGCTGGTTCTTCAAAATATAATCCTAGCTGATCTCAGTGTCTTTGCATCTGCCACTGCCCTCTCTTGCTTTGGGGCATGTCTTGACTAAGTGACCTCTTTCAGTCATGTTTCTCAGAGTCCAGAGTGTTTCAAAGGCACTGTAAATTCCATAAAACTGGGTGGCTGGGGAGAGGAGGGAAATTGTCTGCTGCCCAAGCAAATGGATATGAAGAGGAGCCTTGGTAGTTCAACTGAGGGAAAAGCTCACCAGAAGCAAGAAATTCAGTTCCTGAGAAACAAGGATTCCTTGGTTGAGGCAGTGATGCTGTTACTCTGTGTGTGCAGGGATGTGCTGCATTGGGCATTGTTTTGCTTGGAGGGGATCTGGGATGTACAGGGAGAAAGGGATACTGCTGATTGCCTGCTTCAACTCCTGCAAATGTAGACATAAGCACACTTTATAGCAGGTCAGGAGATGTGTTTTGTGGACTTATGTTCATGGTCCCACACTGATCATGGTCCAACATCATCCTTTATGATAATTTGGTTTTGTTGTTTAACCTCTTTGGATTGGTTTTTAATCTTCTCTGTTGTCAGATGTCTCTTTCTTTTCTTTCTCTATTTCTTTGTTCTTCAGAACTCTCCTCATAAACTAAACCCTTTTGCTGAGTTGCTTTAAAAGTAAAAATTTATTCATGAGCTATTTCACTGGAAATCTGAGCAGGAAAACTTGCTGGCTTTATGGTCATTCCTGGGTAAGTGACATCATTCACCTTCCTCCAGTATCTGAGAATTCTTTTTTTTCTGTTACCATTGCAGGATTCAGGTGTAATTAAATGTTGTGATTTAAATGGATTTCTTTCATGCATCCTTTATGTCCTCGTGTATTCTATCTTTTAAAAAGAGACAATACTTAATAATGAGGTATGACAGTAATTGGTGTTTTGTCTAAAGAATTCTGCTTTTTATACACTCAAGGAGAAATGAATTGAAATGCTAAGTTTAATAAATTCATCATCAGAACTCTATTCTGTAATTTCATATTGTGGTTTGACAACATTTAATCCGCTATTATTGCTTTGAAGGATTTCTAATTGAATTACTCAAAAGACAAAATGGAAAATAAAAAGGGATTATAAATTCGGCAATAATGTTAACAGCCATACCAACTTGCTGAAAGTTTTTAATGACATGCTATGGCTGTTAATAAGGTTTGAAATACTGTTTATGTGTGGTGACTTTTATTTATGTAAGGAAGGCATTCTCTACAGAATGCCTTAGCAAATGTAAAAGTGATTCTGTTTCCTTGAAAATCATGAAGACATGAAAGCTATTTGGATTTACACTTAATTTTATGATGGAATAATTTCTGCTGAAATTGACATTATGGGTGACAGATGTCTCAGGGAGGGTTAGTCTGGTCACGTTATCAATGACCTGGCACTGTTTGGCTGTTTTATTGACACTTCAAGATTTTGACTGTTTTAATGACACCTCAGTAGCCTAACAACAATGAAGTATATAGTGAGTGCTTCCCATAAAGGAACAACCCCTTTTTTTCTTTTAAACCAAATAGCAACCTGTACTTGTTCTTGAAATTGTATTTTAATGCCCTGAGATGTTTTCAGAAGAGGGAAATGTAGAAAACTTGAGCAAATGCCCAGGCCCTTTGGAGTGCCTTTGGATATGTGATTGCACCATGAGACATTGCAGTTTTTTGTAACCATGATACCTGTTAGGCTTTACTGGAAACAAAGAGATCACCAGCAAATAACTATTCAGATAAAATAAAATATTTTAAGATTGTTTATCTTGGTGCACATTAGTAATTTTTTTCTTTGTATGGTTTCAGTTTTATGCCAGTGTTTGATAATTAGCAATATATTAACTAGTCTCTTCACTGCCTACATAAGAGTTTTCAGGATTAGACTCATATTTCTTTACATTTTGCCTTGGCTCCTAGGAAAGTTAGTTTGCTGGGAAGCTTGCTCACTTTACAGTAGCCAAATCTGAATTCATGCCCACTTGAAAACTGAGTGGCAAATTCTTCTCAGAGCATAGGTTTTAAATTCCCTTTTCGTGTTTGAAAGGTTTATGCTTTCCTCAATTATTTAGTATTTTCTACCTTGTTATTATAGGAAAGGACAGAGCTTGCCTACCTGACCACAAGAGAAAGCTATTTGTAGCTGCAGCCTTCACATATTCGAGTTCTGAGCTTCCCTTTAGAATATTTCACATATGACGTAAACCTAATCAAACCCTTATGCCTTCTAGCAGGTGACCTCTGCATGAACTAAAGAGCTGAAATATTATTTAATCATGCTGCACTCCACTTTTTACAGTGCTATGAGAAACATTATTTTGGCTTGCTAGAAGCAACCAATATAAAATATTTTGTTCTGTCAGGGGTAAAAGGACATTTTTATTAGTCAACACTTTGTGTAGACCAGCGCTGTTAAATAAATCTTTCCAGTCAGTGTGTCCAAGAAGTTTACTAATGGTAAATGTGCAGTTTTGTATTTTTCACTTGGAATATTTAAGACAGTTGATATTGGAACAAATAATATGGTAATTTGGACTGCCAGCTGTGCATCAACCTTTCAGGCCAACTATTAGTGATCTTTATTCTGGAAACCAAAGAAAATCATCTGCCTTAAATGCCTTTGATATTGCATTAAAATCAATAGCTATAAATGCTCATTGCTAAAGTTTTAACAGACCTATCATAATGAAACAAAAGGACTGTTTTCCCTATCATGTAAGGTAACTATAAGCAAGTATAAAATGTCTTATAGTTAATTTTTAAATTAGAAAGTTTTCTAACAGAGGTGTTTCTTCTGGTTGCTTAGAATAACATTTTCAAATTAAAAACAAGTGAAACAAAACCCAAACATTCAGAATAAGGAAAAACACTATGGCTCAACCACCTTCACAGAGAGAGGAATCAGTTTTCAAACCAAATTCGGTTATTTTCCTCTTTGTGCTGGGGAGAAAACAAAAAGCTTTTCTGTAATTTGAAAAAGGAGTAATTACAAAGCTGACTAAAGGCAGCAACCAACCTTTCAAGTCTCAGTTGTGCTTGATCTTGACATCCCTCTAATTGTTGTTCTTACTTCCAACACAAATACATGCTTTCTACTTTCCTGTACTGGTCAATCAAAAACCTGCAGCTCACTTTTGACCTTGTCTGCACACAGGTTTTCAGTCATGAGATGCAGCATTATCCAGAAGGGGTGTAGGAGTGCCATGCTGCTAATAAGGTGTCCAAAGAGGATCTCCCATACAGCACTTTGATAAATGTATTCTTGAGTTTGGATGCGGACCTATGTTAAAATTGGCAGCTTTTAGATTAGATAAGTGAAAACCTATTGGAGTGTTTTCTTTTTGTTTAGCTTATTTTTGTCTGCTTTTTGACATATGTAAAGCATCATTAGTTTGTGCAGCTCCAGTGAGTGCTACAATAAAGAAGCACTGTAACAAGGTACTTTTCTGAATTTTTTTTATAAAGTGAGGCAATCAAAGGTTATTTGTCTTGTGCTTTTAACATCTTTCAAAGATTCTAATTAAAGAGCTGACATAGGGAGAAATAGTTGTGATACTGAAGGAGAGTAATAAAAGGGAGAAAGGGATCTGCTAAAATTGAAAAAATTATTGAAATTCTGATTCTGTAGAAACCCTTTATGTGTCTTTTAAGATTTATTTTGTCATATGCTTTTGATTTTAAAGTTTCTTTTTTATGTACACCAATTAGTTCTTTCAGTTTTCCAAAGTAGTCTGAGGAGAGCCTGTGACTCCTTTGAGCAGTGGGAGCCCCAGTCTCTTGATGGCTTTTCCCAATGCCCACTGTTATCTCTCTCAGTATCAAGAGGGTCTCAGAGTTATGAGTTCTCAGTTCAGCCATGCCCAAAACTTGGACCTAATCCAGAGTGACTTGATTTAGCCCAGTGACACGTTGGTATCACTGGAAGAAAAGGAGAATCTCAATTAGGCTCCCCCAAGTGGAACTCACAGTGACAGATCTGAAGGAGTAGCTGATCAAATTTTGACACCTTGCTTGCAGCTTTACTTTAAATTAATAAACTCCAAGCATCTAGGAATGGAGCTAGGTGACAGGAGTTTTTTAGTTCTTGTAACTTACCACAGGAAAAAGAAAGTTCAATCAGATCTCTCAATTCTCACTTAGATTTTTACTTTAGCAAAAACATAATGAATCAGGAGTCATTACTCTCTGTAAGGTTGGGGTTTTTTTTAAAATTAAATTTAAAGATAAAAATATGTCTTTACTTTCAAGTGGTAATGTTTTTACCTAATTGATAAATCTATAACCAAAAGAATGAATATAGTCTGCAGAAATGAATGGGAATTTTCCAAGCTAAACTTCTACATCTTAATATGCAGTATTTTGTAAGCAAAAATGTGCTTGTTTCACTAGTAGGACATGCTTAGTTATATAAGTCATATGATATCTTCTCAGTTTAAAAATATTACAGTTTTTGTTCAAATTATAAAGGGAACATTTTGCTGTGTAAAAACAACATAAATGTCTTCATTTACTTAGTAGACTTGTTTCAAAAGACTTTTTTTAAAGAAAGGAGCATTTTAGAGTGTGTAAGAGAGTAGAAAATAAGTATGTCCTTGAATTAAATCAGTGAACAATAGTCACAGAGCACATCGTTGCTATGGTAGTTTAGAGAAATGGTAACTATGTGGAATTTGCTTAATTTTTCTCATCTGAATCTCTGATCTTTTAGAAATGCTTCCAAACAGCTTCCAAAAACTCCACCTCTACAACCTCCCTTCACATTGAAAAGACCTCTTGTTTCACAGTGTAAATTAATTAATAAAAGCTGAAGGCTTAAGTGGGATGAAACATTTTTATTCTCCTAGAACAAAATATGAAATTATTCATCTTTGGATGAATTGCTATGCTGAATGAACGGGGATTTTCCTGTACCATTTTATAGAAGATATTTAATGAGATTTTGAATTTTGGGGGGTTGGTTCTTTTGTTTGGTTTTTTTTTTTTTGGCTAAACTAGTACATTTTGTATCTTTTGACAAAAGGCAATACAGTATTGACTGGAAAAGAGTCCTGAATTCTGTCATTATCTCTAAAATTTATTGTGTGGCATTGGTTTCACATCACATTACATCATGGATTCTAGCTGGAGGGATATGAGCTCTCAACCAGCAGCTACATTTTTGTGAGGCTGACCAGCCTAACCCAAGCCTCTGATGTAATTTAGGCCAGTTTTTTAATTTTTTTCCTAGTATATATAGATAGCTTCACATACAACTGTGAAAACTGTTATTCCTGCCTTAGGTTAAACTGCTTCATTTCTTTCTTTTTGACAGCTGCGGTCAATAGATGTTGACCAAAAGCTGTCAAATTTCCTGAGAAATGAGGAAGAATTTTTTACTCCAGATGAGAAGCTGAGAGTTATTCATCTTCTATCCTGGGAAATCCTTCCCTTATTTTGACAGGCTTTAAACAAATTGTTAGCTTTAATTAAGTTTGAAATGGGACAAATGCACAACCTAAACTGCTCCTTTCTAGGGTGTAAGAAGGCAGTAAAACTAACCATGAGATTCTGCAGTGATGACTCTTGCTACAGTGATTGACTGTAATTCTGTGTTTTGGTACTGTGGAAATTTTGTGTAGGTTTAGAGAGAGACAGTTTTATGAAGACAGTCTTGGGCCTCCCATAAGAGGAAGGAGAAGAGATTGTGGTGTAAAGGATAAATATTAAAATACACACATAAATATATACATAGATATATAAGTGGTGAAGGCTACAGATACTGATGTGCAATGCTTTAAGGTGGAATTCCCATACTTCTACTTTTTCTTCATATTTTAATTAATAGCAAAGGAATAGTTCTTCACACACACAGATGGGTTTTTCCTATTATTAGGGTTGGGGTTTTTTTGCTTTTTCTTGTGTTATGATTTTCTAATGGTTTTCTGGACAAGAAATATGTGATAGACGTATTTAAACTAACAGCTTTTTAGGCTGGTACATCCTCATTACATTTATGGGATCTCTGTAGAAGGTGCAGATCCCCAGGTACATACTGAGACAGTAGGGTGGGTTGAATACGTGGGGGGTCTACCCAGATTAACATTACACACTTTCTAAAGCTGCTCCAAATGCATCCTGCCCCTGCCTTTCCACACTGCAGTAGTGCCACTGTAATGTTCAGAGGGAGAGTAGGCTGCTCTAGAAAGTTGACCTGCTGCGTGGAGGTTACCAGCAGATAGGGGAAGATCCTCCTCTCCTTTTTTGCTTTTCAGATGAGGATGCATTTGGGACCTCTTGGGCCATCAGACAGCAATTTGACTGACGAAGGGTTTAACTCTTCCCTAGTAGACTATTGTTGAATGAAACAGTAAAGTGAGAGTAGTACACATACTAAATTTAACAGATGAGCCTTGCAAATTCTCACCTAGAAAGCTTTTCTTTTGTTACATCATTCTTGTAATCATAAAAGCTCTCCCTCTTTTCCCATAACTTTGGGTACTATTTTGAAAAATCTATCTACTGCTCAGAATGAGAAGTTATGTGTAGAACATTTTTTCATGTAAAAAATTCCTCCAATGCTAATAGATACAACAGAAATACAAGATTTCTGTCTGAAGAGCCAGTACAGAAAGAAAATCTGCCATGAGAAGTATGCACTGTTGTTGCACTTGCCCACGCTTGACTATCTGCACATAAGAAATCTTATGTCTGCTTCATATGTGCTAAATTAATAAAAAATAAGTCCTCTGTAACTTACTATCATCATTTAAAATTGCAAACATGTTAAAATAATGCATTGTTTAGCCATAAAACTCATAGGCAACAAATATACATCAGAATAGTCTTGTGGCCACCAAAGATTTGACATGTATGAGGAAGATTAGACTTACTCTTGCATTAAATATGATAAACTGTTTTAATTTCTGAAACTTTTTTGTGTAGGTCATTGTAGTCAGTGATAGATGAGGTTTAACGACTTTACATGCAAGGTCTTGCTGTATCTTGCAACGCTCATTGTGCCATCTAGAACTTCCCATCCTCACAGTCAGGACAATGGACCAACACAAATCATCAGCGTGATGCGTGGTGATAAATCCAATAGGTCTATGTAATGAAGGCTTCATACATGTGCAGAGTCAGGATTTGGTCTGAGAAAAGCTGCATTTTCATTCTTTCCACAACTGTACGAGTCCTTGTCCTGCTCTTAGTGAGACAGAACTGCCAACATTATTTAGGGACAGCCTGAAGATTGCAAGATATGATCCATTTTCTGCAGTGCTAATTAGACATGATCAACTAATGTGCTCTACTGAGTGTTAACCTTTCTTATGAAGTTCTTGGGGAAAATTCCAAATACTTTTGGGGTTTTTTTATGACATCTTTCAGACTGCTATTTGTATTCTCTCTCTATATATGCACACATGTAGATGTACATGCACTCACACACGGCTTCCCAAGGGGTGTTTGCATAGTTAACAAATGCATTTGTTACCCTAAAGTAGTTGTAATTCTATCTTTTGCATAATTCCAATGCTCTGAAAATCTATTTAAATCCAAGTATTAAAAATATTTCTGTTGTTAATGTGTAAAGTATCTCATGGTTTAAGGTAGTCCAGAGAATTAAGTGCGGTTTTCTGCCAGACAAACCTTTCCAAGTCCTTATGCAAATGACTTCTGGAAAACTGGGTGCCAAAGCAAGGTGATTTGTGGAGATGCACCTCAGGCCATCTGACTCTCATCTCTCCATTTATTGAACAGGTATAATAGTAATTCTCTACCTCAGAGAGATGTTCTGAATACCGTGTAAAGATTGTGCAGTAACAGGATGGTGCAAAAATGAGGGCCCTGAAAGAACACTGAAAATAGGTCACAAAAAAAATTTCCAAAAATCTGCAGCCAGACATTTCTATGGTAATCTCATCATAGTTTTGTTTCTTTCCATGAAACACAAGGAGAGGTGACCTACTCTGTGCACAGCATTTTCACGCTGCTTTTTAAACATGCAGGATGTATCTGCCTTGGGGCTGATAGGACAGGGGATTCATCTCATTACTGATGCCAAATGCAATCAGTAGACAACTTGCTGCTTTAATTTCTGAGGACTTATACTCATAGTTATGGTTGTAGTTAAGCTTATCATGTGATCATTTAGAAAAAAAAGGTGAATAGTTGTTTTTCCTCTAGTATATCTACCCATTGGCAATGAGTAGTTAGGATTAAAAGCTTCATCTAGCCCAAGGCTATAATGAATATTCAGGAAAAATGATTCTGTACTGTTGCTTAGGGAAGTAAAAAGACAACCCCTGTAACATTCAAATCTCCTGTGCCTTTGGAATAAACAAGCATTATTTGATTAACAGGAAGACAGAAGACGCGCTGATGTACAGCTTATACCAAAAGAGACTTTATATGGTATTAAATTACCAGCATATTCTTGTAGGTATGGTGCATGAATCAATATTATGTTTTAGCCAATGATAATTTTACCAAACTTTTATTTAGATGGAATTTGTTTAAAAAAAATTAAAATACAGCAGATAAACAAAGTGTGCTGGCAATAGATGTTACAGTCCACTGGAGCATTTGTTCATTCTTCTGGATTAACACACAGTGCAAAATTATGCTACACGTTCTGTTACAATCACACTGTATCATTCTTAATGAGAGAACCAACAAACTCAGTTATGTGTAATGAAAGAAGATAATTTTTAGCAACATGGTAGACTCTGAACCAAAAGCCGTACAATCCTCTACTAAATTAAGCAGAATAATATTTTATTTAGTTCATATTGTTGGTTTTGTGAATACAAATGCCCAGCTGTTTTTACAGCTAGTAACATTTTACTTATCAAGCCTTTTAGAAAGTATTTCTTGACTATGCAAGCTTCGTCAACCACTTTATCAATGATAAAAGCTGCAGGCACTTTCATAAACTTAGATTGGAGTAAAAAAAGATATTTGTGTTGTATTAGCACTGACTGTTTTATAATGTGATTTATGAGCCTCAAGATTCATTCTTTCACAAGTTACATGCTTATTCTTGAATGTTTTATAAATCCAAGAAAGAATCAGAAAAAGCGATTTGTGAATTGGGGTCAGTCTTTCAGAAATCCAAGGAGGTGGGAGGTCCTCAATCAGTCAAATGAATTAGGCAAAAGGAAGCTTGTACATAACTTCTTAAAAATTAGTTTTTGGTATCATGCTACTCACTTTGCTAAATTTATGCCTGAGTTTAAAATTTTTTTGGATGGGTCAAATTAGTATTCTCAGAAATCTGAAGTTTTGAGCTGCATTTCTTTAGTCAATGACTGCATTTAGAAATGAATTCTCTAGATCTAATCACTTTAGTGTTTCTCAAAAGTGTGTTGTTGTGTGACCTCTGCAATTTGGTCTTAGTCTAAAGGCAAGGAAGCTTCTATAGAGAAGTTGTGCACCATCCAGTGAACTTCCCACGGATTATAGAAATGTGGTTTATTCATTTCCTATGAAAATTTTCTGTCCAGTGACATCAGTATCTTCTGGTTTCAGCCATCTGATTGCTTAGAATGCATTTTTCCAAGTCCTTAGTGCAAACAGAGTGAGAAATCACAAAATTTATAAATTAGCAATGACTTCTCTTAATGATCTAAAGAAGAAAACGTGAAGTTAAACAAAACCAGGTGAGGATATTATTCGTCTTTGCAAATACATCAGTTGCCTTGTCTGTAGAGCACAAAAGCTGTGGTATCCATGACAGAAATCCCTCTGGCAGCAGGGATGCTCAGGCTATGCCCACGGGGCACTCCCAGTGTCACTGCTGGGAGGAGAGAGGGTGGGCTCAGGTGAGTCTCTGGCGTTCACTGCACCAGGAGCAACCCGAGCAGGAGCGTCTGGAGGCAGAGCAAGGAGAGGAGGAGGAGGACGGTGAAAGAAAGGATCATCTGGATGTTCCCGCACAACTCCATTTTAGGACTCACACTGTAAAGGGAAGCAGCAAGATACATCACATTGGTGTGGCTTTTGGGTTGTGGCACAAGGGTAAACTGACATTTTTTTAAGTTAACCAGCATTTTTTTCATACGAGATTAATTAAATGTGCAAATTAATTGTATAAAACATTATGGGGGGGGGAAATTACCTTCAGAAATACCTGTTTCAGTTCAGAATTGTCAAATTTAATGGGAATTCTAAGTTTTTTGTATAAAATTCATCACCTTTCCAATTTCTATCAGTAACTGTCTCACAATACAACAAAGCACTGTTTTAACTTTTGTTTTGTTATTTCAGTGTTTACTCACTAAACATTATTTTTTCCCCTGTAATATTAAGTGAAATAGGGTGAAAGATTTTACCTCCTTCACTTGAATTTTTGAATTATTTTCCTATTAATTTATCTGTGATTTTATGGGGACCAAAAGGCTAATACAAGTGAGCCTTTCAAAAGGGCTTTTTCTAATCATGTGCTGTGCAATCAGATATTTAAACTGTTTACTAGCATGAGAAATAGAAGACCATTCCATTGCATTAATTGCATTAATCTTGGTGTGTGAGAAGTAGAACTGATTGAAAATAAAGATCTTTACTTACTTTCAGGGGAAAAAACCAAACAATTATTGTTTATGACAAAAGACAAACTAGTTAAATTGTCTTAGGTAGGATGAAAACTGGGTTTTATGAAAGACATCTCCCAAAAAGTTATTCAATGAGTTTAAAATAATTGCATTTTTTTTAAGGCAGTAGTGTGTGTTAGCGTAAGAATTTTTATGGCAGCACTACAAGCACAATGAAGTCAGCATAATGAGTTATGTGGTGCCAATATCCTGAACATTATCACAAGGATTTCTAAGGAGAAGAATTAACATAAAGGATATACAATTAATGTCTTCTAGAGGGTCTCTCATTTCGGCATTGGGCCTCAAGGAAATTCAAAACAGAAATGAAAGTCAAAGCTGCAACTGCTTTCATACTGCCGGTGCAGTGTTTCATGCATATTTCATGGCAGCTGCATGGGCGGGAGATCACCGCTTTTATTGGGATGCCAGAGCTAAGTCTTAGGATTTTACTATTCATGTCAAGCACTGTGTACTTTCTAAGAACACAGCCTGTGGGGTTTTTGTTTGTATTTAGCCATTGGTGTAAAAAAGGAAAAACAGCAAGGGGCTATTTCCTGTGTTCACTAGATTGGCAACCTTAATGTCCACTGGATTGTTTTAAATTAAATTTCATTTAGTCTCATCCCATTCTCAGTTACTACATAGCAATGCAACTTTCTGAGTTTTACAATATCCACATGGGAGAAGATTATTCATATATGACAAATTTAATTATCTGAGAGAGTGATAAAGACTTAGTAAATGTAAATAATTGCTGCAGTACTGATTAGCCTACCCACAGGTAATACTTGTTCTGAATCTTGTAATGGCAGCATTCAGTTTTTAACCAGAGCATGCACCAGATTCTCCTTGCATCAGTATTGCAAATTTTAAGGTACTTGTTGAAGAGCATTATGAATTGCCCACAGAAAAATAAAACAAGAGTTACATTGAGCAAGAACCCTTGTATGTGCCAGATGCAGGTGTTAGTTCCACTGAGCTGTCCTCAGTGGAAAGGTTAGCTGATTACTGTCTACATGAGATGTATTCCATAAGAGAAGTAAATGACTGGAAATCAGGAAAAGCTAACACTTGAAGATTTTGATTTCTGGGTTTAACAGAGATTTTGATCTTTCATTTACACTATGGCCATCCCAAGTTATTCTCAGAGTTCAGAAGTGCTGAATTGCATTCTGATAGCCCTGCAACCTCGATTCATCCTTGTTCTGATCAAGGCATGATCAGACAATGCTTCAGATTCACATTATTTTATACGATACTTTTTGTTTTTAATGTACCTTACATAGAGTGACTCATTAAAACTGAAAATTATTTTTTAAAAGAAATGGGTGAAATAGTCTGCCATCCAAAATGGTATTTTCCTCTCTCTGGGAAGGGAACATTTTGTGATATCTTTGTCTTCTGAAAAAAAAAAATCCTTTTTTTCACACACTAACCCTTCTGTAGTGGATTTGCAGTTGCTTGGTCTGAAATAAGTTACCTAATGAGATGAAGCTCAGTTCTGATGTGCAATTTTACAAAACTGCAGCATAGCCACTTAGAAAACTTTGCTCTATTTCCTTAATATACCTTTTATTCATACTACTTTTAATTATGTTCTATATTTATCTGTCCTATTTGAACAGGATCCAGAGCTGGTACGGAACATCTGTCGCTGGGTTAGACAAGCTGTTCACATTCCTTTCTTTGCCAAACTGACCCCAAATGTCACTGATATTGTGAAAATTGCAATGGCTGCACAGGAAGGTGAGTTACTCCAGTGCACAAGTTGTGCAGATTTACTGATTTGCTGCATGGGGTAAGACAGGAACATTGCTGGAATAACAGATAACAGAAACTAATACGAAAATATTTTGTTTGATGTATTCAGAATAAGCACAGTGATCAAAGGTTTCCTAATTTTGTTCATGCAACTGGGGTAGAGCAATATATGAAAAGAACCACTTTAGACTGTTAACAATAAATTGTATAGTGTTTCCCTGCACGTTCTTAATTTTGTCATATTTATATGCTTACCATACCACTGTCAATCCACCTATTCCTATATTTAGTAGTGAAAATGGTGTGTGTGTTCTGAGAAAACAAAAATATATAGTACTTGAAGGTATATATATTTTTTTCCTTGGAGCTTATTGTACAATGTGGCAGCGAATAAGTTTGCAAGTAGGTGTATTAATCTGTCATTTAGAACCGTGGTAATTGTTTCTTTGTCACATTGCTTCTTTTGTCTTGCTGCACAGAAGCTTGGAGGAGGTGGCCACTGTTTTGGGGTACCTTCAGGTGTTGAACAACTGCTGTAGCAGGTTCTGTCCCGCCCAGCTGAAGGGCAGAGATCTGCCTGTCAGCCCCAGCTTTTCCACGTGCTGTCTTATAGCCCGTACAGCTCTTTCAACTGATGCAGCCTGCCTTGAAGCTAGTGCTAAATTTGTTCTCCCAGGATTGGTCATAAGGACCTGTCTGTGCATCCCCTTGCAGTTTGTTGCTTTTGCTCTCCAGCTGTTTATTAGAATTTCTAGTTATTTCAGAGTTTCACAGGTTTTCTTTAGTATTTTATCCTCTCTTGTTCTTATACACGATTTAACAAACAGTGACTGACCTTTTCTTTCACAGGTGGCGCAGATGGTGTTACAGCCACCAACACTGTGTCAGGACTGATGGGACTGAAAGCAGACAGCACACCTTGGCCAGCAGTTGGTAGAGGGCTGAGGACCACATATGGTGGAGTGTCAGGTAGGTGTTGCCCTTTTTGATGCATGGTACTTCCTTGGAGGCTTTCAAAACATCAGGAGGTCCTTGTAGTGGGCTAGAATATCATGTCTGCCGTCGCACCGAGTCCTTAAAGCTCACTGCTGGTCAATGTTTCTGAGTCATGACAGATGGAACAGATTAAGTGTGAAGGCTCTTGGGTTGCCCTTTCCTTAATGGTAAAGCACTGCATCAGAATACTGTGATAGGGTCACTGGAGAGGGAAGGAAATCTCTTCCCTCATGACCCTCGCTTTTCCTCAAATTTTTCATCCTGTCACAATTGTCAGGCCCCACGTTAGACAGAGGCTAATGAAGGGCATCGCAGGGGGAAATATCAACAATCCAAATGCAGTGTATGTTTCATAGCCCAATCTCCAGCCTTCCTTGCTCCTTCCCACTAAGTGCGCCTTTTCCAGAGAGGTTATTTCCTCCTCTTCCCACTGTGGTAAAAAAGATAGACAGTATTAGGCAAATATATGCATATTTTTGTAGCCTATTTCTCAAGATATACAAGAATATCTTGTGTAGCCCATATTTTCAACTCCTGCTTCACAGTTTAATTTTCAAACCAGCTGCAAAACTTTTACACTCCAGTTCAGTGCCAGTGCACACTAATGCATTAATCTATTGACCCTACAAACTCTGTTGCTGTGACAACATAAACTTGGCCCTGAAGACAATACTCTGAGTTTCTTGGCTTTACTGGTATGGAGATTAGTCTCCTTGGTGATAAAAGTAGCAGTAAAAGTACATAAAAGGAGTAATAGCATCGTCCCAATTGAGTCAAATATTATTCTATTGGACCCGCCTCCTACCTCACCCCAAAAAAGTAATCAGAGGAGACCAGACAGGCAAAAATACCCTTTATTATATGTGACTGGTGTTATCCTTAGAGAACCATAGGAAATGTAGCAAAAGATGACTTTTAAACAAACTTTAATTCAGATGAGTGTATTCAGTGACAAATTGCATTATTGCCTTAGATAACTACATAGAATTTGGAATTTTTTAGAGAAAGCTGAAAAGTAAGAAAGTGATAACAATCAGAAAAAATCATTATGCCTATCGCATAATGGTTTCACAGTGACAGTCCAATAAGATGTTATATTTTAATATTATGCAAAATGGGAGGAAGAGGGGAACAAGAAGAGAACAGCTAAAGCCCATTTCAATTTCTCTAGCCTGCCATGTTGACAGGAAAAGAATAAAGGAGGTCACAGTGGGTGCTGTGCATTAAAAATTAATAAAAGAACTATTGCAGTAGTATTTTATATAAGTAACACCATTCACATTTTCTCATTTAAGTTGCAATTTGTGAATATTCCTTCCTACCATAATTCTGCCTAATAAAATCTATAAAATGGCTGCATTTTAGAGAAGTGTGTCTATGTCACAAATTTGAAACATGTATGCAATGTAAAGTACAGTGGCACCTGCATGTCCAGCTGTGAGGATGTTCCAGCATTTCTGTGGTTTACAATACCAAATGGACCCAAAGAAAAGTTGCTTCTTTATTTTATTTATATATATGTATGTGTGTAAGTATAAATTTTTTTTCCTGAAATTTTTTGTGTATTAGAAGAGAGAGAAAATTACATTTTAGGATGCACCTATGATGCAAATCTGCTTATTTAAAAAATATTTAAGATACTGAAAGTGTTGTCAATTTATTGTGTTTTGAAAGAGTCATCACTGGGTCCCAGTGCCACAACTCCTTGCACAAAAGAAAGCCACGGAGTCAATAAAGTCAATACCTCGGCAGCATGTTGCAATACTTCCTGCTCAGCCGTCAGGTGTAGCAGTATACAAATTTCCAAAAGCAGGGAAGCAATTTTAAATCAGGAGAGCTGGCATGCTTACAAGAAGACAAAAAGTGGGAGAGCGTGTCATCTTGTCAGAGCAAGGGGCAGGGTGGCCGTACTTCTGTTCCAGCTGTGCCACGGCAGAGACACGTGGCCTGCAGCCAGACACTTGACCTTTCCATGCTCTGTTTCCCCTGTCTGTGGAATGGCAGGAACACCACTTACATGCCTACAGGCTTGGTGGGAAGTGCTCTGTGGTCTTGGCATCAAAGTCGCTTCACAACGTAACATATTGGGTTTCTATTTCGATGTGTGTAAATTTGTTTTATTTTATTATCTGATAGAGTCAGTAAGTTTTTTGTTGTTTTTTCCAAATAATTCCTCTCAAGAGAGAATTAATTTTTGAAGTGAAAGACGGCACTATTATAGAAGCAGTAAGTCTGGTTCGTTTTCAGCATGTTTTCCCAAAGCACAGCTGGTTCATTGTTGTTCTGTCATACACAAACCTAGGGCAGATACAGCACACAGCCAAGCAGGATCAGGCTTTCTGGATTTTTCCATGTGCACAGATTGTGGACTGGCAGTGATGCTCCCATGGCCCAGAGGTACAGTGAGTGAGGCAGGAGTTCTGTCCCTCAGGGTGCCACACTCGCCGTGCTGTGTGACCGTGGGTGAGGTGGGAGCTGGCCCCAGCCCTGTGGAGGTCTCAGCACAGGGTCCCCTGAGGTGTCCTGGTGAGGTCTGAAATGCACCTGGACTCAACAGTGGGGACCCTCAGCATTATCCAGTCCCTGTGTCTGTCTGCTGGCCCTGGCAGTGACCAGGTCACAGGACGAGAAGTTGGTCTCTTGAAGGACCATTGTTCTCAAGGGATTTACAAATTCACTGGTTTAGGGCAGTGCAGGTTGCCTTCTCCAGGTGAATGCAAGCTCCCTCCTCTGAGTTTGATGAAAATTTCCAACAAAGAGCAAATAACAAAGATGGGTTAGTGCCCTAGCCTAGCAGCTGCCCAACATTTTGACTGACAGACCTCCCTGTCCTCCAGTGTTCAAAAATGTCCTCCTACATGGCCATGTACTGAAAAAATATTTTCCATATTAAATTTCCCCTTGGCCTCTTCATCCTTTCTCTTCTTGTCTGTCTCATGCAGAAGTAGCTGTATGCAGGAGGTTCATTCTTCATTTTTCTAAGTATGCAGGAGGTTCATTTTTCATTTTTGAAGCAGGAATTATTTTTTTTTGTAATTCCTCTTGAATTAAAAATCACACGTAGTTTCCTATGATTTATCTAACATAAAGAAAAATAATAAGAAAAAAAGTTTATTATCATTCCCAAACCCTGAGATGTTTTGAGAACAGACTTTTGTCTCTGTTTTTTTTTTTAATGTTTTTTAAACAATTGTTCAAAGAAGGAGAGACTTAATGGGATTACTTT
This sequence comes from Geospiza fortis, assembly GCF_000277835.1. NCBI lineage: Eukaryota > Metazoa > Chordata > Aves > Passeriformes > Thraupidae > Geospiza > Geospiza fortis. The sequence goes on along the minus strand of NW_005054336.1, from coordinate 4,296,745 downwards.
GAAAGCCCCGTTTAGTTTTGAGTTGTCACAGTCAGTGTTTTCTTGCCAGCCAGTGCTCGGGCAGTGACCTTCCTGTTTTGATCTAACTTGATCAGCTGAAAATTGCTAAGCTGCAAGAGGCATCCCTGTTTCCAGCTTTCTACCCTCCTGTTTCTTGGCTGGTTTTGACAGGGAGGGATCCCGGTATCCCAAGTTTGACTACCAGGCTGTAGGACTAGTCTCTGTCTTCTCCACTTCCCTGCAAATACTGAATTATTAATACAAAGTGAAACAGCTCTCACAGGATACACACTCATACTAGCACAGCCTGCTGACCTGAACATGAGGAGAGCCAGATTTAAATCCCAGGTGTGAGCCCAGGTCATAGCTGGGCCCCCTGGATTCTAAGTTTACCCTACAAATATTGAGCTTTATAAAATCTCTTAGGTTTTTCTTCTACTTTTATCTCTATCCTTGTGATAAAATATATATATATATATTTTCAGTAAAAAAATCACTTTAATTTTGATATATTGTTGTTTTCTAAAGAAAATTAATTTCCATTTTGCACTGGGGAGCATCAGATGAGTCTAAAGGCTACAGTAGCCCTGCAGATTTTTGTTGCCCTGTTATCTGAGAGGACATTGTGTTTAAAGGATCCCCCAGTCTTCATCCATTTTTTTTAAATAATTTTTTAAAAATAAGTTTACAGGAACTGCCCATTACTCAAAAAGTGTAGTTATCCTAATGAAGTCCATACAAAATATGGTTAAGGAAATAAGCCCTTATGATGAAGAAAAAAAATAAGCCCTTATGATGAAAGAAAAAAATATTAAAATTAAGATACAGTTTTTCAAGCTGTGTAACTGTCATATGTGTTTGCAGCATTAGAGACAGTTTGATTTCCATTAAGAAGCTTTTAAAATGGATCTAGCAGTATTTCAGGTTTGAGAATGTAGAATATGTGAGATTTGGTCATGAATTTTTCCTATACATGGGAAGTGTATTTGCAATGTATTTGTCTATTAAAAAGGGGCAAATGGTGGGGGTTTTATCCTCACAAAGAATAATGACCTCTGGCTCTGAAAGACATGTTTTAGTTTGTGTAAGTATAAATTATTTTGAAAATGCTTATTCTGGTATTTTATAGATACCAGAAAAAGTTGCCAGGTTTCTGAGAAATGTTAATATACTGTCAGCAGCTGCACACTTCCCTAAGATTTCTTTCTTTGAAATGTATTTTAATTTTTTTAAAAGGTTTTTTTCCATGAGCTTTCATACTGTGCTTCCATATTCCAGATGTGTTTTATAAAACACATCACATTGCAGCACAATGGGATATCTATTGCAGGCAAAATAGAGCAGAGCTTCTGTTTAAATTTCCATGTTTTTTTGTTCTTTGTCATCTGTTTGTTTCTTTGTTTTTGCCTGGAAGCCAAATCCTTAGGGGATAAATTTATAAACCATACACTGGACTTAGCAAAAACTTAGGTTAAAAGCAAATCTCTCTATGGTGCACTCGCTATGTATTCTTTTAATGCTTTGTTTCAAAAATATTGCAGTATTTTACAGTAGCAGTTCAAATACCTCATGTCTGTGTGCTGTTATTGCTTTGTCCATTTATTATATGCTGTAGTACTTTGGCATTATTTGCACAAATTTATTGTACAGCATGTACAAGTACACGTGCTTGTTTTCCAGAAAAAGAGAGATTCAGGAAGCCGTCTGTTATAACTTCATAGCTGCCCACAAGAGATATCAGAAGGAGAATATCTAGGTGGTGGATTCAGTCATTAAACACAGGAATGTGTAATAATTGGAAAGCAGCAGAGACAGTTAATTTTAGTTACTTTCTGAAGTTAGTGGAGCTGTCTGTTTTTTCAGAAAAACACTGTCCAAGAGCAATTGTGACATTTAAGGGAATGCTTTTCAGGAGTTATTAAATTAAAATGTATATTGACTTTATTAGTAGAGGCATATATTCTAATCTGAAATGTATGAATTATATTGAAAGAGAAAAAGTTTAAGTTATAATAATAAAGGCTGCCTTTTAATTTTAATTCAATGACACATCATTAAAAGAAAAGTGAAAAAAACAACTAAGAGCATTCACTTTACTCATCACAGTTCTGTCAGTGACAGTGCAGTGTGGATTTTGGTCAATAGAAATGAATGAAAAGCTGCCCATCACTGGAAACAAAACAAAATGTATGTATGCATAGGCACTCCTGTTTAGCATAAATATTTACCAAGAGTTAAAGACTATTTACATTAACATGTATTTATAAAACAGTGTGGAAAGGGGTGAAAAACAAATATATGCCATAGTACAATTTTAATTTTGTTTTATTATTCCTGTTCAATGTAGCTCAGCCATTAAAAGCCCTTATTTGCATATATTATGTCAGGATTCACAAAGAGTCCTCTGTTTTCTATCGTGTCCTTGCAGCAGTCTGATTTCTCTTAGTGTACTGCCATCACTGGTCTGTGCAGGAGAGATCAGAGCCCTAATAATAGATTTTTGACAGGGAGCTCGCCTGCTACCTGCCCTACACAAATCCTCACTGTTCATGTTTGCTTCATGGCAACAAAGCAGACAGAAGGAAAATGCCAAGTGCTGAATTTGAGGTACAGCCCTGCCATAGCTTGACATTTCAGCGGAATAGCAGTTTATGAGATGCATAATTTTTCATCTGGGACTCAGCTGCCATTTTCATAGAGGCTTGCAGCTCATCGACTGACTGGAAGTAGGGCAAAGGTTTACAGCATAGATCAAGGTCTACATCCTTCCTATAGCTATTTAAAAATAAGTATTATTCTCTAAATAAGGTTAGAGAACTAAGCATATTTTTTCAATTTTTAATATTTTCTAGCCAATTTCATTCCCACAAACAAAACACTTTGCACTTTTAGCACGTTGATTAAAAATGATCATAATTGATTTCATTCACCAAAAGATTAAATGAGTCCTGGAGAAAGACTGAAGGAGGAGTCTTTACACAGAGCATTTGAACAAAGCTATGTTTTCTCCTCCTCTTACTTTGAGAAAAAGCTCATTCTGGGCTTGAAATGAATTAAGAGTCTTTACTCCTTGAGTGTAATTGGTTTGTAGTTTATTATTGTTAGAGATCGGATTTAAATTTTCACATTCATGCACATGTACTTGGGAAACAAATGCAGTGTAGGTACATGTAAGCGAGTGTTTAATTTAGAATTACACATCTCTGTGAGCTTCAGTAACAGTTCACCATGTCAGAGCCTCATATAGAACAATGGTACAGTACATTGGATTAATTAAAGAAGCCTTGCAGAGAACTGAATTCTCAGTATGTCAAGATTTCAATTTTATGTTAAATATTTTCTAAAGGCCAGACCCTTAAATCTCAGGGGCTGTACCAAGCAGTGAGCTGTGAATTTAACCATAGGCTAACTGCTAATGATAAGGAAAAGAGTCCAAGTTGAGGCAGCTGTAATACAGTCATTGGATTAGGCTATCAATCACTCGGTTCCCTGAGGAACAGGCAAAGACGACAAAACAGTGAAAAGGGAAATTAGGAAGGGAGGGCATGACTAGAATGAGATTCTTCACCAAATGTATCTGTTAGTTGGCTGAATCCCCCAAGCATCAGACAGGAATGTCCAGCATTGCTCTCAGACTAAAAGCCAAGTATTTGTTCCAAAGTCCTAGAAAACCATCAAATCATCATTAACTGTTGCTGTTCTGTGCAGGCTGCTAGAAATGCAATTGGCTGCATTCTCCTGGTTTAATAGCCTGTAATTAGGTTAATCTCTAAACTGCTGCTGTTGAACACTCTGGATTTACTGTTTATATCAGAGCTCATGTAGAATATGTACAGTTGAAATAATTCATTTCACAGTTGATCGGGGTTTTTTATAAACAGATAACTGTTAAGCTATGGAGTCTAACTCATGGCAACCAAAGGCACGTGTCAGAAAACAATTAATATAAAATCATAAATTCTTCTCAGACGTAATATGAGAAAAATAAGAGAAAATCACTATAGTATAGATTGTGGAAAAAGAGCATGGGAGAAAGAGCATGAAGGTTTATTCTGGGTGCAGGAAGATAAAATGGGAAATCTGTTCATATAGTGGTATAGATTAACATGATTAAGTACTGAGTGTTCTCATAGTTAACCTCTTGAAGACACAGTCTGATTAACAAAGAATGGAAATTAATAGAGAAGGTAAAGGAGATGTTTCAAAGCTGGTTGGTGGAGCAGGGGATTGTATTTACAGTAATGGGTATAGATGAATGTACCACAGGTAAACTATGACCTGATAAGGAGGTGTAAGTCAGTCAGGAGCAGAGAATCTTTCCTTCTGGTCATATCAGCAAGATCAAACCCAGTGGTGGTGACTTTGTCAGCACGAGTTGATTCTTTCCATGTCTGTCAGGTCTGGAGAAAAGGTGTCTTATGATCACCTCTTCTAATTTTAAGCAAAGACACACTCCCAAAAAAATCTCTTTTGTGTCATGTCTTTTGAAGATTATTGTGTTTAAAACTGAAATTTTTCTGTTGTAAAAAGTTTGCTATAATTAATTTCAGAGGTCGTTTAACTACTTTCAGTATCTTATGAATTATTTATTTGAAAAGTACTTGGCATTTAAGTACTTTTTAGTTTATTCTAACACAGGAATGAAAATACTATCAAAATTTTCAAATGAACATTATTAAAATAATAAAAATCAAGAAAAGCTGTGGTGAAGTCTACTGCTAGATTTGTTTGCCATTAAGTCTCAGCAGGTCTGAGTCCTGCTCACCTCTCTCCATGGACAGTCACAATGAAGTCAAAATTTATTTTGACTCCAAAATGATGCTTGAACGAGGTCTAGAGACTGATGGCATGCAGTATAACTCTCCAGCCTTTCCTACAACTGGAAGGCTACTGCTGACTACAAAAGTGTGTCTAAACTGAGAGAACTGTGTGCCCTGTACTGTCCCAGTGACTGGCTGGCAGGGTTGCTCTGGCTGCTGACCTTTCTCTGGGGATCACTAAATTAGGGTTGAGCCAAGCTTTCCTCTCTCAGCGTGCAGGTGATGCACATGTACATTCTGTCATTCCAGAAGAAGTGACAGGCATGTGGTCATGGACTGGAGCACAAAGATGGCTCCAGGTGGCAGAGTTCAAATAGGTTTGTAGGTCTACAAAGCTTTGTTGCAGTGTATGTATATGGTGGATTAAAGCCTGTATACTTGTTATGAGAGTTTAAGGAGCTTCAGTGTAGGAGGCAGAGGAAAAACCTGACAAAGTAAATAGGGACCCAATTCATGTGATTTCATGTCGATGTTCCAAGGTCTGTGTTGCTGACGGTGCAGGGCCCGTAATCATCTTTGCTGCTGACTTGTTGTTCCATATCTGAATCAACAGCAGGGCTTGTGGTACAGGTGGTGCTTAAGAGTGATCAATGAGACAAGTGCCTTCTGTGGAAATTATAAACTGTACCTGTCAGTCAGAGCAGAAGCTCTAATTATAGGCTCCCCCCCTCAAAAAAAAAAAACAACCCAAAACCAAATCAAGAATCTGGTAGAATTTGTAAATAATTCTGAGTAACAATTGTATCAGCAGAGGTTAAAACCCCTGAGTTTGACCTGGTGTGTGTCAAGCACGTTGATTTTTTTCAGTATTACTTTGCATATTGATTTGCTGTAGTCACCAAGTGGCATATGTTGTCTGTGGAGAGCGTCTTTATTCTGTGGAGAGCATATTCTCATGTGGAGAATAAACGCATTTTTGCATTTATGAAAAAAACAGCATCACATTTACAGATCAAAATCAAAACAGGAGCTAAAAATAATTAGAAAAAATGACTTCTTATTTAACATTTACTAACCTGGAGCTTCTTCCTGGTCTTCCTTCTCTCTGTGGGTCAGCTGTGCTTGCAGAATAGGCTGACTGACTACTGTCTTCTCCCATCACTGTGGGGATCCTACCACTGCTGCCAAAGCACCCCAACCTCTATTGTGTGCGAGCTCCTCCCTCTGGATCAGCAGCCTCAGCAGCCTCAACTGCTTATGCATCTCTCTGAGGATGTGGAGGCTCTCACCACTCCCACCACTTACAAAGTGCTTGATTGATGTGTTTTAGAAATGGGTCACAGTGTCTTGAAGAGAAGGTTTCACAGTTGCATGGAGGTGTGCTTGCTGGGAGTAATCCTGTTTCAGGATATTTTTGACAATCAGATACAGGGGTTTAGAAAAAAATGAAGAAATTATTCTTGGAACAAGTTTAAATGCAGGGCATTTGTTTACACCAGTCAGCTTCAGAAGGATATACTTACCTGATTAGTGCTGATGTCCTGCTTCTATGTAGCTTTGAAAAGTTCTACCACTGGTTAGCTATGATTTATTATGAACTCACCAGGGAATACATCTTTATTCACCTAAATCCTGCTAACATTCTGCATTTTCTAGTATCCTGCTTGAATAAGGAGTAAATCCTAATGCCAACTTCACATGTAAAATACAGAAGACAAAATAGAGCAGATTTGTTTTACTGGGTAGATTCTGGATTTGTATTTCCCTGGGCATCACTTCATTCCTAGCAAATGATTATCAGAAGCATTTATAGATGTATTTCACAACCATCAGAACATTTTTTTTAACCTTTCAAAAGAATGCATCTAATATACAGTAGTCAGCTAGGGAATCTGCATTTTAATGTGCCTTTTCATGCAAGCACCTCATTGTATACAATAAGCTGTATAAATGTCCTGCTCGCACACAGGATATGCAAACATATCCTACAAAATATTTTAGGGAAGCTGCTGTTGGAATTCAGTTTTCCAATTTACGATCAATTTGCAGTTTCTGCATTGCTGAGTAATTGAAATTGTCTTTTCTATTAACATGCACCATGTAACCATATTCCCTATATTCCATTTAAATCCCAGAAGACACTTATAGTCAGGGATTGAGCCACTGTTGTTTGGGTTAAGTGAGAGCTGAGGGAGAACTGTTGAGGAGAGTGTCCCACTGTTCCAGAATGAGAAATCCATTGCAGATGCAAAGAGAGGGTGTTTTTAATGGCATGAAGCGTGTCCATAGAATGTGTGGTACCACACCTGACTCAGCACTGAGGTAAGGCTCATGCTGTGAAGAGCTTTGTTACAGGCAGCTCAAAATGAGGAGAAAGCTGTGTGGTTTTTGCAAGCAGGCATGTCAGTGAAGACATAGCTAACTGTGTTACAGTAGTGTCTGTCCATTCACAAAAGTTTCATGACCCCATTGAGCGACCTGTTGGTTTCCAAAAGAATGTGTGGTTACTACAGTCCAGATTTTGCCTGGGCCCAGCTTATCTTACTCCTGTCAGCTATTGCTCTACTTATGCTGTTAGGCCATGTCAGTTGCTCACCTATTTGAGTACCCCAGAACTGGCAGTGTTTTCACCAATTTTTGGATACATGCCCACTCCAGAGCTGCTCAGCTTTCAATAGTGAGTATTCAGAGAAATCTTCTCATTCTAGGCACTGATAAATTTTGTGTGCTTGCAGAGAAGGTACTGCCAAACAATTCTCATAAGAATCTGTTCTTTTTTTTTATGTATAAAGGAGAAATTTCTTCAGAACTTACTCAAGGTGGGATCTGAAGAATTCAGACTACCAAGGAAGATCTCCTGGCACCTTATTTTGTCAAGAAATATTAGGAAAAGTCTACTATGTGGTACATTCTGATTTATTGGTATAATGGAGAGGTTGTTTGCATCTTTGTTTATAAAAACATTTCAGATGATTAGTTCTTGGCAGGTATCCAGAAAGGAGGTAAACCCTGCCAGATGTAGGGAAGTCTTGCTCCGTCTTGTTGTGGGGAGTTTTAGTGTGGAGTTCCCTTCTGAGTGGGGCTGGCACAAAGATTTCTTTCCAGTATGTTTATTTTTCTTTTCTTTCAGGCTTAATATTTTGCAGCTCTGACGACATCCCCAGCTTACTGTTAGAGTCAGATAGTGTGAAAGGGTCCTAAAAAAAATATCACTCTTAGTCTCTTTTTCAAACTTGGGCTTTTCCAGGGCTGTCTCTTCTGTCCTTTGCTGTTTCTTTCTGTTTCTCACAAATGAGGCTAGCACAGAAGGCAGGCAGCCGTGGTGCTCTCTTCTGCCTGCATTGCCCTCCTGAGCTGTGCCACTGCCATGTGTGTCTGTGTCCCAGGGAGGCCAGGCTCAGAGAACACAGCAGATGGAAGCAGAGGTGCTAACCAGGTACAGCTGAGGGTTATCCCCCGAGCATCAGGCACTTCACTAGGATACTCCCAGGCTTCCTCCTCATCCCTGTCAGGATTCTCAGAGGTGGCTTCCTTTCTCGCTCCATTGATGCATCAGAAATTTGAGGTTAGTGTATTCCTTACATATTAGTGTAGGTACTGCTGTCAAATGCCTAAGGCAGTGTGCACCTACATTTTGTGGTGAAATTCCAGTGGTTAGCCAAGTAAATGATGCAGGGTTTACTGGTGCAGCTTAGATTTCTCTTTTTGAAAATGCAGGTATATGCTATTTTATACCAACCCATTTTCTAATCTGATGGAGAAAGTGACATTTTTAAGCTTGGCATTAAAATATCTTCCAATCACTTAATGTAAGCATCTGGTGTTTTTATGTATTTTTAAAGCCCTAATAACAGCATTGCAATCCCTTAATGCTGTTTCTCACTTTCTTGTTACAGTAGGTATATGGCACGTATCTTCTGGTTTAAAAAGCTCAAAACAAATTTCAGCAATTTAATCTCAGTGTTAGAAAAAGGATCACAGCAGCTGCTATAGTATTTTGTATTTATGCTAGTTTTTGTAAAGATTCATGACATACTCTCTGGGAGCTAAATATTGACAAGCATGCTCTGGCAAGCAAGATCAAGCTTGGTCAGTTAGCACAGCTCAAGTCTCTGCATTGACACTGTGACCCAAGTCTGGAAACTATTATCCTACACCATTTATTTTGGCTTTATAGGTGATACTGTCCACTTGAATTAGGGATTTCTGCTGTATTTTTAATACTGTAGCGGTGGATTCATATTTGATTTAGGACCACAGTACTTGCAAGGTTGGTTATACATCTGTGTTTGATGACATCTTCAGTAGTGTATTGTGTATAGAATCACAAATGACAGCATAAAACCTACATGATTTCAAATCTACAAGCCAGAAGTAAACATTGAGCATAAAATAATTTTAAAATCACATTTATCTTTTAAATTGTAGAACAAACCATGTCCCAAAACCGTGGGTCTATGAAAGCTATTGATCAAAAATGAAGTTTGGATGTGTAGTCATTATGGTAGGTAACTTAAGAGATTAATTTTTTGGGTGTTCTGTAGGTAAAAAGAAAAATCCACTTTTTTACTAATTGTAAGAGCACCATGTTTGGAATGCTTTTAGTTTACTTTTTGAATTTCTGAGTAAAGAACTTAATCCAATTTGGGCTTCTAGTAAACTTGGCATATACATTAAATTGATTACCAGATGCATTGTGCAACATATGGCATTGTACAGCCTTTGTGTGCTTCATAGTATTTTCTTAAATTACCGTCATTTGTTTTGATTCCAAAAATGCACTTGTCTCAGCTTTCTAGTGCTTTGGACTTAAATGCAGGCTTTCCAGTGCTGAACAGATGTGTTAGGGTTTCACATGGAGCATTTATGCTTTTGTGAGTCTTCCTCTTCGAGTTTTCCATACACAGTATTGTGTCAGCGATAGCTCAGATGTCTTCATTTTGGTATGTACATTGATTGCCTAAAATAACCTTCAGAATTCTAAGAATTGTACATAATCAAGAAAAACACAGAAGCAACACAGTTTTCCCAAAGGTACTGGCCCCAAAGTGAATCATATATGTTTTCTTTTAGGTTAGAGACGACAGGAAGGATGGAGAAAATAATTCCTTTATGGGTGACAGCAACAGTCAAGCACAGTCCTGTGTGCTTATGTGACCCCCTGTATTTCCATGCTTGAGGCAGTGGTGTGAATGGACATAACACTTCCTCCATGAAAACCCACAGAATAAGGTGCTTGAGACATTAGTATGTAGTTTACTTCTGAGAGGAGACTGCTTGAGTTGATTTACAAAGCATACTTTTAAAAAGTTATCCTTTAAATTACAAACAGTTTTAGAGAAAAGGGTAAGAGGACATTCTGGGACAAGGGATTTATGACCAGGAGGGCCAACTGCTGCCTCTTCTGCTCAGGTAGAATTGCTCTCTTTACACACATTTCCAGGCCTACCTGTGTAGTCTTTTTATTCTGGGAGATAAAAATATTATACTTTTGTATAGCATTTGGACATCCTCTCCTAGAAGGCACTGTGTAAGTGCCAGATACTGCTGCTGTGTGTTTAACAGTAGCAATGTGTGTTCTGATCAGTATTTTAAAATCAACAAACGCTTTGTGGGCCCCTGGCTTTCTGTTAATTGGCCTTTACTTTGATCACTGAAGACCAACAAATGCAGTTTAGGAGTTGTTTTGCTACCATTTTTCTTCAGTGGAAGCTGAGGGGATGAGTAAGTACATCAATTAAGTCCCTTACTCACCCTCTGAGCTACCCTCATTGGATAATTAAAGTTGTCTGACAGAGCAATACACTAAATTCCCTTGCACCCCCTTCTGTTGCTCTGAATACATCAAACAAATGAATATTTAGGCCTATTAATGCTGTTATTTTTTATTAATGCAGAAAGCAGAGTTATGATATGGGTATATAATTTCTTGTTGAAACCAGCACTGAGTTGTGTGGCTGGTCACAAGCAGGACTGATATAACCATGTTTTAATTAGCAACCCTCACTAATATATCCAGAGCTAGTAAAGGCCTCTCCAAATAGGGTTTGGCCTTCCTTTATTCCACAAATAGTTTACACAGCGTGGACAAGCAATTATTTTGCTTTTCATTATGCCACTGACTCTTCAGCTTTCAGTACATTCTCAGCTAAAGAAATGGCATGAAATTTCCTATAATTGTGAGGGTTATAAAAAAGAAGAAGAAGCAAAGAAAATTCTAAATTGTCGTCCATTCACATCTAAGGCCTCAACTAAATCCAAGATATCATCTCTCTGTTGGAGGGGAGTCTTTTTCATTCACGGAAAACCAAGTGTTGTCCTGTAAATTTCATTTTTAAAAAAATCACAGAATATGCTGAGTTGGAAGGGACCTTCAAGGATCATCGAGTCCAGCTCACAGCCCTGCACAGCACCATCCCCAAGGGTCACACCATGTGCCCAAGGGTATTTTTCAAATGCTTCTTGAGCTCTGCCAGGCTGGTGCTGTGACCACTGCCCTCGAGAGCCTGTTCCAGTGCCCAAACACCCTCATGGGGGAAGAGTATTTTTTAAATATCTGCCCTAAAAAAAAGAAAATCAAAGTGTAAGGAACTGAATATTTAAAAACTTATGTACCTGGTTATGAAAGCATAATTATAAGAAAGCGTTCTTGTGTAACGAGCACTACATATCTGTCATACAGTGTTTTAATGTCTACAGTAGTTATTACCTGAATATTTCCATTCTGTGAGCAACTGCCATTCTTGAAACTGATTGATGTTTATGAATAAAGCACTTTTATTATGTGTTGCCAACCTCTGAGGACTAATCTTATAACCTGCAGTGCCTACAAAGGAGTGATGATACCTGCTCTTTCTGGAACTAATCACATCTGAAGAAAGTGAAAGGCTGAAAACATTGTGGGTTTTTTCTGGAAAGCTTTAATTGCATTGTAGACTATTCTACTACAAGGTGGTTGTAGTGTTTTACCTGACAAAAGTGACATGGGGAGGAAAATAATTTTACAGGAAGAGACATGTTTGAATATAGGCAACTAACACTGTGAAGTGGCTTGGCTCAAGGCAGTGAATTTATTTGTGAGCTGATGAAACTGTGGTCTCAGTTTTTCATTGTCTGGCTGCAAAACAGTCTTCTGATAGGGCATGCTGGTTGCAAAGTCTTCACTGGCCTTTCATTAGTTTGTTTTGTGAGTTTGTGCTCTGTCCATTCTGACCAACAGATCTGCAATTTCAGAGAAGAAAATGTACAAGAAAAAGAAAAGAGAATGCTCCTCCAAGTGTTTATCTTCTTAAAACCACACTGTCTTGCTAGGGCCTAGAAAATCTTTAATCATGCTTTTAAAGTTTTTCAAAGGAGGAAAGCTGTAAGAAAATATTACAGGCAAGTTAGTAGTAAATATTGCTCAGAGAGAACTCAAGGTTTGTGGAGGTTTTGTGCATTATTTAATTTTTTTCATTCTTATCCTGCCTCTGTCCCTTAGATCTATAAAGGCATAGTGCCCTCTGGCTCCAGTGGGAGCTGCCAGAAAATGGGAGCTTCATGTGCCTTCTTCTCAAAATACAGCAGAGAAAGAAACTGATGCTAGCCAACACTGGCCTATAATGTAAAGTCTGAGCTCAGCTTGTAGGAGCAAGTTCAGCTGCTGACACTAAACTAACTGCTCAAAGCCCCCAGTGACTATATTTGTGCTTTGGAAACCACCTAAAGATGGAAGATTGCTGCTCCAAAGACCCATCAGGTTCTGTCTCAAAATTAAGGCAAATCTTGAGCTGAAGAACCCTCCCAATAAACTGTTTTCTGCAGGTAAAGTGAGAACCCAGAAGTTCTCTAACTCATAATTTGATCACCAGATTATAACTCGTCCTGCAATAATCACATCCCATCCAGCCCTCAGGATGAACATCTCTAGGTTTTGCTCTTGATCACACAAATCTTCGTCTGCCCAGAAGCTTTTGTGTCAGAGTCAGAAACAGCAAAGTGAAATTCTCAAAGGGCCCCCATGCTTTGCTCCTTTTCCCAACCCTACCCTGGTAGCTGTAGCCTGCTTCCGAAATATCTCAGAAGACTCTGGTATGGCGCTTCTTTCCAAATGATGACACAGCCCACCAGCTTACAGGCACATGCAGATCCCCACGAACAGTCAAGGTAGGTAGTTTCCATTTATTGCTGGGAGGAAAAAAGTGTCAAGTAACTTCCTACTCATCCTATGGCAAGCAGAGTAGGGCTGTGTGCTTCAGCTACCTTAGGTATAGCTATCAGTTCTCCTACTCTTGGTTGTGTGAGTCTTGAGAAATGGGAAGTGTTGAAATAAATGGCTATGATACACATAGTGTTGAAATAAACATTTATTTTAACACATTGTATGTGATGAGCCATTTATTTTAACACTTTTCACTTGAAGTGTTGAAATAACAGGTTTTATCAGGGGACGTGTCATCCACTGTTTTATGTATATGTGAATATGGAAATACATCTACTGAGTGTGCATGTATATATATACTCACACAGATTATATGGATATGTAATAATACTGTGCTAGATATGTATGTAGACACTAATGCACAGGCAAGTACAGTGTTTTCTGCTCAAATTGAGTCTTTTGTTTCACAAAAATTTGTGTTTGTGACATATTTTTTAATATATCTATGTATCTATAAATAGATCTAAGTATATTGGTACATAAAATAAAATTGTTTATTACTACATAACAGCAACTGGATGAGATAGATAAAATAGAGGGATAGACAATAAAATAGATAAACCTCAAAATAGGACAATTATTAACTTGAGTTATGTAAAGCAAGGAAGATATACTTTATCTGAGCTTTCTAGTTGTCTAGGCCTGGTTTCTTTAGTTTGACATAGTTTCTGAAGTTCTGCATCCCTTTCTGTGATGGACTTCTTAGGCAAGTGGTTATTAAACAGGACAAGGTATGAGTCAGGTTTTGTAAATGGCCTGAAAAGTTTTTGCACTGCATTTTTCAGTAATTTTGGCTTTTTAAATGCAGTGTAGGAACCTCAATTCCCTGCTCAGCAGGCAGTCGTGTCTTTTCCAGTATGTCCTTACTTGTACTAAATTGCCTTTTTGCAGTTAGAATTATGTATGTGCTAAAGCGCTGGCACAGCCATGTGGACACACACACCCCTCCTGGTTCCAGGGTCGTGTTGACCGGGGTGGTTGTTATGGAGGTTAAAACCAGCTCAAACAAAGGTAGCACTGCCGAGGCTGACAGAGGCAAGACTGCCTTGGAACAAATCTGTAAACAGCCAGAACCATTTCTACCACACTTCAGGTTAAATGTCAGTCTCTGCATTGGAATAAAAGGGCAGCAAGCGAGTAGTGAACTACTCACGCTTTTGAGGGGAAGGATTCAGCAGGAACTCATTTGTCCCTTTGAGATGGCTACAGTGATCTTATCTGGTAACTGGGCAATATTTTCTAAATGTTTGTTGGCTCTTATGCTGGTCTATTCACCTGTCCTTGTCCTTGTATTGTGTCAGGAGCTTCCCCTGAGTATTAGCACTATTTTATTACCTTTTCATTGCTGTTGTATCATTGTGTGTTTTATTGATTAGCACTGGCACTCTCTGGGCAGCAGGCAGGGTTAGTCCTGGCCAGGGAAGGGTTGCAGTGCAGGAGGTGCCAGACCTCCTGCAGCAGCACCAGCCCCGCCACACTGGAGCAGCTGACTCAGGCTGGGCAGCAAGAGCCAGGCAGTCAAGGCAAAGAAAGGGCTTCCTGAGCACCCAAGGAACATGGAAAGAATTCTGTCAGACAATTTCCAGCTCCAACTCAAACCAAAGTAAAAACCATGAGTGAAATTAAATAATGAACGTGTGATGAATTGCAATGAAAATGCTTTGCTAGGTTTCATGCTGACGACCAGAAGTATCGACTTTTTGTGAATCTGTAGTTTTCAGTGAGAGAATGGCTCTGTTAGGAAATGTTTAACCACTTCTTGCAGCATTCACAAAACAATTTGTATCTGTCCTCTTGGTTTTTCCTCCTGAAGTTTGATATGAGTGAAAATTCCCCCAGGTCTCCATGGATAAATAATATTTATAGATAAGAAAAATTTAATTTTTCCCTCTCTCTTTCTCTGATTCTAGCCTTTTTTAATTGAGAGAATTCTCTGATGAGTACTAAACATTTATTGAATGAGAACTCTGGTGATTTTATGAATTTTCAGCTGAAAGAGCATAAATAATAATTTGTATTATTTAAAAATGGTAAAATTAAATCCTAAAAAGGACGCTGATTTTTCTCTGTGATTATGGAAGTTCAAGGGTTTTTTTTCTATTTGAGTACAAATTTTTTTTAAAGGAAATATGAAGCAAAATTATTGCCTCTTTTTTCACTCAGAGGTTTGATTCAATTCTGTATGTATCAGAAACCGAATCACATCTGATGTAAGCTTTGAAATTAAGAGGAAGGGTCAGTAGTTATCAGAAGAACTATTGACACACTATCAGTCTATCAAGGTAGTCATAATATCCTGACAAAAATCCTGTCAGTTGATAGGGTATCAAGAGCCTGCTATAGCAGAGTTAGATAGAAGTTCCTTCAAATCTGCAGAATCACTAACTTTATTCTGAAGTCTTGTGACAAAGTCCTGACTCCTCTGTAGTCAGCAGAACCTTTGCTATTGATTTGGTAGAGTTGGTGCATTGCCCATCACAACTTTTGATCAGCATGAAGCCTTGAGTAACCATTAGTTTGATGGTGTAGGCTGACTCATGTAGAGATGTTCCATAAAAGGACTATTCCCTTGAATTCTCCATTGGTACATGAATAACTAAAATTTTCAGTTGGAAATAGCCAGAGCCTGAGTAAATAGTACATTATTGTTAGTGATTTTGGCAAATGGCTATTAATGAGTAATTATGGACTGAAGGACTGACCAGGCAGGGAAACAGATAGGGAGTAGTGAGAAGAGTCATCTCTGGATCTTCAGAAGTGCTGGGCTCTGCAAAATTTAAGCTGTGGCAAGGTTCATCCTGCTTTCTGGGAACTCCCTGTATTTTTTACTGCACTAAATATTGTGTGTCCCATTTGCAGCTCTCATAGCAACTGTGGATAGTCTTTCTCTCTAAACTCGTCTGTTCACTGGGTTTTCTTCTGCCTATAAATGCATTCTCTGGTCATTTTGAAGGATGTGTCTGCTACACTGTTTCATTAAACTGCCGCGTTATCAGGTAATTGTTTAAACATAATGCCATAGCACTATCAAAAGGAAAGGTGAACTAATGGCATTTGCAAATGTCAGGGATTATCTTAACACTTTTATTATAGTTTATAAAAAGTAGGTTCAGGGCATTCCATGGCAATTATTTCCACAGAAATTGGTTATTTAAATAAATTGCTAATTATCTGGATATGACAGTATTGAAAACCCTGCTAATGAGTTATTTGATAAGTGTAGCTTATGGTGGCCACCTACAGGTGGCAGAAAGAAAGAGCGAGCAGAGTGATTGCAGTCGGAAGGAATGCGAGGGAAATGGTTTGTGTGTAACCTGCAGGTTTCCCTGGACTGTTTGCAAATGCAGAACATGCAGTACTTTGATTGCCAGTACTAGGCAGCATATACACTATGCAGAAAATGTCTTAACAATGAATTATGTTTCCTGGGCTTTTTTCCTGAGCTCCAAACTTTTCTACCTACTTACTTTCTGAAGCATTGGATTGATACCTATGATGCCTGAACTTTTCCAGACCATTTTCCTTGTATAATGCTTTTCATCCAAGTTTATTATCATTGGGTTCTTTTTTCATTAGCATGATTAATTTTAACAGTCTGGGATATAACCATATCAGTTTTCTTCCAAGAAGGTATCTACAGAGGGAGGAAAGGTGATGTTGCTTAGATTTTGGGCCTTACATTTTTTAGAAGCACAGACTTTAGTGGTGACTTATTAGTAAAAAATTACGTATCAGCTGCTTCTTCTTTGTAATATTCAGGCTCAGTGGTTTAAATCTCAAATTTGTAATATAATAGAATGCAAATTAAAAAATGATTTTACTTGAAAATGCACAGAGTGGGGAAAATTGACCCAAATTCATTTTTATTCCATCTAGTATCCATAGAAACAAATATTTGTTTGGGTTGATATACTGTCCAAAGAAATGAGAGTTTGCTTTCCTTTAAAATGTTTCTCTTGCTCATAGAGAGTTTGATAAAGACCACTGAGACTGTTTCAAGATTCAGTCTCAGTAGTACCAGTCTGAATTGACTCTGTTGGCTGTTTTTTAATGGACTGGGATCATCTTTACTTAAAGGCGTCATTAGAGCTACCTCATATAGGCATTGAAAACTTTAAACTCTCAAATTGCTCCAATATATTGCAAGTGAGAATGTAGCCCAGTATTCAAGATGTCTGAGATTATTTTTCTCCCGTCAGTGGATCACTGGGATCAGAAGATCTGAATTGTTTCTGCTAGGAATTCCCAAAGCTACTGGGTGCTTGAAACTCAACACCAGGCTTTTGAACAAAGTTTGGCTCTCAAGCTTCAATCTAGTGAACATTTTTGGTGTTTGACAGGATCAAGTCCTCTCAGGACTCCTAGTACTTATGAAGTCATAATAAAACATGTGTCTTCTGGCATTGGTGAAGGGTGTTTTACTTCCTAAGGAAAAACAAACAAACAAATAAGCAGGTATATTGTCTTTCATCAGTTTGTCATCAGCCTGCTATCCTCAGTGGGCAAGAGCAGCTCTGCCCACCTGTGCTGATGAGGGAGAGACATTTGCTTGATGAATGTTCTGCTTCTGCTTCATGTTGTGTTTTCACTATTGGATTTCTTTCACTGATAGTCTGAAAAGTCTTATTTTCTATGAAACAAAACAAAACAATAGAGAAAGCCAAAGCTTTTTGTTTTAAGGCAAGAAGAAGGTCAGGGACTTTCACATCTAAAAATTATTTCATTGTTTATGTCTTTCCATAGTAGCAAATATTTGTTCCATAATTAATGAGACCTGAAAGAGTAGCTTTCAACAGAGAGTAGCATGTCATCTCCATGAGGTATTTTTCTGTCTTTCATTTTTCTATCTCACTCACCTGCCGGAGGTCTTGATAAATGGACTTTGTTTATTAAATCTCATTATTTTACAGCAAGGTAAATGATAGCCACATCTAGCATCTGGTAGCAGCTGCAGCACTTCTATCAGGAGAGTACCATATCAGCAGTTTCCTCAGCTATGGGTGCTTAACTAGTGGAATTACAGATCCCAACGTGTCAAAGTATGTGGTAGATGCTTATCTTTTAGTATGTGAGCTGTCTTTCAAATGCATGCTGGATTTGGATCTCAGCTTCTTAAATACCATTGGATTTATCAGAAAACGTTCTGCAAATTCCCACTACTACTTACAGATCTTTTAAAAGTTGGCATTAAATCTCCTTTATTTCAACCTTTTAAAAACTCCTTCTCCACAAATCTCTATAATGGAATTTATTACCTTCCTACATACTTTTATGAAGATGCAGGAAAATAGAGATTGTTAGTCAAATTGAGTGTTCATTTCTTGGTTTTTTTTTTTGCCTTCTATTTTAATAGCTTGGCATTACTGTTGTTTCTATTGTTTGCATTGGTTTATTGGTTTTTTTCTTTAATCTGGTGGGTTGTTTCACCATTTCATTAGGCAGTCGGATCTCTATCACAAGCAAATCACATTGTATTCCAACCCAGAAGCTTTTGTTACAGAGGGGGAAGCTTCTGAACTGTTGATGAAAAAATGTTAGGGAGAACAGCTTCAGCTTATGTTGTGCTTGTTCCATATGAGTAGGCTAATAAAAAAAATGCTGGGATAAATGGTGAGACCTTAGTGAACCCTCTGATTGTCATTACATCCATTTATTTACTCTCATCAGAAGCACTTCTGAAATGTTTTTAAATTCATTTGGGTGAATTATAAATGAATGGAATACTTTTGCAATCATACCAATTTATCACTAATTTACTAATCACCAATGTAAGTAATAACTCATATTATGAATATCAAATTCAGCTAGTACTAAGAAGTACCTGTGTTCCATAATAAGTTCTAAGTCTCATTGCTAATTCTGCTAGACTTCATTGAATCATATACTTGATTTCTTTGGGCTGAATGAAAGCCTTTCTGATTACCTATTGTGCTGAAACCTTAAATAAGCTGTCGTTTGGTCCTTTTCCTGAACTGACCACTGTACAGAGACAGTCATTTAAGTGAGAAGGGGGCTAATTATATATAAATATATATGGGAATATTTTCTTGTGGAACTCTTTGCTACAAGATATCTTTAGGGCCAAGGGTCCACAAGGCTTTAAAACCCATTGAAAGCAAATTCTTAAGAGTTGTATTGGGGTTAGAAGTATATAAACCTTCACGCCTCAAGGCAGATTGGGAAGAAATTTCCCTGTAGCCACATGATTTCAGAGTTACCATTGTCTTTATTTATTCATCTTTCTAAGAAACAGCTACCTCATCACACTGAGATTCTGGAGCTGTGTTAGGCTGAAAGCAGTGTAGCAAGTCTGATGCTTACTTCTAGCTTCAATTTCAAAAACTGAATATTTGAAGAATTTCCTGAACTACTGTTTCTTATGAGATTACTTTCAGTGGTTTTGGCTGTGTAGTGTATGTTTTGGCCTGTATGCCTTCCAAAAGACTTTATTTGTAAATCTGTCAGAGCAAACAGCATGATTTCTTTTTTTTTTTCTCCTCAAGCATATCTCTAAGACTGGACCATGAATTGTGTCATAATATTTGCTCTTTGGATGCTTAGCAGTGATCCTCTTTTAAAGAATTGTTCTGTTCCTTTCAAACACATTACAGTCAATCCAGACCAAACAATGGGAAATAGTTCCTGGTGTTCCAGGGAAAGTTCCTGCTCACCTCCAGATACTTTCTGTGATCTGTTCTGTTGGGATCTTAGATTCTTTAAAGCAGTTTTGATGAGATTTTACATTTTTATCTATCAGGCTCTAGTTTTCCTGAAAACATATCAACAGTGCATCTTGGGTTAGGCTGTCGCTTTCATGTGCATAAAGTTTAGTTGCTGTTACCTCATGCAGTACTGAGGGGGAAAAACAGCCTGACAGCCACAGCCATACAGGTCCTCTGGGAGTGATGCGTCCTCTCTTACACTGTTGTTGCCCAATGATGGCATCAAATTCTCCTAAAGCTTCTCTAAATTAAGTAGAAATTTTAATAATGTGGAGGTTATTTAGAGAAATCCCAACTAGCCTCAAAAATAACTGGAAGTGTCATCTATCTACGCTGTCCATCATTTAATGAGCAGCATCTGTAGGCATATTTTTAATACTTGCATACCATCAGTAGAATGTAGTCAAAACAAATGCACTGCAGACACAGTGTATTAAGAGTTTAATCATAATCCTCTAAATATAGCAGGGATTGTCTGACTCAACCTCTATGTACCATTTGAAATATGAGCTCCAGTTTTGGAGATATTGCCGTAAATGAATATACTTTTTTCTTTTGAGAATTTGACTATCATATTAATTGTTAGAGGAGGCTTGCTTCAAGAATTTTCTTAATCTACAGACGTGCAGAAGGGGAAACAAAATACTAAATGTCAAGTGCAGTGAAATGGCACTTTTAAACAATTTTTAGGTGAACATAAATAAATGAGACATTTGCTCTTAGTTGGACAGCATTTAGGTTCAAAAAATCAACCTGATTCTTTATGTAGAAACATAGATCTCTTTATCTACAGTGTACTGTATGGTAAAGTATTGCTTTCTGTCTCAGATATTGTTAGTCTTTGTTTTGAGCATCAGCTAAAACAGTCAAGCTAGCTTTGCATTGTTTATCCAAATGTTTCTGCCATTTTCTGTATTCAGCCGCATGCATAAATTGCTGTACAAGCATTGATACCACTTGCAACCCACTTGGTGTCAGTTTATAAATGAATATAACCTCTGCACCTCAGAATTGGATGTTAGTTCCTGGTGTTGCTGTAGCAGGAGGGATGTGCAGGTTCCATCAGGGCCAGCTGGGATGTTGCTAACGCGGTGTCCTGGTTTCTGCAGGAAATGCTATCCGGCCCGTCGCCCTGCGCGCCGTGTCCGCCATCGCCCGGGCTCTCCCAGGATTTCCCATCTTGGCCACTGGAGGCATCGATTCTGCTGAGGCTGGGCTTCAGTTTCTGCACAGTGGGGCTTCTGTCCTGCAGGTACTGCTTCTTTCTTTAGAATGTTAACGTTCAGGTAACTGTGATTAAGATCGTAATGTGGCTTCCTTTCAAACATTCGGATAGTGTGGAGTTTCTACCATTGAAAGGAATTTTCATGTTTTTCACTTCATACTGCTTGCTAATAAACATTCATTTCACATGGAGGTGGAGGGGGAGTTGCCAGAAGAAAGCTTTTGGTGTTCCAATACCAATCTGGGAAAAGGCTAACCATGAGTTTGTTAGTACTTATTATCTCTAGCTTAAATGATTTAAAATTGAAACATCTCTCTCTCTTGTCATACAAACCAGGTTGACACGAAGTTTAGCTCGACCTATCTGTTCTTCCTGTATTCTCAGTTTTTCTTTTCTGCAAAGAGCCTTCTCAAGGTGAGAGGGCTTCCAAAGAGCACTACGTTGGTCTCTCGAAGGTAGCCACTTCAAAGTAACTTTGGTTTATGAGGCATCTGTGTCCCCTAGGGATGTTCATTGGAACAGGAGGTGTAGCTCTGCACCCACTGCTGAAGGGCTGGTGCTGCACTGGACTGAGGTGTCAGCTGCATTCAGGAGCCAGGCTGTTTGCATTGCCTGAGGGTTGGTTTGAGCTGCTGGCCTCACTGGCATGGTTGGTGTGTCTCTGTCATGGAAGGAAGCCTTGGTGGCCTCGTATTACAGGCACCAGGAAATTGGCTGAAAATCAACCCCTTACCTCTGCCAGGCATGTCAGGGCACCATTGCAGCATACATGTTAGACTGGCTGAGGAGCAGGTGGTCTTTATGTCCCATTGTTCCATTGTATATTGTTACATTCTGGTAGATGTTCATCCCCTTTATCTGTGGGTCCCACCATAGACAACAGCAGCTGTGGAGCCTGTGAATATCGGCTTTGTGTCACTCCATGGGATGACTAGAGTGGTTTCATTCCCACAATTCACTTTGACATTGAAATTAGATTCAGTGTGACCATCCTTTTTACACAGCTACAGTGACTGCTGTGATTAGTCATTTGTTTGCTGTTTCACCAAAAAAAAAAAAAAAAAAAAAGCCAGCTCAATATTTTGGTCTGGTTGGTTTTTTAATACACATCAAAGTTAGCATCTCTGGGAGCTGAAGCAGAAGGCTGTTCCTTTTTTATAGACTTGCTATGTTCCTTGGATTTATTAATACCATTTCCTTTTTTTTTTCGGTTGTATTAAAGTGATTCAAACTTTTCTTTTTCATGGGCAGATAAGAGATTGGCCTTTTGTACACAATTGTCTGAGAGCTTCTTCCATATAAATATTAAGTAATGGTGCAAATTGCAGGGCAGCATTTGTCTACCAAAAAAGATTAGGATTGGCAAGGATTGTTTTTAGTGCTCTAGATGCATTTAACTTGTTATTGCTGATAGAGCTGCACTTTCAATGGCTTTGTCTGCAGCAATGTTACATGATCTGAATTACACAGAATGAAATTATTTTCTGTTCTATGTGTACTGTATCTGTTTCTGGATGACTAAAAATCAAGAGGTTTAATGTCCCTTTTGCACTTCTATTTTATATAGATTGTGTAGCTATGTTTTATTTTTTCTTTTCCTGTTGATTTGTCCCAATGGTAACGGGAAATTCTGAAATATAATTTCATGCAGACATCCCAGTCAGTGCTTGAGAGACTATTTGATTTACAAGACATTAATTATTGTTTTCTTTTTAGTAGTAATCAAATTCTCTGAAACTGGCTTCCACAAATGACTTGGATCTATAGAGATCTTTTTCCCTGTACAGAACAATTTCTCTTTTCAACAAATTTTTCCCAGAGATGCTGAAAAAAAGTCTTATTTTGTTTTTAGGTTTCACCAGTTTAACATACATCATCTCTAGAACTGATTTTAAACTCCTCTGGATCAAAAATATCCTCAGTTTGAGTGGTTTATTTCTGTTTCACTAAAGTAGGGAAGTAGTTTAAACTGATCTCAGATAAATAAATTCTAAAGTGTCTGTGTAGGTAAGGATCTGAACTAGCTCAGTTGCATCCATTTTAAAATAAACCTTTAGTAAGCTTCATGCTAGATTGTGAATACAGGCCGTAAGTCTTTCCCTTATGATGGGAAGGACAGATGGAAGGGAGAAGGAAATGAGTAATCTCTATAGAAAGTTGTTAAAGAAATGCACTTGCTGGGACTAGACTGAAACATATTTGCTTCTCAGATGAGATACATTGTAATAGAAAAAGATGGTCTCGTCTTCACAGGTCGCCTTTGGACCCTAATTAGGGTAATGAGGATCATTTCCATTGTTTTCCTTCTAAACAAGGTCATACAAATAGCCAGCTAATATTCTTTTCCCTGAATCCCAATCTCACACACGTTCTTCATATCAAATGCCCAACTTGCTTCTTCAGCAGCCACAACCTCTGTTGTGTACAGCTTTGACATTCACTTCTGCTTTCTCAGTACCGACATGCAGAGTGAGTACAGAATTTGTAGATAGCATCAAATGAAGTGATCTACTGAATGATTCAGGATTTAAGATGCACTGCATAGCAAGTCCCTGAGTTAAGCAGGTAGAAGCTGGGACTGTAGTGAGGGAATTCTGTATGTGTGTGATAGCCTTATCTAAAGTATCTGCTTTGCATACTGTTGGAGGTGGTTCTGGAGAGACACGCAGACTGACACACCACTGCACATCTTGTGATCTGACTTCACATTTCCAAAGCCACGAGGATGCCTTATGACTGATCCAGAGGCAGGAAGCAAGCAGCCTGGGCTTTGGTGGTGATGGAGCAGCCTCTGTGCTCAGCTGTGCCAAAGAGGCACAGGGGGGGCTTAAAAATGGGCTTTGTCACTGCTCTCACCACCCTGTGGCCCAGCAGTGCTTGAGAAGGGCAGGGGCTGCCCAATCATCCAGCATTCCACATGGTCCCATACTGCAGAGCAGCTCAGGCTCTACTGATCTATCCATGGAGCCCAGCTCGAGAGCCTGGGACAGCAGCACTTGCTTGGCCACTGGGCTCCCCTTCCTTGTGTCCCAACAAGTCTTCTCTGCCATGGCAGCAGGACATTCATGGCCTGGGATAATAGGGAGGCTTTGTGTGAGTTGATTTAACTGCAATGTAGCATATCTGTTAGAGGAAAGGTTTATGAATAATAAATGTTCTTCCATTAAAAGCAAGATCAGGTTTTCCTCTTCGGATATTTCACCTGCAATCAGTTCTCCATTATTTTTTCCCATTGCTTTTATTTTTAAAACATGAGGATTTATTTTCCATTTGCAAAATCATCATCACACAGGAATGCAAGTCAGGAGACAGGTGGTAAGCCATATTTTGCTGTATGCCATAACCACCTCAAGTGGTGTTAAGCAGGTATATTGGGAAATGGTGTGGGGAGATAGTTTCAGTAATCAAAATATGGCCTATCCCCTCCTTTAGAATATGGAGGACAACATCTTAGTATTGTTGTGCACAAAAAGGTTTGGATGTTAGGAACTTTGCAGCAGGTATGGAAAACAAACTAGGTTATTGTACTCAGTAGTAGCTGGGCTGAAGATTTTAGACAGCAATTCAACAGAGTATTCTTCCCCTTTATGGACTTCAGAAACACTTGCAAAAAGACCCCACTTGTGTTTTAATTTCTCCTTAAAGATGCTGAAACATTTCAGTCATTCTTCAGCTGATTGCATAGCACCATAGTTTTTTAATGTACCTGAACCTACCAACGCCTTTTCAGTACAGGCATGAAAATTTAAAAAACAAACAAACAAAAAAAAACCCCAAAGCAAACAAAACAAAAAAAAACAAAACAAAAACAAAAACCCAACAATTTTAATATGGAGATAATCCTGCACTCATTGGGGGTGGCAGGAGCTCCAGAAATGTCTAGAAAGCACCTTTCTGTGATGCATGTCATTATTACAATTTTCCAGTGAAGCTGAAGTATTTTATTTGTAATTTATGTAAGCTTTTTTTAAAGCCCCAATTTATCAAAATTAGATGCATATCAAAATATTTTGCATGTTTTGCAACATGTATGTGATTTACCATCTCACACGGATGGTTTGTTAGATTTTTGCCAGGTTTTGAAAGAGACATACATTTTTTAAAGTCATCTTGCTGCAGGAAATTAAAATGGGAAACAATTATAGAAAATTCCAGCGGAAAGAGAAAATGCATTATGGAAAAAGCAATAAAAGCATAAAAATATTAAAGTAAAAATCACTTCACAGTAGCCTGTATGATTCAATTGTAGATCAATATTGTGTAGTTAATGCATTAGCAGTAGAGCATTAATTTGCAATTACAGCAGGTGATCTGATCCTCTGTGTTCTGTCCATTGACATAAATGACCTTTTGTTGAAAGAGATTCTGTAGTCATTATTTCTAGCAGATGTAACTAAAAAAAAGAGGTAGAACAAAGGGGTACTTTCTAAAGTATACTTGCTTCATGGTAGAACCTTTCAGCATTATACTCTGGTATGGAATACTTTGTTCATCTGGAATATTGGTCGTTTTCATGTAAAGAATATGGATTCCTTTTCAAATAAATGTCTTTTCTCACAACGTATGGAGGTCACACATGTCCTCTGTTGCAGACATGGATGTCTGTAAGCAATGATTTAAAATCCAGCCATGATTTAAAGTCCACTCATGGAATGCTGCTTCTCAGTGGGACAGCCTGTGGCTTTGCCCTGAGCCCTTTCTCGGCTCCACCTTCATCCTCCCTCGTCCCCCTCTTGTCCTGGCTGGGCTGCAGTGCCCGGCAGTGCCGTTCCTGTGGGTGCTGTGCTCTTGTCCTCACCGCGCTGTGTCCAGCCCATGTGCCCCTACTGCCTCCAGGCCTTGCCCCGTGTTCCTCCTCACCTCTCAGGCAGGGGAAGGAGGTGGCCGTGTGCCCAGAGCTGCCATGAGCTGGATCTGCCCCGTGCCCTTCCCTCCTGCCCAGCACCACTGTGGGTGGGACCTCGGGGATCTGAGGAAGAGCAAAACCATTCTGGAAATGGGACAGCCCATGACGGGAAAGCGTTAGTGATGAGTTTTAGCTCTGTAAGATAAACTCTCCCTCCAACATGAAACACAGTGGTTTTTGTGAGACTGCTTGTAGATTTTTAATATTTTCAACAAGACTTCTTGTTGGTACCACTTTGGAACAAAAGTCTCAAGGGATTCAGGATGATTTGATTATTATTTTTTCTTCAACAGCCTTTTTACTGAAGCATTTAGCTGAGAGATTTTTATAGCAGCAGGATGGCCCTTTGTGTGTGAATAAACAGGCTTTTCCATCACAAAATCATGGGAATTGATCTATGAGACAGTATTTTTATTGTATTTGTGCAAATGTGAAACCTTGTAAGGAACTCCATAATTTTTTATGGCTACAGAACTGCAGAGTAGAGCTCTGGTTCTCCATGCACTTCATTACTCTTCTTTCTAGTCCATGTCAGTGTCTGTTGAAGTCAGTGAAGACTCTGATACTTTATTTAAGGGAGGATTAGATCAGGCCAAAAAATTCTCAGCCTGGAATTACTATTTGTGCCATTTCATGCAGAGTGAAGAACTAAAAGACATTCAAATCATGGGAGTGCAGAGCAGGGGAGTGAGGGAGCTGGCCCTGTGATTTGAAATTCCAGGTTATGTTTCTACTGATAACCATTGGGAAAAAAATACTCTGTCTTGCAATGAATAGCCATGATTTTGAATGCAGACAAAGAGTCCTTTGTCTCAGGCCTGCATGAGGAGAATGAAGTCGGGCGGATTGCTGCAAGTCTCAGGCAGACACAGGGTGTCATGGGTGTGGCAGAGCCTGGCTGTGCTTCTCCTGCCTGCGCTCCCGAAGAGCCCACCCTGCCTCTGGCCCCTGCCTGTCCTCACATGGCACATGGGGGGACAGGGCTGCAGGCTTTGCTCTGTGCCCGGCAGAGTGCTCCAAGGGCTGCTGAGCCCAAGAACAGGCACACGTGGGCACCAGCTGGCCACTGTGAGGTTTCTTACACAGGCTGTGGCTTTAGGGGTAGAAGAACAAAACCTTTCTGTACAAAGCTGTCCAGGACACTGAGAAGTTAAGGTGCTATACCTAACTCTTCTCTCGTGATTAAAATAGATGAGGGAAGAATAGGTTGCTGAATGAAGTGTCAGGCTACTAAAATGATACGAGACAAGATTCAAGGGATGGTACTTTAGACCCACCAAGATTTTGAGGAAAAAAAATGCCACTTAAGGCAAAACCACTTTTGAGATGTAAGTCCTTTGATTGAGATAAGTGTAGCCTCCTGTAGAAAGAGCAGTTTTTAGACTGTATTTCCAAAGAAACTTGATAGGTATTTGTACATCCATTTGAGTATCTTCCATCACATTTGAGCTTTTGTGGCCATTTTCACTGAAACTTGCCAAAAGGGAGAGTGTTTTACTCTAACAAATTTTGAGAAACAGAAAAGGCAGAGGAGAGAGAGTAGCTGCATTCCTTCACTGTAAGCACAAGCACACTATGAGCTCACCTTTATTAGACCTCTGAGAGCCCGCATGGGACAGCACTGTGTCAGCCACAGGAAAAGCTTTAATTGGCAGTCACACCTTATTAGATGTCAGAGAACCCAACCAGGAGACACAGAGCTGCTGGAAGCCAGATATCATTAGCTCCACTGCTCACAGAGCCACGCACTGAGAAAAGTCTTCAATGGATACAGCAATGAATGGAGTGGCCCTTCTCTGCAGAGATGAAATTTGCAGTACATGCAGAAACAAAAGAGGGAACAAAGTACTGTTTGAACATGTCGACATAAAATCCTAAGAAAAATGAATGTGAAAGAGAGAAAAGAGTTGGGACAGACATATCCAAGCATTCACTTCTGAAAACATTTCATTATTTTCTGGTTTTTTCCTAACCCAGTGCTAATTACAGAAATTCAACCTGTTCTCAACTGTCTGTCTTTGCTAATAAAACAAAAAGTAATTAGAGGACTGCCACACTTGCTCCTTTACAGACTATTGGGAGAGAAATTGCTAATTGATAGTGAGAATCTTCTGTGAGAATTTCTTTTAAAGAAAATCAGAATTTGTCAAACAAAAACAATCTATAAAGTGTTTTCCTTTTAGTAGTAAAAAACCCCATCAAATTAGAACAGATTTTCTTTATTGATTCTTACATGTTGTTTTTGCCACTTTTTATGAAAAGTTGCAATATTCAAATCACTACATTGTAAAGTTACAGACTAAATTCAACACTAATAATGCCTTTTATTTTGTGCAGTTTTGCATTAGTTCTACATTTGGAGCTGCTTAGGGGAATTATCTATTAGTTTTCCTTTATTTCTGCTCATTTCACCAGCTAGTAAATGAAGTCTGCATAGATAGGATTGTTATTTCATAAATTTGTAAGAATGAATTAAAGCTCATTCTGTAACAATTGCTATTTGTCATTCTTGTAATGAATTCTCATGCAAAGTAGTTTCAACTATCACTGTACGGTAGTAATTATTTACCAACAATTAGGTCTCAATTGAGCATCAGTTCAAATGCTGTCCTAGCAGTCATTCCCAGCCTCTGCAGGGGATTTGTTCTCCTGGGGACAGAGGGTCTGCTCCCCTTTCCTGCCCTGCCTGGGTGTCCACCCTGCTCCTCTGGGTCTGGCAACACAGAATTCTGACTTTCAGAATTGAGGGGATGGGAAGAATAATTGCTTTGGCAATATATTTTTCTCCATCTCTCCCAAGGATCCACAATAATGCTGGTCCTTTGAAAGCCCAGTAGTGCTGCACCCCTTTTTGATGGGGATTCACACTACTGATGTGGACTTGTGCTGCTGCTCTCTTGCATGAACAGGGGCAGAGCTGTTCTCCATATGGATAAAGCACATGGTGTGAATTGACACCAAGTGAGTGTTGTTTAAAGGTTACAAAGTAAATGCAACATGGAGCTGACTCTTCACAAGAGGCTTGGTTAATTGTTGATTAACCAAATTTTAGGCAAGTTGTTTTACTCAGCTCGGGTTGCTTTCAGACATGAAGCTAGCTCTGTTGTGGATTGAGTTCCCTTGAGTACGTGTGGAGGTGACTGGAAATTGAATGTGAAACTGTAGCCAGCTCCTAGTTGGATATTGAAAATAAATACAAGGCAAGATAAGCATAGTGGAAAATGCTGTTTCTTCATTCCTTTCTGCCATCTCCAATAATTACTTGGGAAAATTCCTGTGGGGTTGTTTTTTTGGGGGTGGTTTTTTTTTTTTTTTAATGTTATATGTGTTGTAACTGCAGGGGACTTGTTTTCCAAAAAGGGAGAAGGTAAAACATTCAGTATTGCAAAGCTCTGTCATCAGAGAAGTTCTTGGAAATGCTGTCAGTCATACAAAGAAAACACATGTTTAAGAAATTTTCCTTTTTACATCATAGCAGCTTTGTTGATCTTTCAGGCAGAGGCTGTACCTGGCAGTGAAAGGAGGAGAGGGGAAGCAAGCAGTGGAAGAGGCTGTGCTCAGGGAAGGCATGGTCCTGGAGCCCACGCTGGCACAGGAATGCACTGCTGTGCAGCTCAGCTGGGGCTTGGTGTTGGGCTAGCTGCAGTTTGGTCACTGGTCTTTTGCTTTTCCCAGTGGTAGAAAAATGGCTGTTCTGCTCAGGAAGGAGGGAGCAATAATTTTTTTCCTGTTACAGCACAAGCCCCCTGACACAGCTTGATGTGACTGATGAGGGGTTCTTTTATCCATGCAATTAGAACAAAAAAACAGAGAAAGCATTGTTTTTCTAAACTGTCATTTTGGAAGCTGGCAGTACATTTAAGAAAGGGTTTAACTTCCTTCAATATCATCAGTTATGTTGCTGCTTTTCTTGCTGATATTTATTATTTGGATGGAGATTGGTAAAACAATCCCTAAGGAAATGTGGAAGTGGGTTTTTATCTCCGACATGAAGGACTCACAGGGTCAGAACTATTTTGTTCACATGAATCTCACTCTTCAGTGGACACAGCAGTTGCTGCACGGATTCGTACAGGCAAGCTGATAGAGGATGAAAGTAATTTTAGCTGAAATATAATGTGAGAGTACTAGAGGGAAAGACTCACAAGGATGAGGGGTTAATCATTGCAGGACTGAATTGAGGTTCCAAGATAGAAAAATTGCTTTTCTGTTTGATTTTGAGAGGTCTGCAGCTTTCAAAATTCTGGTCACAGGAGGATGTTCCAAAGTAGATGGTTCTCATTAGAATTTGTTGAAAATTTCTTTGAGGGAATTGTTGTTCATTGACAAATTTCATTTAATCAGAATAGATGTCAAGTTCCTGCTGTGTCTGATTCAGAGTGTCCTGGGATGAACACTGAAGGTCTGTCCTGGATCTGTTAGGCATTAATGAGACCAGCTTTTGCCTGTGATGAGGAAATAGTTATTCTGTCACAGGGAAGTTTAAGCATGGAAAACTTTTCCAGTTTAGACTGATAATCAAAATTCTAAAAACGTGTGGAATTAACACATTTAAAGACAAAAATATTATTTGGGTGAATCAAATCTGTTTCAATCTTTTTGCAACATATTTTGGTTTTGACCTTTTCATTCCAATTAACTTGGATTGCAAAGCAGACATTTTCAAGTTAAATGGAGCCATTACATTCCATGTTGTCAAACAGCACATATTGGTAATTCTGAAACTCTTTTCCACATGATTTTCAGAACACCATTCTTTTCTGAAAAGCATGTTTTCCTAGAAATACACTCATCTCTGACAAATACACCTTTCTAAAATTGGGATTACAGACCAACTCAGTTCTAGAGATGATCGTGTTCCTGTTGGCTTGCTCTCAGAAAACAAAAACTTAAAA
This sequence comes from Geospiza fortis, assembly GCF_000277835.1. Lineage (NCBI taxonomy): Eukaryota > Metazoa > Chordata > Aves > Passeriformes > Thraupidae > Geospiza > Geospiza fortis. The sequence goes on along the minus strand of NW_005054336.1, from coordinate 4,266,037 downwards.
ACACTCAAACTGCTGTGTAATACTTGATTGCTTTTATCATCAAACTACCAGATCTGAGTGACTTAATTGGCATCTGCTATAGAAATTTCTTTGGAGCTGAAGTTTATGGCTTGTGGAAGTGGGTCAAACAAATCTACATCTACCTGACACTGCTGGTGGTTGTCCCAGCAGCTGCAGAACCACTGGGAGAGTTCAAGGATTTCACTTTCCAGAACAGTACTTTCAAGACAGAGGCGAGACCTTTGGGTGTAAATAATGAAATATGATGTGATATTCAGCATGTATTTAAAGATAGTTGTAGAACCTCTATGTGTGATTGGACTGTTTACGCAGGGGAGTTAGTTCATCTGCTTCCAAAGCTATCATTCATTTTGTAGATCTGCAGTACAATGATACAATTTGCTATACATGGCTGATTATGAAGCTGTTTCCCTGACTCCTCAATGCTCAAGGCATGTGGAATCATATTTAGGAAAGATGATCATGATCAGCGCTTTTATCAGTGTGTGTGCCCACCTACTGCAGAAAAGTTCACTTTGTAGTTCCAAGAACTGACAGAATGCTTTAGTGAGATAAGGAAATACAACCATTCCTCTAGGGGTGGTTGACAGGGAAAAAACCCACAGTTACCTCAAGGAGCCTTCTGAAAATTCTTGATTTATTCTGCATTTCCTCTCTCAGAGACATGGGATACGAAATTGCATCGTTCAGGGTCCCTCGATAAGCACCACTTTCCCACTCCCAAACACCCAGTTTAGCTATTTAGATCGAAGATACATTAATTGGCATTGGAGAACTTAAGGGGAGGGAGGAAAAATAGGTTTGAGTAGGCTAGGAATTAATGCATTGGATAACATTCCTAAAGGATCCCTTACAGCGCTCTTATCTCCTACCGTGCCCTCATCTGATAAGTGCCTAATGGATTCTCAGCTTTTTTCTCCTCCTTCATCGTCGGCCACTCACAACTGCCCAGGGTTGCTGGAGTGCAGTACATGAACAAGATCTGTCTTGCAGCCCCCAAAATCAGATTCTTTGAGGTCTCTCTGCAAGGAAGAGTAGCCTTCCCCTTGGTGCTGGGGAAGCTTCTCTGTAAGCCTGTGTCACGAGGCTGCTGTGGCTTCAGCACACAGAGCTGTGGGGCTCTTCCTGCCGCCCAGCTGCTGCATCCATATTTCCCTGCCTGCCTTGATGCTCCCAAAGTGCCAGCTCAGCTCTGCTTGACGCCACGTCAGCATTTTGTTGTCCTGTTGTAGAGAGGATCCAAGCTGTGGCAGTGTCTATCCCATAAGGTTGTCTTGCATGGGCTGGAGACCTTCTTCTCCTTTTAAGTAATTTTGAGCTCCATTATTTACTTACATTAGCCTGTACTTTGGATTAGAATGACGATTTATCTCAAGATTGTCTGATGAAATTTCTTGAGGTATAGAGGTATAACAAAATATCTGAAATACTTCACTGACTTACTGAGACCCACATGGTGTAGGACTATCCAGTCTTTTTTTTTTTTAATAGATTTCTTAAGCCTTTTGTGAATGGTGGCATGCTTTGCAGAGCCTGGAGTTATCAGTATCTTTGAGTCTTTCTTCTATGTGTTATCCCTCAAAGTGTCACTAGTAAGCCCTCTGCTCATTAGCACTTTATGTCTAGGAATCAGTAAAAAAGACTAGGTGGGCTTTTTTCCCCATAATTCAGACAATTCATAGATGAAATATTTCAGTCCTTCAAACTGGTTTCTGAAAGCTATGCTAGACTCTGAAACAAACAGTGGTTCACTAGCTCATGTATATTAGTTCAGTCGTAATGTTTTAAAAAGCCTATCAGCTATCATCCAATTCAGTTTTGCGTCGATCCAGTTTCTGAAGACTTGTTAAGTAACATCCCATCTGCTAACCTCTATCTCTAGAGTCATTTAAGCAGCTAATGTGAGTGAATCAAATCATTCCATCTGTACTATATCAATATTTTGGAAGCTTTTTCTTTTCACAAATTTGTTCTTTAAAACAAAGAGTCTCGAGGTTTTTTCCTGAGATTGTACCACATTGTCTGATAAACCACTTCCCCTAATGTTCTTAATCCTACAACCCTCTAGCAGAAGTAATAATTAGATAGAAAGGATAATTTAGGCTATGCGTTTAATGTTCTGGTAAGTTGGTTGTTCAACGAGACATGAGGAGGAGGAACCATTGTTTTAGAGGCAGCTTTTCCACAGACATTGGTGTCCTGAAGGTTGTACGTACAGAAATGCCTCTCAGAGGAGACTCTATTTGTCTGCATGCTCTCACACTGCAGCTCTTGCCACATTATTATGAGCACTGTGTCAGACAACCTGTGCAGTGTCTGCTGCTTTTTGCTTTGGAGATCTGGGCCCAGATCTCCAAATTATTTTACAGGGGTTAGAAAAGGCACATTTTCATTTCCATAGGCAAGAGCTATGCAGCATATAGATTGCAATGACCAGAAATATCTCCCTTTAGTCAAGTCAATTTTTGCTAGTTGCCTTTGAGAATAAATCCTAAATGGTGTCTATGCCTCACCCAGATTATCATAATGCTCTTGCCCTCTACAATTAAATTAGCCTTCTTAATGTTGGCAATTCATATAGACACACAGGTGGGCACAAATAAGGTCCTTCCTGAACTATCTTGCATTCACTCACAGCTTCAGGTGTTTTTCACAAGAATCCTAATCAATAGAACCTAATCAAGAAAGCAGTAGCTTCAACGATACATTAAATAACAGGCATTCATAAATGTTTCTCCAACAAGGAGGTGAATTTATGTCTTGAGTACTTATCAGGAAGAATTTTTAATAGGAAAAGAAAGCTTCTACAGAAAGATGATTATTGCTAAAATTTAAAATATAGTATAAAATAGTAAACCTTTCATTTACCATTTGAGCATACCAGAAAAAATATTTCAAAGAGAATCAACCAAATTAATGACAAAGCGCAATTTCTAATGCATTGTAAACCCTCTCACAGGTATCTCAGAGGAATAATAGTTGTTTATCCCTTTGCTGTGGTCAGAATATCAGAAATCGTGAAGTGAAAGGCCAATTTCTTAATCGAATGGCATTTTGAGAGCTATTTTATTTACAAAACCTGTACAGTTTAGAACCAAAGCTGAAATTAGTCTCCATCTTCTGGTGAAGCAAGATGGCATTCTGCTAAATGCTAGAATTTTATCATTTGAAGGGGAAAAAAAGGCAAAAAGAAAGGAGCCAGTGAGACCTACGAATATAAAAGCATTTGAGATCTCAGAAGGAGTTTAAATCAATGCACTGCCACAGTTACAGCACAGATGAAAGAGCCTGCTGTCTCAATTGCCAGGAAACTACTTAGAAACTCTCACTTTGATTTTTTTTTTTGGTAGTCCATTACATTACCACTAAATGCAATATACGGAGACATCACTGCTTTGATGTTGTACAGCTACAACAAATGGAAACTAATATGGTAGAACAGTAAAGCTGCGTGATTTGCATTTATATATACAAATATATACCCATCAATCTTCTTCTAGACCATGTATCACTGCCACCCATCTGCCTCCTTACTGATACTTCTGTTTTCATAAAAGTGATGATTATTTTACACCCATATCCTGAAGAGAGAGATATATATTTCAGAGGGGTGTAAAAATTAAAATTTTGTCCAAGCTATTGACTCCCAGAACAAATTCTTCACTTACAAAGCCTTCTAAGAATGCTTTGAAACAATTTCAAGTTGGAGCGCAACAGGATTTTTGTTCACACAGGTCTTGTCACACCAATATTTACTCTCTTCTTGCAAAACAGCAGATTATTGATCAGTCTAGATTCTCTGACTTGCTCCAGTCTTTTGAGGTGATCTAGCAGTATATGAGATTATACACAATACCTCTTGTTGGGTGAAAGTAGTGTTGGGAAAAACTGACACAAGCACGTCTAGATCTGCATCTCCTCCGTGGCCTCTGCTGAAATCCCAGCTATTGATGGAATAGAAATAATGCAGATAGGGACTAGGGCTCATTTTTGGCAATGTCTTCCCCATCATCACCTGTCCAGCTGGGATTTTGCCATATAATAATGAGTTTATGTAAAAACTGAAAGTTGCAGGGTAAGAGAGACTGCACAGCCTGAAGAGGACTTCACTGTTTCCTCTTCTAGTGTTACAGAAAAATATTTCTCCTCTACAAGATCTCCCAAAGGGAAGATACACTGAAGAGGAATTGCTTTACTGGGTGATCTGGCTGGAAATGCCTCAGGCATTCTGTCCAAATTCTGCATGGATGGCACAGGTCTTCCATGCAGTCCCTCAGGATATGCTAAAGTTTGGACAGGAACCACTTCCATTTTTGTAGAGAGTGAAACAGTAATAAAACTTAATGTCTGGGTATTTTTCCCATTGTTTCTAGAAACAGTTATGAACAAAACTGAAAAGTCTTACACAGACAGAGCTCTCAATAAACAGTGCAGGGGATTTGCCTCAGTAAACACTTCAGAAATTGGCATCTCTTTATTGTGTAATAATTCTGCTAACAGCAAAGGCGTTTACAATGTTTTGTGACTGATGTAGAAGTACCTGTCACCAGCGGTGAACTTTTCTTCAAAATATATGAATTAAAAGTTTCAGATTCGTGTGAATGTTCAATAAGAATCTTGTAACCCATAAAAATTATTTTACACAGTAATAATCTCCTTACAATTTACTCCAGTTCCTCAAGTAAGACTTGTAATGTGTCTAGATCCTATGATAAAGTTAAATTCACTTTTTATGTTTATTTAGGAATAGAGCAGACTGGGTATTTCTTATGAAAAACATCAGCAGGGACCTTTGTGTGCCTCTCCCATCATTGCATTTTGCAGAATAGTTTTACTTAGAGCCTTAACCTGTGATTTATTTCACATCCCCATTTCCCAATGAGATAATTTGGCTGTTTACCAGCAGCAAAGCAGGTATTGTGTCTTTTACTATCTCAGACATGTCTGTATAGATTAGAATTGTAACTTACAGTTGCTTACAGCAATTTATGCTGAGCAGTTTTAGATTTGAGAATACAGAGAGCACAATATCATTGACCATACATTGCATGTTGGCCTAGGTGTCTCTTTTGGGATATAAAGGGCAATCATTGGAGTCTGGATCTGGGAGAAAAGGAAGGAGATCCCATGTTAAAAATTAAGTTGTAGCAGTTCTACTACTGGGACAGAGCCAGACAATGCAGTAAAACCAAGCTTGTGCAAACTTACTTCCCTGCATATTAGTGCAATATGAATACCTTCCTGAACAGGAAAAATGTAGCACCTTTCTCTTCTAGTCAGCTTCTAGAGACCAACACAAGCAAGACAGCAGGACAGCACTTGTCAGCAGTGGAGCTGACAGCTTGGCTGTCACCTGGGCTTTACTATGTCCCATAGGATGTTCCACAGGGCCAGTCTCTCATCTTCCGCAGAAGATACTTTCTACCTAAATGTTTCAGGTGTAAAGCTGGGTTAGTGAACAGCTGAATGTTAATTTACTCATTAAACAGATCCACTTGGATTATTTAGGATTAAGGGATATTAAGCAGGTGCCATCCCTGCTGTGCCATCCTAGCACTGCTGCTTGCCAGAGCCGGGGCTGACGCATGGCGCGAGCAGCGCATCCGGGCGCGCTCTGTTCCGTGCACTCCTCCGTGAGCGGCTTCTCTTGGCCACAGGATGCAGACCACTGCTCTGGCACAGCACAGCAGGGCTGTGTTCTCACCTAGAAAGTCTCACTGCTGTTCAGGTTTTTGCTTCAGGGTCTAAAGGGAAGCACTGCGCTTGGTGGGTACCAGCCTGATGCTGAGGAGAGGACCAGGGCTGGCTGCAGTTCCTGCTGCTGCTCTGTCGGTGTGCGAGGCAGGGACAGCAGCCCTTACACAGCTCTTCTCACCTTTATCTCCTCCTCAGGTAGTTTAATAAAACATTAAATGAGAGGTGGTAGCAACCATTTTGGATGCAGCAATATCTGGACTGCAGCAGAGGGGGCCCGGGCAGCACTGAGCTGTGCAAGGGAGGGCAGTGCCTGCTCCTGGTGGAGCAGCTGGAGCAGAGCAGGGCCGTTAATGAGGTGTGGAGGGGCCGGTTCAGCTCTTCTGTGATTTTTCCGGATGCCTGAGTTCGAGTCTCACCTGGTCTATTGCCACTTCTCTTGTGCTGAAAAGAGGACACAGTGTCATTTAAACTGGTGATTCAGAGGCAGCCAGGTATGATGCTAAAAACCTCTCTCTGTGGTGTAGGAATTGTCATGGCTGATGGGTCATGGCGACCTTTTATCCTGACTTTGTTCACCACCTTTTAAAATGCAGCAAAGGTTTCTACACTGACTGATGGAAGATGCTGTAAACCTAAAATACAGGTCTCAACATCAGATTTGTGCGACATAAGCTCAGAATTTTGGAATTTGCCAAATACATGGCAAAATTATTGTAGTTGGTTTTGTATGTGTTAATGTTTGAAGCTCTCTTGTTCTAGGAAAGGCCCATAAACATAAGCACTTGCTTTTATCCCAGTGAAATTAGTGAAAGGCATGTCTTTTGCTAATTATCCACACCATTGGGCACCACAGTCATAAGGGTTCTACAGAAGAGGAGGATTGTTTGAGAGCACTTCTCTGTTCTAAGCCTTTCCATGTCATATAGCATTTTTTCTTGAGTGCAGACATTTACATTTTTCTTAGAAGTTGCATTTTGCCTTGACTTCTGGAACTTTCTTGGCTTTCCAGAGAAGTGCATATAGTGCATTGCATATAGAATCACAGAGAAGACAAATAGTTAGCTCTTAGTGTATTATTATCTTCCACACATTTTTATATTTTGCAGTTCATAATACTGCACCACAAGCTGGAAAACAGTAAAAGCCTCTTTATTTATAAGATTATTACAGGTATCCTCGGATGTATCTCATGTATATACATCCTGTCAAAATATTTCAGGATTTTGACAAAAGTGTCTGAACTTGTTTCAAGTGACATGACATGGCTTTTAACTGCTTTTTTTTACAGTTTTAGTATTTGTAAGAGTAGATAATAAAAGTGTTACCCATGCACTAAAAAAACCCAGAGAATTCCTTGCTGTACAGAAAACATCAGTGGGGTTTTGCAGTTAAATAACCTGCACGGGAAGTAATTATGATGCTCTCTATAATTGCCATAAAAAAATACAGTCTTGAATCCTGTGGAAGGTATAACAGGCCTAATTAATGCCCACACTGTTTCTCCAGAGAAACAGATTTTTTTTTTGTAATGTAAATGCACTGCATAGAAAATGTTACTGTGCTTATTTTATAGCTTTCTTTTTTCTCTTGTTCAGCAGTAGTATGTGGTATTTCCCGATATGATGTGTACCTGTCTTCAGGACTGCAAGCTGTATTGTCATTTCTGAAACGGGGAAAACAATAGTGTATTTCCTGTGCTTTTTAAGTGTTGATGTCAATTATAATCTGAAGTGTGTTTCCACATTGAAGAAGTGTGGATGTGTTTGTGCATGTCTGTGTGCACCAATTCACGTTCTAAAGTAGGTGGCTATTTCATTGTTGTGTTCACTGTGTGTGCGTGGAGTCAAGGTATTATCAGGAGCATTCCTTTCAGCTTTTAAAATAAAAGCTGAATCAGAGGCTGAAAACACTGACACATATGGAATTTCAGAGCATTTCCAGGGACTGATAATTAATGGCACTCAATCAACCCTGCACCTTGTCACTGATGGCTGATTAGAGTTTAGCTAATGAGAAGGTATTCAGACAACAGTCAGGGATTTTTTTTATTCAGTTGTTAGTGTGGTTGGGGATCTCTGTGGGTTTAAGCCTGAGCTTATATCCCAAACATGCTCTAGAAGAACCTATGTAAATGGCTGGACTGTTTTCTGCTGTCTGTAGTTTTGTGTGTACATGTTAAGCAGGTCAGGGATCACTACTTTATTTGTTTATAAAGCTACATTGCTATTTATGTTTCTAAAGTATCTAAAATAAAGTGGCCTCCCAGTTGCACTGAGTGGCAGAAGGGGATTGTTCTGTTCTGTGCCTGGCAATGCTCACCCCATACCAACAGGTCAGTTTAATGAGGGCTGTTTGCTGAGACACTTCCGTTGGATCCAAATTAATCTCAGGGCTATCCAGTGGAATGGCAAGAAACAATGGGCACAAACTGAAACACAGGAAATTCCATTTAAATATAAGAAAAAAGCTGCAAGGGAGATTGAACACTGAACCAGGTTCCCCAGAGAGGTGTAGTTGGAGATATTCAAATCCTGACTGGATACAGTGTTGGGTAGTCCCCTCTAGTTAACTCTTCTCTGAGCTGGAGGTTGAATAACAGGATCTCAAGAGATGCTTTCCAGTCTCAGCAAGTCTGTGGCTCTGTGATTTGCTATGTTGGGACCTAACTGGTTGTGCCTGTGCTTCCTGAGCAGAGCTGGCTGGGGGGTACCACTGAGTGTCTGCAGGCAGAGCTCTGAGCGCAGGTGGTGGTTTGCCAGTGTGCTGGCATGCTCAGCAGCAGCTCCCCAGCAGGCACATCTGGGGCTGGCTTGTAGGTTTATCCCTAAACAGCCCTCAGGTCTTGTCCAAGGGCTGCTGCTGGGGAATCTGGGCATAAGTGGTGTTATTGAGCCCTTTCTTTCCTGAACTGCAGTGGTGACATCATGATATAGGATTAATCAGAGAATAATCCTGAATCCTTATAGTTCTTACCCAGTGGGGTTGCAGGAGGGGTCACCTGATAATCAGTAAATCCAAAAAGTTTGCTAATTCCATGCTTCTCTGCCAGGATGGAGCTGATAACTGACTTGCATTTCGTAGGTGTGCAGTGCGATCCAAAATCAAGATTTCACTGTCATTGATGACTACTGCACTGGACTGCAAGCTCTTCTTTACCTGAAAAGCATTGAGGAGCTTGAAGACTGGGATGGACAGAGTCCCGCAACCATGCGCCATCAGAAAGGAAAACCAGTGCCTAGAATTGCTGATCTGATGGGAAAGGTATGTTGTTTTATTGCCATTCCTGTATAGTAACACTGTGTCTTTGTTTTGAATTTAATTCCATAATCATTGTATGCAGTTTCTGCTACTTACCTTGATTAATCACTGCTGCTGTCACAATTAGTCACCAAGTCATTTTCCTTCTGACTCTTAACAAATATGTAGGTAGCTTAAGAAGACAAACTTGAAATGACTTGATACAGGCTAACATTTTTACTATAAATATGATCTCTTCACGTGATTCATAACATCATGTCTTTAAAAAAATATAGGATGTAAAATTAAAAATGCATTAGAAAAGGTTCTGGAACTGCTTGTTTTAACAAAACTCAACTCACTTCAGATTGATCCTAATATTATGCCAGAAGCTCCTGGGTGTTTTAGCCAGAGTGCAACACTCAGGAGACATGCAAAAACCCTCTTGCACTGGCTCTGAGCAGCTGAGACAGGTAGTTGCAGATCAGCTGTTAGCTGGAATGTGAGATCAGATAGGAATGGTCCTTCAGTCACCATACCTGAGCATCCTGTGGTCTTTCATGTGTGCTGATGCCCAAACCCTCTACAGGGAAGTTCTAAGTGAGGATTGGTGACACCAGACAATTTAATAAATTCTGCAAGATCGTTCAAACCTAGAAAGTCTGTGATGAAATGGGAATGTAAATGATGGTCAGCATGAAATCCTAACCTCTGGACTGTCTTTCCTCTCTGCTCTAGTAGTTCCCTGATACAAAAGCATTTTTGGAGATTTTTGACAGATGCAATGGGTTGCAGCTGCCCCAGCCCTGCTCACCCCTCCACCAGGGCACCTGCAGATCCATACTGAGAAGCAGGGAGGTGTAACTGGCTTCCTGCTGATGCCCGGCTGCCTCCTGCTCTAAGCAAAATACCTGCACAGCAGGGAGGCCAAGCTTTTGTTTCTGGTTACTAGAAGGGATCACTTTGAAGACTGATTTCAGTTATACATCATGCCTATTGATTATCCTTCCAAAAATCTGATGTATGACTGTTGAAAATGTTGTAAAAAGTAAAGAATTACAAAAGAATAGGATTTGGAGTGTCAAACGCCTCCAAATCTCTGCTTATCATTGCTGATGACTGGAATTGGATTTAGCAGGAGATTAGAGACTCCTATATTGTTGTTGTTCTCTGTGGAGCTCTGAAAATTATAACATTACCTTCGAGGAGGAAAGACAATCCTATTCCTAAAGCTCTGGATAATACACTGCTTAAAAATAAACCAAGATATAAGCAGTTTCATTCTCATCTACTTATGTTAAGCAGTTAAACCAGGCTCAAAGGGTTATAGCTAAACTTCTTTCCTCTAACACCTGTGGAAACCTACACAGCATTTCCAAATCATGTTACAGATTTGTTGTAATTCTTCTTTCAAGCTGCACTCAGTGTTCTGTCTTTGTTTTACCTTTGTATTTTACAAAAGAGACAACCATTGTCAAAGATGTTTCTCCTGTCCTCTTGAATGAGGAAAAAAAATTGTAATTTTTAGTCCTTTTTTGCTTGTCACTACATTGATAATTAACTTTAAAAAGGTTGCGTGAAAATATGCTTTAAGGAAGCATTTAATAATTCAAAAGAATCTTAACTTGAAACAGGTCACATGAAAAAGAATAAAAACAAAGCCCTATGTAATCTTGTGTGGCTGGCTCTGTTAGACATTTAAAAGACATACAGAATATAATTTATTGTGTATTCATATTAGCTCTGAACTATAGCATTGTAACATTCCTACTAAATAATAGCATTTAAAGTTAAGCAGGCTGCATTGTTGATAAGCTATTGATACATTTTAGGCATAAGCTCAGGATGGCTGTTTGTCCAGGAATGAACATTCAAGGGAAAAGGAAGAAAAATAATATAACTCTGGTAACTGGAAATACCGTGATAAATGATCCTACTAGGGGCAATCAAATACAAAGACTTGATATCATTAATATTTATAATATCCTAATTAGCAAGACTGTGCCTAAGCAGTGTTATTAGTGTAACTAATTATGTTATCATAAACTAAGTTTGCAGTATTGTAGGAATCAGTATTCTTACTTTCATAAATTATTATCAATATTGGATTTCATGTACTTGTGCCTAGTAAATTTAGTTAAGTACTGTAGTTTCATCTCAATTCAAACACAAATATCTAACTTGCTTGGCAGCAAGTCATTAACACATTTGTGAGTCTCTTTCTAAAATGAATTCACTAAAAAGCATGTCCTTACTCTCTGTTTGGAACAGAGAAAAGAACCTATTGATATTTTCTCATTGATGAAATAATGTGTGGGAATGTATATGCTATATATGAAGTAAAATGTGACAGTCAAAATCCTGCCTTATGGAAGCATAAGGAGCTGCCCCAGTTTGTGTTGGTATATACCATGAGATGAAATGCAGTTTCTTCAGTAAGACCTCTTAAGGAGCTAGGCAGCAAATACAGATGAACATTTGCATTCAAAAACAACAAGAACAAAAAAAGTGCATCTGCTGAATTTGATACATTGTGGGTTTGGTGCAGTAGATTTTAAAATATACAGGAATCATCCTCCTTTTCATTACAAGATTATGTTCTTTTCCAATAGAATCACAGGGATAGGAAGGTCAGACATTTGACATTTTGGTAATAAGGAAGTGAGGGAGAATTATTTTCACCAGCATCAAGAACCATTTGCTTTCTGATTGTATACAAATTCATTGAGCCTCTACCAGTTTTAAATAAATTACAGATTTAGGAGCCATTCTGTTCCCAGATAAGTATGTTCATAATGGTATCTGTTTTGATTCACAGTGCAATATTGAATGTTAATGTCTGTATTTTTATGTAATGGTGGACTGTTCTTTTTATAATTCATTGTCTATCCTGGTTTCAGCATGAAACAGATGTTGACTTCAGAGTGTTGCCAGAGGAGAGTGACACAGTGGAGTTTTGTCATGAAATATTGTAGTATTTGATGACCAGAGTAAACTAAAAGATAAATAACTTCTTCTAAATGGTACTCCTAACCTCAAACTGAAGTTGTCTTGCCGTGCAGTCACCACATAAATGACGAACTGAACAGTTATCACTGTCAGGTGTTACATTTATCACAATAATTTCCTTCCTAAACAGAGAGAATACTGAAAGTACTGTGCTAAATAGTGTAATATAACAAGCAGTTAAATAGCAAACATAAAATGCTTTGGCTGAAAAAGAGATTCATGTTGATTAGTATCTGTTCATCCTTCTGCATTAATGAAACTAATACTTCTGATAATTTATAGCCCTTGAAATATCAGAAGCACCACAGCGCTGGAAAATATTTTGGAAACTTGAGTGCTCTTTTTCTGTTTTTCACTGTTGCAGAATCTATTTATTTTTGTATGTAGACCCTAAATTTATCATCTTTGAGCCAGCAGTATTTATTTTCTGATTGTCTTTTCAGTAGCTTTTTCCCTTTTGCTAACACAGCAATTGCTGCTGGAGCCATTGTCCAGGATGTGACCTGTGGTACTGCACTGCCTAGAACAGGAGTGAGATTCCCACTTAGGAATGCCAGCCTCATTGGTTTCCAGTCACCGGGTGATACAGGTTTCCATAGCTCCACCAATTTTACTCATTCTTTCCTGTGGTTGTAACCTATCTGTAACAGCTCTGAAGAGAGTTCTAGCACAGATGCTGTGTCAGACTCACAGAGGTGGCCAAAGCCAGGGTTCTGGGTTCCTTCCTCATTGCTTTTCAGATGGTTTATTGAGTTGGATTTGGGTTGTTTGTTTTTTTTCTGCGGGAGGACCTGACACTTGAAACCTTAGCACAGGTGACTGTCATTAATATCAACTCTGAGTGGCCTTTGCATGGAATAAAAGCTGTCAGCCTGTCTCAGGTTTAATCTCAGTGTGCAAATCTTGATGCTGAGATGAGAGAATGGCAAAGTAAGGATGACACCAGAGTGCTTCTCACTGACTCCTTCAAGGAAGAACTTGTGTAAAAGCACACTTACCTCAGAATGAATTTAGGACTGAGATCAAGTGCCTGATGCACTCAGGAAGACAGTTAAGATGTAGTGCACACTCTTACAACCCAAAGTTATTAGGGTGACTGCATAAACTAGAGAAAGGGCACAGTTGGTCTCTTTACAATATAAAATTAATAGAACTATGTTTTAAAATAATGTTCACGAGTTTCTCAGGAACATACATGACCAGGAGCAATAAAGATAACTCTGTTCTCACTAGGTATCTGAACACGGTGTACTATTCCCCAGAGGTACAATTTGATCCCCTGTGTGTCTCACTGTCTCACCTTGTCTGTTTGTTACAGGACTCTTTTATTAGTTGCTCACTGATCTTAATCCAGAGAGCTGAGGTGATTCTGTCCCAGAAATGCACTGTGTCAGCTGGTGATCACAGAAGTGGTACAGTGTGTCTCTGTAAAAACTTCCACTAATGTCAGCTGTAAAAATCATTCTTAATGCAGTGACTGCTGTACATGCCAGGTAGCTAAACAAAAATCTTGCCAGCTGGTAGGTGTGGGTTTATAGCAAAGAATATACATGGATGTTTCATACTTTGCTTTCAGCACCAGGAGTTATGAACAGTGATATTTGTTTAATCATGTCTAAATGATAAAAAAATTAAAAATAACAAAAACTAATAATTTAAGCATCTTTACTCCAGAAATATACAATACCCCAAAGGAACTCAGTGGGTAGTTCTCAACTGTTTAGGTTGTGCTGTACTAAAAATGTTAAAATTGTATCTGTTAAAAAGACAGTTATAGACATTAGCTTTATTCATCAGGCAGATGAAAGAGAATGATGCTGTACATGCTCAGTGTATGACTTCAATGACATTTCATCACCTTAAATTTAGCAACCTTCTGATTTTCTTCTCTGAATGGACTTCCCATAGGAACAGATTTCCCATTTGGACTAAAATTTTCATTTCCTAAAAGTTATCTGTGGGTACTAAAATCTGAGTCTTCCAAACAGTATAAACCTGCTAAATTCTAACTGTACTGCAGTCAAATCTAAGTAGTCTTTTGTATGGCAAAGAAAAAACCTTGGGAACTCAGCCATGCAAGAACCACTGCTGCATCATAGAGTTTTGTCTGCCTTCAGATTCTTTAAGACCTCTGACTACTATCACTGAGCAGAGGTTTTCACCCTTCATTTTTGGAAGTGCTCCTTGTTCTTTAGGAAAACAAATTTGTCGGCAGTTGTTCCTCTCACATGTTCTTCCTCCTCTCTTCTCCAAGTGCAATTACCTCTGTGCAATAATTTTTCTTCTTAAATGTGTTATCACAGAGGCATTACTATAATTCCTGACTGGCTCACTTATGGCCAGCCACGAGTCCATCACTGGTTGGCCTTGGCTCTGTCAGACACGGGGAACCTTCTAACAGCTTCTCACAAAAGCCTTTCCTGTAGCTCCCCCTGCTACCAAACCTGGCCTCACAAACCCAAGAGAGCTGTTTGATCCTCTTTCCCATTAGCTAAAACTTGGACCCAAAATATGGCTTTCAGCCAGACAAAGCCTTTTAAGTGTAAGCCAGTATTGATCAAGAAACCTCTTACTTTAGGATATTATGGGAACTCGCATCAGCACACTCAGGGGCTCTTGCTGCAAATGCTTGTTGGGTTGCCCAAAAATAAGGCTCTGCCAAAATATGTCTGCACCATTATCTGCAGGAAGGTGAGGAAATAAGTCCTTTCCTTCTGCTCCCCGCTTAGCCTTTCAGCTCCTCATCTGATGATGAAAGGCCTCCACAGGCATTGCTTCAGGTGAGAGTCTGGTGGTTCTCTGCGGGGAGAGCCAGCAGAGCAGACTCTGCACCCCACTGCACAAGTCATATTTACCAGCTTTGCTGCCATTGGTGAACCTCCCAGCCTTTCAAGCTGAGCTCAATTATGAGTCTGACAAATTTGTAGAAAAAAAAAGGACCACTTTAAAATCTTTTTTTTCCTAATTGTTCTATTATGGAAGTTTATGTTGTGATTACCTACAGTGCTGTTTCTCACAGAGAGAGCAGGTTATGTAAAATGTATCTTCCCTAACGGTGAAGCCATTTGCAGTAGAAATGTATAAAACAAAAGGAGCAAGGATTATTAAAGTGTATTTTAAATACTTTAATCTTTAGGGGGTTTATATGTACTGTATGCTAAATTTGCTTTGAGCATGGAGTTTAAAGTTTCAGATGCACAGGCAGTAAATGTGGCTATTAAGAAAACTGTGTATTTCACGCTAACTCCTTGGCTGTGGCAGTTTTAGTGCATTCACTGCTGGCAGTGGACATCAAGCCAGGAAAATCCAACTCCTGATGCAAAAGGATTAAAAAAAATATCCAGGCACTGCCAAAAATACATAATTCTTTTTTTGTACTCTGCAGTTTGTTTTACTTAGGCAAACGGCCTGGTCATACCCTGCAGCATGCATTCATTACAGTGATCTTTGACTGGCAGATGCAGAGTAATAAGATGCATATTTTAGTGCTTATTATAATACCCTGTCCAAAAACAACTTGACAAATTTGTGATTTCGACAGTATCTCATTTTGCTGGCTGCAGTGCTCTGTGATTGCCTGGTCCACGTGGCTTCCAGATTATGCATACCACCAATACTGCTCATTAAAATGGCCACAGTTCACCAGTTTCGGTAGCTTGGAACGAACTTGGAATGAATTATTATACAACAAAGAGGCTGCTGTCATGCAGAACAAAAGACAAGCAAAAGAGAGCTTCGGCTTAATGAGGCTAAGTGAGTGTCTCCCCTGCATCACCAGCTACTTGATGGCCTTTGAGCATGGATTTTTTTTCTCCACAGGCCAAAACCTTTGGTCTATTATTTTGTGTTTATGCACCTTGAGGCTAATATACATTTTAATATGCTGCACATGGAGAAAAAAATCAGCCATTAGATTAGAACATGTGCACTCCCTGTTAAGTTAATGACAGCCGAACATAGAGATAAATTTAGGTTTTCATATTTAATTATAGCACAGTGCAGTACGTTTAGCAAGGATAAATTGCACTATTATTATGCTTCATTTTTTTTGACATCTTTTCATATTAACCATGCACACTTACCCCCACTTCCTCCCCAGTGTCACACATAATGTCTCTGTGCATCATCCTTCTCTAACACCATTAATTTTTTATTCTGTACAGTTGTATATGTATTGTTGTATTTGTTACTTAGGGTTAGCTTGCTAGCTGGATAAAACCATTCAAAACAGCCCTTGTGTTAGGTGATCTACATAGGCACTAGAGACAGAAAAGACATAAAAAGAACTGGCTTGTGTGGCCAGAAATGGTTCCTCATTCTGCTCCCAGGGCAGGGTTCCCAGCCCTTCTTCCCTGGATGCTTTCAGTGTGGTGTACACTGTCTGACTGCAGAGGAGTAGCCCCTTTCTCAAGGAACTGAATAGGAAAAACCAGAGAAATAGTGTTTGGAAGAGGTTAAATGAGTTCTAAAGTGGATTGTAGTTGGATAATATTAATGTGGATGATGGCAATGTTAATATAAAATGTCTAATGTTTTAGGTAGTATGTGGCATTTGTTGGGGTTTTGTACATGTGCTGTCTCTGTTTGTCAAAGATGTTGCTCCAAGAATGGCATCAGGAATTAGGCCAGACATCAGCCTTATAGAAGACAACATGAAATTAAACATGTCAGCAAGTTGACATGCAATTCAGTATTTGAGTGTCTTATAAAGTTTAATGTGAATATTTGATAGTTTCTGTGCTGCCGTGGATTTGGTGGTGATGCTGGACTGTTTTTTATTACCTGAGAATGCTTTAAGATTTGCTTTCAGCTCTGGTCTGAGCTATTCATGTAGCTGTAGTTTGTGAAATATATGTTTGCATGCTTCACAAAATTAAGGAAATACTGCTATTTTCCAAAGTGGATTAGAGCAGGTAATAACTCACAGGAAGAAGATTTTCTTCCTCCTGCTGTGTGTATAAGCAAGCAGAAGATATTATGCTACAGGCTTATTCCTAGATTATTCCTTATTGGATAGTTGTTTCGTGACAAAAGACACTGTGGCTTGATGACCAGAGGGTCATGACAGGAATAATAATCACCATATGAAAGGGTGTCTGGATCTGGGTGATAAAGCATTCCTCATCACAGTCAGTCAGCACTTGCTGGTGCAAGAATTTTCCTCAATGGCAGAGATCAGCTTTTTCATATTAATTGAGAGCCAATCGGTCTCTTTTCCTCTCCTCCTCTTTCTCCAACCTTCAGTTCTGTACCAGCTTTTCCTGCTAAAGAGTATTTTCTTTGTCAGCTGAAGACAGATTTTGGGGATGTTTAGGATGCTGCAGTATTTGTGGGATTGGTATTAGGTGCACTCTTTGTGTCCTCACTGAGTAAAGCCCAGGTCAGTAATGATTGATAGCTAATTGTCTGCAGTTCAAGCACTAGAAAATGGGTTGGCAATTAATTTATGTGTGCAAAACTCTTCTCCCTGATTTTTTAAGTGCAGATTTCGATGCAAATTGCATTCATGAAAGCAAGGTTGTGGCTTTCAAAATGTAAGCTATAATTACTAGTCTGAGAACCTGATGATACGAAATTCTTCCTCTAGAATCTACCCCTAGTGAGGGAAGACATTTATTAACAACATTGTGTATTTCTAAGCAGTACTTCTAACCATCTTTTAGTTCATTAAGCCCTAGTAAAATGCTTGGTATTACATGAGGTGTAGTCTCACGGAGTTGCTGTATCCTACAGATATCCAGATGGCTTAGAAATATCTGTGCAATCAGAAAGGCCCCCTCTGTACCTATAGGTAGCTATTATTAGTAAAACCTGCTTTTATTTATGTGTCCCTATGTTGTTTATGGTACTAGTCACAGACACACACACTGATGTGCAAGAAAAGACTTGGACTTTTACATTCTGAAAGAATCATTGTCCCTTTAAGGTTCTCATCTAAGAAAGCTGTTTGTTTGGATAGCAAGGTACTCTGTGGCCCACAATGTCCATGCAAGGAAAGTGCAAAATTAAGTAGGTGGTATTGGTCATAGACAGCAGACTTAGAATTTATTTTTAGCCTGTTTTCCAAGAACTCTTTTATTTTTATGTTTTTATTTTTATTTTTATTTTTGAGAGGAAGTTTCCAAGAACATCTTTTAATTTTCTTAGGAACAGATTTGGCCCATAAGAATAGCCTCAAGTGTAGTGGCATGCACATACATATGAGAAGTATAGAGGAGTTATTTATGGGGAGAGGCTAAAGAAGCTAGAAGTCCTAAAGTGTCCTGTAAACATAAGAGGTGGAGAACTCAGTGATGTATAAATATTTGACGTTTTCAATCAGTGAAGAAAGGGGGATTTTCTGATGTAGAGTGAAAACTCAACTGAGACTGATGAGTTAAATTAGGAGGGGTGGGAAAAAGTGTTAAGGAAAAGTAGAAGAAAAATTATCCTGATTGGAAGAAAAGTGTTTTTGTAGAAATGATGGTGGTTTCCTGCTGTGCTGCTGAGATTAAAGGTGGGGAGGTCTTGTAAAGCTTGAATGCAGAGAATCTAATGGAAGTACTGCTGGGAGAAATTTTGGGTTGCCAGAACTATGTGCTGGACTTGCAGACTTCTCCTGTCTGCACAAGCTAGACCCTGGCCCTTTCCTACATGATAGCTGTACAATAGGGGCTACCCATGGAAGCAACTGGATCCTTATAAAGTGTTCAGACAGTGACTTACTGTAAGTCCCTGGACCTGTAAGTATCTAACAGTATGCAATTGAAATGTCTTTTTGCTTAAAGAATAAGATCAGACTTAAGAGACATGATTATGACCTTTCCCATTTTCTTTATTTTTATTGCTATAGAAAGCCCTTGAAGGTTTTTTGTAGTCTTGTGCAGTTTTGATTCAACCACATGGGTGTCTTAGCAGTCACAGCTGTGCTTCCTGAGTTTTTTATGGACAAAGGGACTAAAAATGTCTTTCTGTTCCATTGTCCAAGAGTCACATGTTGGCACAGGACAACTGCCCCCAGTACCTGAATGGAGCTGGTGGCTCCATTTCTACATGGAGAAGTTGAGAAAAAAGATTTCTGCACTCTGCTGACCTATTCATGCTGAACAAAACTCATTAAGGCCCAAGAACTGTGTTTGGGTTGTTCCAGGGAAAAATTACAGCCAGCCTGTAATCTGTTGCTCCACACTGAGGCTCTGTAATAGTTTGAAGTGGCCTGGCAAGAATTTTATTGATTTCTTGGGATCTCATTCAGGCTGATTGAACTTGTGTGCTCTGATGGTGGATGTTTAAGAACACCTTCCCTAGCTATTATTAAGAAGGTGGGTCTAATCCTCACACAGGTAAGACCTTGTTTGCCCTTCATTCAACTCAGCAGACAAGTTTTAATGAAATAGCTCCTTTTATATTTTATGCCATGGCTGTGTTTTTGATTTTCACACTTGTAACTGTCCAGTGTAAGTCAGTATATAACCCATATATTGGTCAGGATATGTCACATTATGTATCTTTCATTTCATTAATCATTTTGTATCTTTCTGGTTTGGCTGCTTGGAATAATTCATACATTCCTTTCTATTACTGTGTTGTATTTTTTCCAGTTGATGATTTATTTATATAAAAGCCATAAAATACCTTGTTTTATACATTATGTGTGGATTAATGAGAAATGCAGACACATATCACTAAAATACAGGGATTTTTTTTAGATCAGCCAGGACAAGGTCTTGCAGTTGAGTTTAAAGTAGTTAAGTTTGAGCCTATGAACTATAATTGTGTTTATATTAACCATCATTACAGCATAGATAAAATTTAGGATAAAATGCTATTCATTACTTAATATTTTCTGAATATTTACTACTACTACAACTACTGCAACTAAGAATAATATTAAATATATGCCAAAAGGCATATTTTCCAACTGTGAACCAAAAGTCTAATCTAGTCTCTCCAGCAATTTTTCCTTGCCTTTACTGAGCCTTCTTTCAAATGCTGAGCACTTCTGACATTTTGAAATGTCATTTCAAAATTTTCCATTTGTAAATTGACAACCAGAAGACTTATTGTAAACACAGAAACCTCTATGAGCACAAACATATCTATATTTTCCCTTTTGCTAAAAATGTATCACCAAACTGTAAACAGCTCGTGTATCATTTTCATTAGGAAAAATGATGTTTTGAAGCTTCTAAAGTTACCAGTTAAAACAGAAGCAACCCAAAATCCTTTGGTGACTGTAGCATGAGTGTGCCTTTTTGTAATCACCATTTCCCAAGGAGCACCCAAAGGTGCATGGCCTCAGGGCCATTTTGGTTGGTGCAGAACAGGGCTAATAAATGCCTCACACTTCAGAGCTCCCTCTCTTTCTTCACAACAAAGTCATCATCTTTCATTTGATAGACTGCAGCCATTTTCTTATCAATTCTGTCATAGCTTGGTTTTGACCTTCAGTTCCTGGTCTGTGGGTGGGCTTTTGTGCCTGCTGCTGGATTTTGGTCTTATTTACCAGGATAAAGCAGATGGAGGAAAAACTGTATTTACATTTTTCCACAGGACCTAATTTATATTTCTGTTGCTTATTGCTGAGTTATTTTTGTCTACATAGTATGAATAGTTTGCAAAGGTATTTATAACAACATTTCACTGATCAACATGCAGTCTGAAAAGCTTGAAAGTCTGCCCCTCTGCCTCCATTTAAAAAATCAGTTTCTCTCCATCCAGACTGTGTCTTTAGTTGCCCAGTTCCTAAATGGCAGTTTGGGAGGGGATGCCTCTGGTTTTGACCACTATTATTCATAGTTCAGCACACACTGGGAATATAATTTTTAGTGCAGAACCAAGCAGTTATTGAGATGTATTTAGGTGAAATCTTAACATAGTCTGTTGTAAGACTCTAGCTCTCCAAAGCTCATCCACAGAGAAAGGGCTCAGTGCAAGGTGTCTGACTGGGTGAGCTGCCCTTGGGATTCTCCAGCACAAGGGGTGCAGTCCCTGACCATGAGCCCTAGCCAGGATATGCACAGTTGCTGCTGTGAAAGGGACCATGCCACAACACAACTTGCTTTCAGTTTCGAGCTTTGGGAGGTTGTACAGTGTTATCAGTCCAGTACAAGACAATTCCATAAAGCAATTGCAGGGAAAACTTGCAGACTCAGGAATTGCATGGGTAGTGGTGGATACATCAAAATCTGAGCTCATAACCGTAGTGTCCCTGCCTCAGTCCCGTAAGGGTGCTTTAATTTTCTTCCTGTCTTGCAGCTCATAAACGTGCTTCTTTTGAGACCACGCCCCAAATGCTGTTGCAAAAGGGCTGTAAAGCTTTAAAGATATATTTGAGGGTATTATACAAGCATAATAAAGTAAAAAAAAAACTACAAAGAAATTGAAGTTATTGAACAACTGGATTCAAATTTTAGGCTAGGAATTGTTTTATTGCATATGGGTTTCTACTTGGTTTTTATAGTCATGAAGGAATAGAAATTTTTTTGGAGTTAAGCAAATTAAGAATTTGGATTTTAATGTAACAATTGATTTCAATGTACTTGTAAACGTTTGCTTAAACAAATAATTTCAGTATATTGCTGAAAATTGTTCTTGGCTCAGTGAGTAAAAAACTCAGTTCGGACATTTGCCTATTGAAAATGTTTTACTTGATCTTAGGGAGATATTTCTAGATCAGAGATGAAATTGTTTTCTCATACAAATTGAAATGTTAAGTAATTAAAATGAAGGTAATAGTAAAATAATACCAGTGAGCAAATTGCAGATACTTTATTTAATCTGAAATCAGTAACACCCCAAAATGTGTCTGCCTTCTCTGAAAACCGGGCAGAGAAAACAACACAATTGTCCTCAGTAGCACTGCTGTCTTTGTATAATATACCAAATGGTCATCTTGAAAGCAAAGGAGGACAGTAGGAAAGTCTGCTGCCTTGATGAGTACCAAAGCTTTACCTTCTCACAGACAGGAGTTTCTGAAATGTACAGTTCTCATTCTAATTCGTGGGGATTTTTCTCCTCCAAAATCAGCTGGAGTTTGAGACATTTGAGCTTTTCCCATGGTCTCTTACTTTCTAGGAAATAGTTGCCACGAAGTTCAAAATATTCCCAGGTTTTCTCTGCCACAATGGCTCCACAGTGGCTGTTCCTGGCCCCCCATGCCCTACTTCCCACCCTGTGCCCATCTGGGGGATGCTCTGCAGCATAAACTCTGCCCCAAACCATGAACCCTGCAGTGGGGAGACCTGATAATCCTCATGGCCAGGTCCTGGCCATGTGTGTGACCTGTGCCATGAAACAGGCAGGATAGCCATGAAAATTTTATGTTGTGGTGCTTATCTGGGCTCAAGTTCTTGGGGAATTTTTAAAAGATAATATGTGGCTTAGTGATCTACACTGGAACCAAGCTGTGAGTTGTGAAGTGAGCTCAGCCAGAAAGTTCAGCTTTGTTTGTGCCCCAGATGGCTTTATATGCATAAGAACAGTAAGACTTTTTAAAGGCCGTTGGAAATTTTTTCCTGTGATCTATTATAGCTGATGTATCTTAAATTATTCTTCAGCCCTTATCACAGCAATCAGGAACTTCAAATAAAGGTTGAAACGTGCTGTGCTTTGTCTTGCTACAGGAGCATGTTCTTCTCTCCAGCTTGAAAAAATAGGATATCTTTTAAGGCATACTAAAATACAGCATGAAACTCAGTGTCTGTATCTAGTCTTCATGGGGGATGCTTGAAAGGAGTTGGATTATTTTCCAGGGGGAACTTATGGCAGAGTGTTTGTGTATAAATTAACAGCAATGAAAGTGGTAAATTAAAATTGCGCCATCAATTTCATTCTTAGTTCTGCTTTGCATTTCTATAGAAGGATTTACTATTACTGTGATTTACCTTCTACTAAGAGGTAAAAGAATGGAGAGTATCAGGTAGCAGCAGTTGTAATTATCTTGTGGAAATCTCCAGCTTGTTTAAAATGCTGCAGCATGTCTGCTCAGAGACTCAAGTTGGTGTGAATGCACCAGGCCATCCTCCCTCCATTTTCCAGGCTGGATTTCCAGCATTTTCCAACAGAGCAGTTCAGCTGCAAGGTTCAACACTCACTGAAGAAAAGATCTATCTTCCATCTCAGGTGAAGCACTGACCTCCTTTGTTGCCTCCATTTATTTTCTTTCATTTTCTCCCTGGCTCCCTGCATGTGCTGGCAGTGAGGGGTGGTGGTGGTGGTGTGGAAGTCCCAGATGAGCCATCCAGG
This sequence comes from Geospiza fortis, assembly GCF_000277835.1. Lineage (NCBI taxonomy): Eukaryota > Metazoa > Chordata > Aves > Passeriformes > Thraupidae > Geospiza > Geospiza fortis. The sequence continues at coordinate 4,242,847 of NW_005054336.1, read as the reverse complement.
CACAGAACAGCAAACAGCAAAAAAGTGCTTGGCTTTTTTCCTCAGCACTGTCAGTTAAAAGATCCTTTGTACCTTCTGTGCTGAAATCCCAGGGAAGGCTATACTCCATGACTCCCTGCACTCACTCCTTTGCTTGCTGGATTTTCAGAGCACACTTGTCTAACAGTGCTGTGTGTAAGGTGGCTGGATTGGCTCTGGGGCATGCACACGGCTGTGGGACAAGCTCTCACAGGACCTCAGACTCAGGTAATGCCCTTGCTTTTCACCCTGACAGTAAAAGGCACTTCCACACCTTCTCTGTGCACAAGTGCATCTGTGTTGCTGCTTGCTTTTGTTTTTACAGGAAGGAAATCATTAAAATCTTAACCAAAACCAAGCAGCCTGATCCATACCAAAGAACAGCAATGAGAGAGCAGGTGAGACGTGCAAGATAGGTGGAGTTCATTAGTTAAGAGAGACTGCTGGGATACTTTAATGATGAAGGTGGCATAAAACCTTTGCTAGGGAAGGCAACAATATCAAACAAGTGTCCATTTTATCTGGTTTCTTTTGTCCTCTGGAACAGAAACAGAGACACTTAGAGGCAAGCTAAAGGAACCCAATTAAATACTGAAAGGAAATGAAAATGAGTTCACAGTTCTGTTCCGGAGACTCATTCTGTGAATATTCAGTTTGTATTATTTTCAGAAAAATGGAAGACATTATAATTCTCAAGATGTTTCTCATTCTTGAAGAAGGAAACTAGGTGCCTAGGCTGGTGTTTAAATATGATCCATACTCTCAGTAGTGTCATTGGGACCTGCCAAGTATTTGACATAGGTCAGTTTCATTGTTACAAAAAATGAGGCAGTGGATCCCTCAAATCTACTCATTTCTGTTGGGGAAATGTTTAAAGACTTTAAAGCAAAGTCGTCTTAAGGTAAATTATATTAAAGAAGATAGTAAATTATGTTAACGAAGCTGGAAGCAATCATAAACAGTAACCTTTTTTAAAGCTATTATTTCACTTAGGAGTATTAAATCAAAATATTATAATTTTATGATCTGTCCATGCTGATGTCAGTGTCAGTGTCCCTGATATCAGTAAAGTGTCAAAAAGAAAACTCTATAGCATCCTGAGATTGCTTTGCTTCCTAATTAAGACTACAACAGCATTTTAAAAAGTGTGAAAGGAACCCTGTGTGGTGTAAAGGAGCCGTAGAATGGACAAACGATTTTTTCCTGGTGCAGGAATTTGCTTTAAGACTAGGTTGCAGATACAGCTCATTCTTTGTCTCATGCTAGAACATTGTTCATTTCCTTGTTTGTTTAAAGCTGTAATTGTACTTTTCCTATTTTGGGGAAAAAAAAAAAGAGAGAAAAAAGAGGTGTTCTTAAATGTTAAAAAATTCAGAGATAAATAATGCCGTACCATGACATACCTTTTATGGTTAGCATTAAGCTTTGTCTCTCTAGTTCCAGGGAGTCCCTTATGACAGAGAATAGCATTTTTTGAAGCTAGTTGGATGTTACACTGTTTTACTTCATTCTGCCTGGGCACTGACATCAGAAGTGATTAGATTCCTATAGGCACCTAACTTCAGAAAGGAGAGAAATGTCTGTACTTCCAAATTAAATGTACCCGGGAATATTCCTAGGTGCTCAGGCCAGCTGGCACCAAGCAGCCTGTGCCGATGATCAGAAGCTGTTAGTCTCCAAAGCAGGTTGGCTGCAGGCAGGCTGCCTGCTGGGAAGGCTCCTGGAGCATGCTGACTTCCAAAGGCTCTCCAGGAATTGCCTGGGACACTGATAGTCAGCACAGGCCAAAAGCAGGCAAAAAATGCTGTAACGCTTTGTTAGGATAGATGAAAACATCCTTGTGCCCAGGAACATTCCCAGACACTGATTTACTACTGTGGATATAGAGAGGATCTTGCAAAAGACTCTGAAGGGGAAAAAGAAAAAAGACAAGTGATGGCAGTATGTGACTGGGCATGAAAGATGGACAGTTGGACACAGAAATGAACTCTATTAGATGTTAGTGAAAATTGCACTCAGAAAAAAGCTCTAACAGCCTGAGGCTTCAAAACCAAGAAAAGCAGTCAGAATTTTTAGAAAATCTCCAGAAATATCTAAGATATAATAGGATGTAATGAAATGATATAAATGTGTGACTAATACACATATTTTTGTATGGTGTGACTAGTATATCTATGTTATCCAAGTGTGGATGGTCTGAAAAAATGGCAAGTCCCTGTCTTTCCCAATGATATAAAGCAGCTAAGCCATGAGTTCATTGCATCCCAGAGGCTGAATTCAGTTTGTAGGTGGGACAAAGTTGCAGTGGCTCAGATGAGAGCACCCAGAGGTTCTGTTTACATTGAGGAGTGGTGCAGACAGACAGGTCAGATAGGAACAGGGTTGCAGAGTGAAATGGTTGATGCTGCACACTGGTGTCCACACCATGTGCATCCCAGGTTTTCTTACTGACTTCTAGGTCTTGTCTGCTCTCATGGGCTAAATGCCCATTAGCAGCTGGAGCTCATTGCAACAGCATCCCTGGAGCACACACAGTCACTCAGGTTTCATTTCATCCAAAATAAAATGCAGTTTGTGCTCTCTGCAGCTGCTGCTGTAAGAAGTGAGGTGCAGTGTGTGGGGACAAAGAAGAGATTCATGTCAAAGGTGTGCTCAGGTCTGAGCTAAACCATGAGTGCAGAGCTCAGGCAGCAGCAATGCAGGGCTCCTGGGCATGAGCTGAGGCCACCAGTGGAGTTGAGACAAGCCCTTAAATGCCCAGAAAAGATTTGCATAGACAAGGAAAAATTTTGTGCAAACACAAATGCATTAGCACAAAGCAGAGAAGAGAAATCTGGTAATTGTCTCACATATGGGATTTTTTGTATTGGCAAGAAGAGTGTTTTGCCAAAGCTTGCTTGCTGTAGCAAAAAGGAAAAATTTATCACATCAGGAAAACAAACTGACTCAGAAAATACAACTTTACTCATATCTGGCTTTGATGCACTACACAAGATCAAAAATAAACTTTCAGTGCCGTTTGCAGAAGCATGAACTTTAAACTAAGAGCAGCAGCACTAAAGCAGAGGACAGTTTGAATGCCAGCTGGGTAGTTAAAACATCAGTAAATACTAGACAACAGAGACTTTGTTGGCATTTTCTGGGAGTCTAAAACTGCTGACAAAAATGTACAGCATAGAAACAATCAAAAATGTACATGATAGAAACAATCAAAATACCAGCAGGACAATGTTAGTTACAAAAAAAAAGCTGAACAAATTTAAATACCAAAAAGTATAGATAACTCACAAATACTCTGCTTTTAAGTAAATGAAGTGTATGAATGAAAGAAGCATGTGACAAAACTGGGGCAAACAATTAATGAAAGTTACAGACCAAAAGTCAGAAAACTTAGCTGAACTAGGTAGCACTCTGTAAGAGCCCCTGTAGCAAAGTATTTACATGGTGTTTTAAAGGTCTGGGAAGTCTTCTAGACAAAGAAAAGCTGGAAATGGACCCGGTGATGCAGCCAGGGGGGCACTTGATTGATAGAATGTCCTCAGCACTCAGAGAAAAGGCATTAAGGGAAGTGAAAGTAAGGAGAGCATGTCTCACTGCTGAGGTTTTGCAGAGCCACAGGTCAGATGGGCAGCCAGCCAGCTGTAGAGAAGATGGGAAGCTGTACACGTGCATAGTCTTTTAGCAATTTAACAAGGCATTACACAGAGCTGCAGGTGGTAATGTACATTCCAGCTTAAAAAAGACTTTACAGTTTCTGATGCAATATTAATATATTTGCAAATGTATTAGATGTAAGAATTACAGACTGTAACTACCTCAGTATCTTTTGAGCATCTCTTAGTGTGGATACCAGTGGAAGAAATTAAATTTGATATCAAAACTGTGGTTGAAGAATGCCAGCAGTATCAGCAAGAACTAATGGAGTTGGCTGGGATCACTGCCATAGCTGTATAGGTGTAGAAACAGAACAGCAAAAGCTGTAGCTGGTCATGATTACATTCTCATCTATCTGCTTGAAATGACCAAGGCAATAAATCTAAAATGAAATAAAATGAAATGAAATTGCATTTGACTCCTGGAGCACTGGGATAATTGCTGACCTCCTAAAGGCTATTACCTAGCTCCTAAAAAGTAAAAACCATGCAGGATAGACCCACACCTGAAAATGTCAATTTGAAGATTAGTGGGATTCATAAACCATCTCACAATACCTTTCCACACTTTCCAGATCTGTACAGTCTCCTGAGGTGATTACTAAACAAAAGCATGCTATGAATGCAACTGCTGTAATTTGCTAGAGTCTTCTCCTGCATAAAGGAGCTGTACAGAATACCCCACGGTGCAGCACTGCAGTGTGTAAGTGCTGAGGCCATTCCATTGCACAAGGCAGGGCAGGGCTGTGAGGCACACACGGGGCACAGCCCCTCCAAGGAGGCTTGTACCTCACCAGCAGTGTGGGAGCAGTCCAGCTCACATACACTGAGTCATGTGTGCCAGTGAAATGTCAATCCTTATCTCCTAAGGGCAGGAAAGGGTATGAGTACAAAGTGGCCATCAGTTATTAGAGAGGATTTTATAAAGCCAGAACTAGCACCCCCTCAGTAACCACAGGCTGCAGTGACCCTCCTTGCTCAGCATCTGGAAGGGATTGAGATGTACACCCCTGAGTTCTTACCAGGCTGCTGTCCACAGAATCAGGACAACTGAACAGTTGCTGCAGTCAGGATGCACCACCCTGCAAGTCCCACTACCAAACTGCATTTGGAGCCTGGACTCGTTCATACAAATGACCTGGCAACAAAAATCTCCTCCACTTCTCATCACTGCTACCACTGCAGCAAATTGCAGTTGGCCCTGCAGTGGTGTCATGGCTTGTTGGAGTGCTCTGCACCAGAAGGACTGCATATTTGGCAGCACACTTATGCTCATGAGTGTTCTCTGGAGGCAAGAAATGGCACAGCCTTCCTGAGGAGAAGCAGCAGTTCTCTCTGGTGTGGTGCCTGCCCCTGCCTTTGTAAGCTGCTCAGACTGAAGCTCTCCTAGGAGCTTTATCCATTGAAATACACAGCACCTCTAAAAAATATGGAGAAAAAGAGTCAGGCAGACAGATGACATGGATTATCTATAATAACATAAATTATGTCATCTGTGACCTTTAGAGCAGCACTGCTGTTGTAGACAGCATTAATGTAGAGAAGCTGCACTAAGTAGAAAATTTTGTTTCCCTCTCTGTCTTAATGGTCAAAATGGCCACAGATGATTTGTTTTTGAGCTGTAGATTGAATCACCATAAATACCTGGCATAATTTTAACAAGTTGAATTATGTGAAGAAATAAAAATAATTTTTTTTTACAATTTAAATGAGAATGAGATTTTTAAATATGGCAGATTTTTGAGTAGCAGTGCTCTGTAGGGCTTGCAGGATCACTCACATTTGAAGAGGTTATCCTGTGGTTGTTATCTGAACTGAGTGCAGAATGGCTGAAGACAAGACAGTTTATTCAAGCAGCACAAAAGATGTGTCCACTGTGTGCTCTGTGTCACTTTTCATGGGAACTGTGCAGCTCCAGGGATGAAGTCAGGTGTGCATGCCCAGGAAGGGTGGCTTGGCTGTGGGACGTGGTGCTGTTTCCCCCAGTCAGTGCACGGGGGCTCAGCCTCAGCCAGTGTAAATCCCTGCATGTTCAGCCACGTGGAGAAGCTCTGCAGGATCAGCACAGGAGTTCCTCTGCATTTATTGGGTTTCTTGTGCCATGTCACCCGTTTGACCTGCCAAATAGTCACAGTGAGTACACAGTGCGAAGTGATAGGTAAAGGTATGTATCTCCTTTGTTTATCTGCAAGGATGTACTACACATGCACAGTGAAAAAGGGAATGGTCTGTTCAAGCAATATGTGATTGTGGTTCTGCTTAATAGCAGAGGCCAAGCTGAATGCATATTCTTGTGAGCCGAACTGTGCATACAAATCAGTGAAGTCTTGCAGTACCAAGATTATCAGAACTCGTTTTAAAGCTATTACAGTAATTTAAAACAAGATAGTTTTTTAAAGTACAGTGATGGATGCCTGTAATCTGTATTTCTAATGACTTGCATGTTGGATTTTTAAAAATCAAATTCTTCCTCTGATTGACTTGAATGAAAATCTAATCAAATTAGCATTTTAGAATATATGACCATTGTAATGCCATATTCAGAATATAATGATACTTTAGATACTTTAGCTGTTATAAAGACAGATAAATATGCAAGAGAGGCACTGTGGGGGACTTGGACTTTAATGAGGACCCTTCTAGTTTTATACATTTGGTTTTTATATAGTGTCTGTTACTTTAGTACCTACATATTGGTGTCTCCTCACTACTTGATGGTGATATAAGAAGCATTTATATCAGTTTAGTGAAGCTCTCTTTTGTAATGTGTTATTTATATTTGATTCATAAGTTTGATGTAATATTAATTTTAAAGTGTTTAGCAATTACTTATTTCCTTTCAGATCTGTTTAAAGTTTTTAATAGCTTGAAATTTAAAAAATTATTATCACTTTACTGCACCATTCCAATTTTTTCATCTAGCTATATTCCTTTTTTTTAATGTCATATATTATGTGTTGCTTTGTCACATTTTCAAAACTATTTAAAGGCCTTAATCAAACCAGAATACCCAAACTCTTCAGAGGAGATTATTCAGCATTGTCTCATCCTTCCTCTCACCAGCTGAAGTGGGAGGTTTGGCTATTGAGGGTAGAAGTACTTGCTATTAGTGCTAGAACTATTTGTATTATGATTCTTAGCATGAGATTTAGTGAGTTTAGGATATTGAGGTGATGATGAAAGGCATTGTGTTACTGAATATGAAGACTGAAAGGGAGCAGTAGGTTCCTTGGTCATAACTGCAAGAGTTGACTAGAGCTCTTTTGTCTGCACTGAATACTTTACATTTAAATTAGGATTGTGTGAAGTAGAGATGGAAGGATTGCATGTGTGAGAGATGAATGAGGGAAAGTATTGTAGTCTGTGCAGGAGGAGGATAAGTGTTGTAGTTCATCTGCCATAAGAGATGGATTACAATGAATCTGAAGTGGAAGAAGGCTTAGATAGGAATTATTAGCAATGATTTGCATTTAAGTAATCTATTAGTTCAATAATATATGTATAGTTATGCAGTGTGTAGTCTACCAGGGAAAAGTGGAGTTTATTTCTAGATATATTTAAATTATATGCTGTTTACAGTATAGACATTTGGTAATAAGTCTGGAGCTTCCATGCAAAAAAAAAAAAATCAAAACAAAAAGACAGGATAAACAAAAATCAAAGCAAAAATCTGCAAAGGATCCAGCAGATGGGAAAAGTGTAGGCTCTTACCTCTTTTGGAAGGTTTGATTGCTAGCAGAAATACTTGACAGGCAAATTTGCAGCTGAAACACATACAGCAATGGTGGAAATGCACTTTCTTTGCACACAGGGGAAGCAGTAGTTATTTTATTGAATGTACTGAAAGCCTTGTAGAGTGGCTTTCTGAATCTCAATTTCTCCCAGAGTCTGGAAGAGGAGGTTGCCCTCTCTGGTCAGTCCCATTCCCCCGAGAGCATGAGTCTGGTGGGCAACACTGACTGGACTGGGAATGTTTTCTGTGGCCCTGGTGCACACATAGGCTGTTGGTAAGTACTGCAGGGCCTGGAGCTGTATTTCCACCAGGGGATGCTGGATTGGAAGTGGAAAAGCTAAGGTAGATGCAGATATTGCTCTTTTCATCTCCTCCTGGCCACAGGGATAAACTGGTGGGCTCTGTGGTGAAATGTTGAGTTGCTCAAGGAGCTCTTGAACAGATTCAGATGGGTCATTTAGGCACCTTAAATGCAGCTTCCTTGGCCCTCAGAGTTCTCCAACAGGGCTGTGCTGCTCCTGGTGCCTGACCCAGCTCATTTAGCACCAGTGGAATTGGCAAACTCAGCTTCATGCTCACCTTGCTGGGTCAGCAGTATCTGTGATTGAGTGGCCAGTTGGTAACCACTATAGCAGCAAGGATATCCATGCTTTCTCATAGTTGGAAGACAAGATTTATTCTTCCCTTTTAATAGTCTAGCTGGCATCTCTGAGGCTTCTTTCGGGCCTAGAAAACACACAGTTCTAGGACTGCTGGAGTCAATCCCATCAGTGCATGTAGCCCCAGAAGAGAATGGTTAAATCCAAACAAACATGATTTTAGCAATGGTCTTAACAGCTCAGTTACCAGCCAGTTTGGAGAAGGTGGGTAAAAGTATCTACCAATGGCATTTGCCATATGATAATGTGATTTAAAGCATTCATATAAGTGCATAAACAATGTATAGATATATGTATAAATGGTATATAGATACATGTGAAAATGTGAATACTGCACTGATTATTTTTACTTAGGTATCAGTAAAAGTAAAAAATCTTGCTTGAAAAAAGTTTTTTCCAACACTAAGGCTCAACTGGTATGGATTCCTGTTTCCTAAACACATTTGAATACAGTTATATTTGCTTGCCTGACAGATATTTGTTAATAGCCATTCTGCTGACATCTTCTTTATGCTGCTACTTAGCTGACAGAATTTCATCTGCATAAATGGGTGGAAAGTCCTTTCCTCACGTGTCCAACAAACTGGAGACAAAGTGCCTGCCAATGTTTTAATTTCTTTTCCATGTTCTGGTTAGAGAGTTAGAAGAATGCTTTCACTCCACAGTGTCATGAATATGGTAATCTATGGAAATCACAGAAAGCAGGTACTTAAGTTAAGCACATACTGTACTACAGGAATCCCTGATGAATTCAAGTCTCTTCTGTTTAGAGAAGATGTTGTTGTCTATTAAGTGACAGACTGCCAGATGTTCATGAAGTAGCACAGAAATGTGTATCAGTATCTTCTTTTCTTTACCCCAGAAGGTAACATTTTCTTTATCATCTATGTCATCCTGGCTTTTGATTGTAAATGTCTAAGCTTGCTTCAAATATTAACTCTTTTTTGTTTTATTGATGAATATTTCATTACTTCAATACATTTGTAGAATGTAAGTTGTTGCTGCACTGTAGTAAGCCTATAATCCTCACATCTTTTCCCTCACTTGGTGTATATAAACCAAACATTTGAGTTAGAACATGAAGAATAATTCACTTCTAATTTGGAGATAGAAGGGAAAATTGTGGCAGTGTTAGAAAAATTACAAAAGGAGAAATAATTGTTATTTTAAATAATATTTTTATCTGCACACAAGCATGGCACTGTATATCTCATGGCGAGGTCACTGCAATGTGTTTTTCTAGAACACGCATTATTGTTCTGTTTAGACTCAGAGTTACTGAAGGGCTGGGGGTTAGCTCACCCACTTCAAATAATCATGGTTTAAAGAGCAGGCAGAATAGTTGAGTAACTAAATGCAATGGTGTATACACATGCTGTGGGCAGCAGAGGTTACAGAACAAGTATATGGGCAGTAATTGCAGATTACTGAGACAGGGCTGTTTACCAAGCAAATAAAAGTTCCAAAAGAAAAAAAATGAAAACAACTGAAAGGCAGAGTTCTTGTTTCTGAATAATTGTTGTGTTCTGCCCTTTGTTCTGATGGCATTCCCACATCATTAAAGGCACTGATGCCAGGAATGTATCAACTCTAAGAAACAGAGCCATGGGAACCCTTTAACACAAGGGACAAAGTTCTTATGGCTTCTTGCTAATGCAACCACAGCAGCTCCAGGGGCTGCAACAGCTGATGTTGGCCCAAGAAACTCTCTATCAGGTGGAAACTGATAAAGTATCCCATCCTCTGCATGCCACGATTCTGCCCATGTGCTGTGGGGAGGATCTTGCAGGATTCTCTGCTGGAGGTGTTGACATGAGCCCTAGTGCCAGCTCTGACCATGGCAGTGTATGGGACAGACACTGAGAAAAGCAACTACATAGAATTTAGCTTTGAATGCCTGAAAGAATAAGAATGTCTAGCAGGGTAATGATTTGCAGCTTCCCTTTCTCCATTGCCACACATAGTTTTCATTAGTTAAGCAGTTAACCCGTGGGGAAAGCTTGTGCAAAATATTCTCTCCATGTATCTATGAATATGAAAATGTGTGTTATGTGCCACCTTCAGAGGAATAGAATTCAGCTGTTGTTGTTATTGTTGGGGTTTTGGTTTGGTTGTTTGTTTTTTTTTTTATTTTCCCAGAAGAAACACAAGCTACCCTGACATTGTGCCAAGATTTTGTTGTTGTTACTGGTACTCCTTTTGTTACTGGGACCTTGTGTTTTCTTTCTCTCTGGAAATGTTGGAGTCATGTTTCATTGTATTCTCTGAGAGCAAGGAAGAAAGCAGACACTGTTTCAGGAAACTTTACAGTAATCTTTCTGTTGTTGTTATTGTTGTAAAGTTGCAAGAGGATGGAGGCAGACCATTTTTGGTTTATGATGACACTTAACTGTGCATGGTGAGCTGAACCTGGCTGGATGTTAAGTGCCCACCAAAGCTGCTCTATCACCCCCCTCCTCAACTGGACAGGGGACAGAAAATATAATAAAAGGTTCTGGGCCATGGCAATCAGGTTGGTTAATCATGATTTTCCCTTGATGAATCCATGCTGGTTAGTCCTGATGACCTTCTTGTCTTCCCCTTGCCTAGAGATGGTGTCGAGGATCAGCCATTCCTTGCCTTTCCAGGGTTTGAGGTGAGGCTGACCAGCTGGTTGTTCCCTGTGTGCTCCTTGTTCTTTCTGAAGACTGATGTGACATTTGCTTTCTCCCAGTTCTCAGGCATCTCTCCTGGCTGCCATGACCTTTGAAAGATGATTGAGCAATGATCTCTGGCAGTTCCTCGGTACTTGTGGGTGCATCCCATCAGGGTCCATGGACTTGTGGATGTCAGATTTGACTAAATGGTCTCTAACCCAATCCTCTTTTACTGAGGAGAAGTCTTTCTTTGTCCAGACCTTCTTCCTGCTTTCCTGGGTCAAGGATTCCTGAGGGCTGGATTTGGAAGTGAAGACTGCAAAGAAGGTGTTCAGTATCTCAGCCTCCTCTGCAACCCCTTGCAAGGTTCCTTTTTCCATTCAGTAGCAGCCCCACGTTTTCCCTCACAGTCCTTTTGCTAGTGAGGTGTTCATGTTATCCCAGAGGCACTCCCACCATTCCTGATGGGCGCAGCGCTGGCCAGCAGCAGGTCCCTCTTGGAGCCAGCTGCCCTTGGCTCAGTCAGACACAGGAGAAGCCTCTCCCTGAACCCCTGTAGCCCACCACTACCAAAACCTGGCCATGCAAAGCCAGCTGAAATCTGTGTCTTCTAACAGTAGATGGCATCCAGCCCCTTAGGAGCAGACAGGTCCCAGATGAGCGACCCATGACTACCTCATGGAGACATACATGGATTTTCCCAGAGTAAGGATCAGATCAGTTTCCAAGTTAGAAATGAAGGCTGGGTCATCTGATGCCCATTGCACTGCCCTGTTCACCAGCCTGTTGTGCTGCTTAGGCTGCTTGCTGGTGTGCCCATGAAAACTGCAGCAATCTGAAGTGGAGGATTCTCTCTACTTTTAGCCATTAGGAAACAAGCACCTTCTTTAGTTCATAATATGCTCAATTACCTTTTGATTGATCTGTGAATAAATTATAATCAAAACAGACTTACTCACCTTAAAGCTCTCTGGCTTAAGGTTTCATTGTTGATTCATTAAGTTGTCAGTTCTCTATTGGCAGGGTAATGCCTTTTTATATCTGAATAGAGACAGGTTTAGTGGAAGATACTGTTATCTTTAAATGAGCAGGATTTAGGTTTTTTGGTAAGAATAAATTCATCAATGATGAATCCCTGGAGAAAGTACTGAAACAAAAATCACAATGTTGCTGAAGATTTATACAGTTCATCAGTTAAAAGGCAGCTTTTGGAAGCAGAGGCGGGGGGAGGATTTGGATTTTTGTTTTCTTTCTGTAAAATACTCCAGCAAAATATTTCAAGCTTAAAGTTTTTTGATAATGCAATTATAAAGAATGAAATAATTCCACTTAATGTATTTATTTAGACTCTATTCTTGATGTTAGAACACAGAAACACATTGAATTATGTCTATATAGAGACAGATGGATACAAATAATGCAGCTATAGACATCACTGATACAGATATATAAGTAGACAAGAATTATCTAATTACCCTGTTTGTTGCAATCTTCTAAGCACTTGCTATGCTCCACATATTCATATTAATTGTTTTTTCTAGGCAGATGTTGGTCTGACAAAGATACCAGTGTTTGGAGAGTTTAGTGACACTGGAATATCTGGAAATTTAAAAAATAAAATTACTGTATAAAGATTACAAAAACAAACAGAATTAAACACACCAAGCTCTGTGCTTGTGCTTTCATTGGGAATTTTGTTGTTAAATCCCCCATGTGCTTAGGAAGTTGTCCCCTACAATGATTAGAGGCAATTTAATTTTAAAATCTCTTCAGTATCCATCTCTTCGGCAGTTATTTCAACATTTTTCCACCTTTGCTATATCCAGTAACACACTTCATTAAAATATTTTTTGCCATTTCATATGGCCTTTGACTGCAAAATGTTTGAAACCACAGCTCTGAACAATAAGCAGTCTCTTCAACATTCCACATGTCTGAGCATTACTCATAAGGGGAACCATCAATAAGTCCTTCCTAAGCTCCTGAGGCTGCATTTTCATGTATTATTTATTGCTATAGAAAAGATTGCTGGTTTTCAGTGTTGATTAATGAAATTTGGCCTGGCTGCTTGTGAACTACTAGACCCCAAACACAAAATAACCAGGCCATTTGTATGGGCACACAGTCACCTTCTGTGAAGTCACTGGAAGCACATTGTGTATGGGCCCAAGCCTGGACCAAGACCTACATGTTTCCTTAATTATTTTAAATTCTATGTAGCCGAATTCTTGATTGAAAAACAGCAGTGCACAGCAAATATGAAGGTTGGAGGACAGTTTTGTAGATTAATAATAATTTATTTTTAAAATATGTGGATTATATGGTTTAATTTAACTGCATGCGTGTCATTACAAAACATCTGAATTATGGAAATGAAGGCATTGCACACTTCTCAAAATGCCCACTGTACATTCTAGCTAGCAGCTATGTTAGATACAAAAATCTAAATACTTCCATCTCACAAGTATGATAATTAATTAACCTTTGTAATTCACTTTTCACCTATTCACAAAAATAGATTCTTTTTCCACACTTTTCTTTAGATCACCTATTTAATTTCAATATTCTTAGTGTTTCTGTCTGTACAAATTCAGAGATTTGGCGTATAGAAAAGTAAAGGATTTATTCTGCAAAGATTTGGCTGTTGTTCCCAAAGATGATCTTCAATCAGTCAAGCCATGAACACCTGTCTCCTCTCTCTACTACTGCAGTTAAAACCTCAGCAAAATTAGCTTTGCTACCTACTCTCAAAGTCAGCAATTCAATTCCTGGCCAGACAGGAAAGAATCCAAAAACGCTTTGTCATCAGGTCTCCTGCCCTCTCAAACCAAAGTTGTTGGCATCAGCACATAAATTATGGAGAGGAAATAGTTCCTCAGTGACACAGCTACTACTTATTCATAGCCAAAAATATATTTCTAATTGATTCAGCCTAGTAGACATACAAGAACACTTTTTATCAAAATTTGTAATTTTTAGAATTCTGCTAAAAGTTTTAGGTTTTTTAAAAGTCATATAGAGAATTGAGTTTATGTGTGTGTGCTTTAGAGCCTATTGATTAGATTGGAATTAGACAAATTCTTCTTTGTACTTATTTTGCTGTTTAAAATAATTCTGCTTTTGCTGCCTTATTTGACTTCAGTATGTAAGGCCACCACCTCACTGCTGTTTGCTGGAATTCTCAAAGCCTGCTTTTAAGATGCCCTGGAACATTTCAGGTCCAGCAACTGCACAGAAGGGAAAGTTTGATGCCTGTAAGGAAGCCTTGAACATGACATGCAGGAGCAAAGATCCCATTGAACAGACAAAATAAGAGCTCTCTGCCAGCAGGCAAACTCAGGCTAGCTCTGCATTTGGAACCTGCAGCACCCCCATCCTGCCTTGCTGCTGCCCAGGCTGTGGCTGTGACCCAGAGCAGGGCTCAGTCCCAGCCTGCAGGAGGCTCCTCTGGGGAGCTCCTGGACAGGGTGAGCCTGGAGCTGACCTGCTGTTAAAAATGCGTTGAGACCACAAACCAAATCTTGGAAGCAGGGGAGCATTTCAAGGACATCACCCTCTGGCTGTGTGCTCAGAGTACCCAAAACCCAGCAGCCAAGGAGCTTCTGTTTGTCATAGCAAGGAGCCTGAGGTGCCAGGGTTGGGTATTGTGACTGACAGACATCATTGAGGAATTTTTCTCCAAAGGATTAGCAGAAGAGCAGGATAACCTCTTCTGGATTTACTTCATTTTAAAAAATAATAAATTTTAAATTTTTAAATAATCTGGGGTTTAAAATTCACATTGAAATTCCCTCTTAAAAAATTGATAAGCACAGCAGTACTGTATCTTGTTCGATATGCTCTTTGAGGTTGTATTATTAGCGTGAATTAATGCCAGCAGCTGCTCAGGCTATGTATCCCCTGTTACTACCTGCTGCTTTCTGCAGTACTGCTGTAGTTCCTGAACAGGCTTGAGTTAGGTGGATAAAATACTTCTGCAGAATAAGGAACTAGTTTCAGGGGAGGAAGGGCATGGTCTATTGCATCAAGCAAAAGTCCATTTTTCTACTATTTTTCACTCACCTAAATCTGTGATCGTGGCACACTACAGTTGTCCGTGTCTCTTCCAGGTAAGCAAAAGGATTTTTTTTGTTCAGGAAGATGAGCGTTTTTGGGAAATCTGATCCAGCTCTTTCCTGTTCTTGGGTGAGACATGAGTTTTGCAATTCAGTGAAATCTTCCTTTGGAGTTTGCTTAATTGGGTTCAAGGACTAAATGTTCCAGAAAAGATTGCAAGTGTTACATAGAGGAAAATTAGGAGATTATAATGTGTTTCAGTTCATTTGGTGTTTGTTAGCCTTACTTTGACAGGTTAAAACAGCCTTCTGTTATCACACTGCCAAATACATGTTTGTAGCCTTTAAAGTATGTATTGATTTATTCAGATATTGGTACAAATAATCTTAAATACTGGTGAAACTCTTCTAAGTAAACTGATAATTTTATGATACCTTTCCACATAGTATAAAATGAAACAGAAATAAAGTTAGCATTTGAATTATTTAACATGATAAATTTTTATATATAAGCAAGTATGCAATGGGGAAATGATAGACTGTTGGATGCTGACCTGCAATTCAGCTATTTTTCTGCTGTGAGATATTAATATTTTAATATTCAGTATATATTTCCAAGTCAGATCCCAATGTTCATATTTGATTTTTATTCACTTCTCACTCTGGTGCAGGCTTACTGATTTCAATTTCAGCTTCCTGAATAAGAAGCAAGTTGCAGTCAACATGGACTCAAGATCTCACCCTTGGGATCAGACTCATCTTTCTACTATACCCCCTTACTAACCGTAATCATGTTTACTGATTTTTGTTTCAGAAACTGCCCAGTTTTGGGCCTTACCTGGAGCAACGCAAAAAGATAATAGCTGAGAACAAGATAAAACTGAAGGCACAGAACATGGCTGCTGAGCTTCCTGAGATAAAACACTTTGTTCCGAAGAAACCCATTCCAGCAATCAAGGTAACAAAAATACATGCATAAGAAGTGATAGGCAGTTGACATGCACAGTCATTTCTAGCAGTTTGAGTTGGTTATTACTGCTTTTAAGCTTGTTAGAGGGCATCAAAGACAACTCTTTATGCAGACCTTTCTAGCTTTTAACCAAAATCGATGGGAAATTATTTGTGATGTACGTGTGCAGGTATTTCCCTAATGTCATTTTTCAGAATGAAGATATTCAGGCAGTGGAACAGTAGTTGCAGATCAAGCAGGAGTGATGCCTTGAAGAACAAAGCAGAACTGTTTAGAATTTCTTTCAGCTTGAATGCTACAGTATGAGCTGTTTTGCATTATACCTTTTGATTGCATGCACTGTGCTAAATGCCTCCATCCCTCATGTAGGATCAATGGCAAAGGCTGGTGTTCAGTGCATATAAAAGCTGTGTCATAGGTTTAGAGATTGAACTTTTAAAGCTGGAGAATGTTTGTCTAAGTAGCTGATCCACCATCTACAATGAGTAAATGTCAAGGTAAAAATAAAACCTGTGACCCCTATCTACTGCATAATCCATACATTGAAGCTTTTCCCTTCCCTTAGGTAGTCAATAAATATCAATAAAATGAAACAGCATGAGCTAATTGTTCTAGATGTTCACTTTAGAGCTTACTTAAACATCAAGTCTGAATAGGAAAAATAATTGTTTTTAAAATCAGGATTCTCATTAAGATCATTTATAAAGCAGTACAAAAATTATGTCTGTTGACCTTGTTGACTTTCTTCTTCATATATGGGAGAATATCAGATATCTACATGAGCAGACGTGTAAGAATTCTTGAAAAAATAAGGCCAGGCATAAAATAAAACATGAGCTGTGGCTCAGAAAACCACATAATTCCCAACAGAATATTGCAGTTTATTGATACATCCAGTATTCCAAGCTAACTGGTAGGATGGCAGAACCAGACAAGGAGAAATTTTGAATCGTCTTCCTGTTTAATTTAATTAGTTTACCACTTCTTTAGACTTCTCTCAGGTTTTTGGATTGCTTATTTTGGTTTATGTCACACTTTTGAAAACCCCTCCTGTTCTCTTGTGCTGAGATTCTCTTCTATATATATATATATACACAAAAAGTTCCAAAGAACAGCAACCTACTCTTTTTTCCTCACTATGATGAGCATTTTCAAAGCCTGCTTGACCTCAGAGGTTTCCACTTCTTTAGACTTCTCTCAGGTTTTTGGATTGCTTATTTTGGTTTATGTCACACTTTTGAAAACCCCTCCTGTTCTCTTGTGCTGAGATTCTCTTCTATATATATATATATACACAAAAAGTTCCAAAGAACAGCAACCTACTCTTTTTTCCTCACTATGATGAGCATTTTCAAAGCCTGCTTGACCTCAGAGGTTTCATGGTTCTGTTCTCCTTGCAGGGAGAGTATTGATGTAGG
>NW_005054336.1:4224923-4225199 GCF_000277835.1 Geospiza fortis | reverse complement strand
AGGGAAAAAGAGACAAAAGAAGCAACAGCCAATAACTGCATTTTCAATGAGATGGCTTGCTTCTGAAAACAGCAGAAAACCAAAAAACTGATAACTGTCCAAAAGCAAGTAAACTGAATGAAGGGAAAAGTTTAGCAAGAGGGAAAAAACAGACATGAAGACCAGGGGAAAAAAAAAAAACACATTAAAAAATTGAGATCAATAATTTATTATGGCTTACTCCAAGTAGAAAAGCAAAAAAAGATCCAAGTAGTAGGAGACAGATTAAAAAGAAGA
>NW_005054336.1:4221414-4224913 GCF_000277835.1 Geospiza fortis | reverse complement strand
AAAGAGGAAAATGAATTCCCTCAAAAACATTTTTTTACACAGATATTGAATACTTCGGAGTGGTGTCTGAGGAGCTTCTCAGCCAGAGAAATCAGGGTATCATCTTGCTCACCCTGAAGCTCTTACAAGAAGCCAGGCATTGCCACAGCTGACTCCTGGCAGTCTTTCAGTCTGGCCATCTCTTTCTAAGGGAATGTGCTCACCATAATGACAAAGGCAGCAGTGAGAGGTGTTGCATTGGGTTTGCATGGCCGGCTTTGACAGAGGTGGGGCGGCAGGGGTGGCCTCTGTGAGAAGCTGCTGGAAGCTCCCCAGGGCCTGACAGAGCCACTGGCAGGACAGACCCACCACTGGCCAAGGCCAAGCCCAGCAGCAGCAGTTGGCAGCACCTCTGGGATGATGTCTTTTAAAAGGGGGAAAAATCAGCAATTTCAGTCACAGGGAGGAATGAGAATATGGCCTCTTCAGGGATCTGCTTGATAGAGGACCATGAAATAAAGCCCTGGAGGCTGGAGAGGCCCAAGCAAGCTGGTAATATCCAAGGATCACCTCTTCCAAGCTCAGGAGTGATGCACCCCAACAAAGAGGAAGTCAGGGAAACATTCCCAGAGGCCTGCAGAGATGTACAGTAGCTCCTGGACAAACTCAGGCACAACAAAGAAGCCCTTAGAGAGTGACCAAAATGATCAAACAGCAGGAGTTCTTTCCTGTGTAGACAGAGAGACTTGTGGTTGTTCAGCCTGAAAAAGAGAAAGCTCTAGGGGCACTCTAGACCCCATTCCTGTACCTAAAGGAGAGATAGGTGCCCTTGAAAGAGCTATGACCTTTGTCTGGTTGTATTTTTGGGGTGTTGCTACAAATTTCCTGATGCCTCCCCAAAATTTCCTCATCCATCTGATTGGCTGTTGGGTTGGTGATATGTAAATTCCAACACTGATATAAATTCCACATGCTGTCAAATTGCCATTTATTTGTCAATTTAAAACTCCTCTGTGATTATCCAAAATCTAATTTATTTTTGGATGTCTTTTCCCATGGCTTTTCTCTTTTTTTCTCTATTTTTCAATATTAATTGAAACTGCATATTTTGATATTTGGCAGAGTTGTTTATTCTTTTCTCACTTGTCTGTAATATTAGAAATTGTGCTCCATGTGGCTATGTGCCCTGGATCTTTTCTTTTCAGTTGCAGTTTTGTACAGCTCCCACAGATGTATTTGCCTACCTCAGGTTGCCTCCTTATTGCTTTAATTTCTTTCCTTACATGATCCCATGTTTTTCTTCCTAATAATTTAGTTCTTTGTCCTTCAGGGCCCATACCACAATATTCAGTCACCATTTATCTGCTTATTTTATTTCCTCCTTTTTTTATTCTGGAAGCCTTGCTGCAGAGATTGTTTGGTAGTTCAAACATTCCGGCATAGCTCTCTTAGCTAGGGCATGACATGCTGTTCCACCTGCTGGAAAAATATCCACAGAGATCCTCAAGCTTAAATTCCTTTTGTTTGAACTTTTTTTCACCCTTGTTGGTACAGATACATTTGCATGGTGTTTTGCACATACATATATGCAGGTCTGTTTTTGCAGATGTGTAAGTACCCGTCTAAAGGCCAGCTCTGCAGGAGGCATTGGCCACATTTAGTCCAGTGCTGTGATAAATCTCTAAAAGCCTCTTGGGAGGTGAGGAATATTGAAGTAAGGACAGCTCTATTTTGCCATAACTATTTTGTACCATTTGGATCCTTCCTGGCATGTATCTGTGTGTTTTACCTTGTGCTTGCCTGCCTGGAAAAGACCATATTGTAATCTTCATCATAAGTGTGGAGATGTTGCGTATTTCAGGTGGAACTATGCATGTGTCTCCTATAATTTATGGGAGTCTAAGGCTGATTCTCCCAAGTATTTTCACAAACATGAATCACAGAAATAATCTCCCCTGCAATAGCCCATAACGGTCTCTCCTCTCCCTCTCCCCTCCCTCCCTTTCCTCTGCTCTCGTTGTATTTCTGCCTGGTGTTACTCTATCCTTAGTGCAGAATCTGGCACTTGGACTTGTTAAATTTCGTCCCATTAATCATTGCCCAGTGCTCCGGGGCACTCTGCTTCTGTTGGTAACCCTGGAATGGCTGCGTATTCCACATCGTGGCTGATTAATTGGAGCAACAGCACTACAGTAGTTATGGGGGCTGGTTTGTTTGCCTCTGATCAGGACAGTTCCATGAGCTGACAGTGGAGTCTCCCACCCTGTTTTCTCTTTCTTTAATCTGTTGGCAAGATCAGCAAAAGTTACTTACATTGATAAGCTGCTTGTCAAACTGCATTTTTTCACTGTGATAGTACCTGTTCATCAAGTTCTATAAAATACCTACAAGTTCCTTGGATTTTAATTTCGTTTAAATGAAAACTTGTATCAACTCTACAGTCTTCTGGTTCAAAGCTTTTCCTAAAACACACTCAAGCATATTAAACAACATCATAGCTAAACCAGAAAATTGAGACACTTTGTTCTGCTAATGCTTTACCTTTTCTGAACATTGATCACTGTATTCCAGCCCTTTATTTTTTGCTCTGTTTAGCCACTTCATGGCTAGTTAATTTCAGAGCTCTCTTGTGTCACAGGCCTCTGTCAGACACCTTGTCAAATATTAAAATTACTCGGGTTTGGTTTTTTAAGAGGTTTGGGGTTTTTAATTAATTACTTCACAGTCTTCATAAAGAATTGTGATCAATACAAGAAGCATAATTTTCATTATAGAAACCACATTGAATTATGTCACAAAGGTTCATTTAAGTGGACAACACTCACAGGCAAGCAGTGTGATTTTTTGGGATTGTCCTGTGCACAGCCAATAATTGGACTCAATGATGTGGGTCCCTTCCAACTCAAGATATTGTGTGATATGGTATGATTCTATGATTTGAATTATTTTTAAGGACCACTTTAGCTAGTATTGCAGCTGTATTACTGACAACAAGGCTTAGAGGTCCCTAAAGCCCAGAGTACCTTTAATAGCATTTTAAGTATTAGCAAAGTGTCTGTAATCTTTCAAGAAAAGTACGTCTTATGTATTTTTTTAAGCTACTTTACTGTAAATTGACCTTGGTCATGTACCCTCAGATTCTGGTGACTTTTTATTTTTTAATCCATAGTTTTATTTCTAACATTTCTTCTTTTCATCTCTCGCTCTCTGACCATGCCTCACCTTTATTGCCAAAAAAGACGAGGTGGAAGGCAGGAACCTCCCGAATGTGTGTTCCCTTTGACTTGCTGCATGGCATGCAGTACCTGCACTGTGTATGGCTTTCTAATCAGAGGCCTGTGATGTTCATCATCTCTAGAACACAGCATGGTCTTTTACAACAGCATCTGCATGAACATGGACACAGCAGGTCTACAAGGACCAGAGCTGAACCATGAATTGTATTTACAAATAGAGGTTCACTAATACGTGACTAATGAAAAGCTAATCATCATAAAATGGTCGATACATTAACATTAAA
>NW_005054336.1:4202018-4221383 GCF_000277835.1 Geospiza fortis | reverse complement strand
AGCTTTTCTCCTTGTTTATACTCAAACCCACATCTGCTTAGCTTAGTGACAAAAAGAATTTTTTTTCTGTATTCATTAGTAACATAAAACTAATGGATTCTGCTCTGATTCTCTCCATAGCAACTGAATTCCCTGACAGTTCCAGTTGCAGGACTACATTCCTTTCCCAGTTTTTTCAGTTATGTTGAGAAGAGGAAGAGAGCACAGCAGTAATCAAAAAGAGTACTCTAGGTCCCTGCTGTCACAGAGGTGCAGATTTAACTTCCAGTTTTGGAGGGTTTTTTGGTAGTTTTGGTTTGGTTTTTTTGTTTGTTTGTTTTTAAATTGCTGCTGCTAATGCATAAGCCAGAAAGAACACAGCTTGACTTTCAGAACCTGGCTTCTGTTTGCAGGTCTGGCAGTTGGCAAAAAAAAAAAAAATTAATCTGTAAACAGTGCAAATTTGATCTGGAGGCCACTGAGATACACCAAGTATGGAATCCCATAGTGCCATTTTAGACAGTTGCTGTTTGGAGTGAAACTGCTTTAAACAGTGAAAGCTGATTATTTCTTGCTGCACTGTTTATTTTGTTCCAAGCATTAGTGATTTGAGAAAACAAGAAGCTCTGAGATGCTGTAAAAGAGTGCACCTGCAGAACATCTTTTAAGTACCATTGCTTTTTTAGCCAATAATGTCCTGAAACTTTGCAAATTAATAAATCTACAGTCTTTTCTTGAGAGAAAGAAGTGATTAAAAGACACAACACCAATGAGTGTAAATGAGTAGTAAATCATTGACACAGTCTTTTGAAATCACTTTCAGGCCTCTAAAGTGCCATCATGCTCCCTATTTGGGATTCTAAGTCCCCAAAAGTGTGTTTTTGTGAGCTGTGAGAAGTGAGGCTTGGTTTAAAATGCAGAAATCACCATGCCTTATGCATTGTTTTTGTTATTCCCTTTGTAAGTTTGTAGCTGGAAAAATCAATTTTGATCATGTTGTTTCAAGCAACCATTTCCTGAGCTATCTAATGCTACCCTAAACCTTGGACTGTCTCCCCCATCCCCTCCAGCTGTTTCCCTGGAAGTGCATTAACCACCTCACTCCTTTTCCGTTTAAAAAGCCTCTTCTAATTTCTAGCTTTGCATTTATTCATGGCTGGCTTACAATCGTGTGTTCTTGTGCCAACATTTTCATTTAACTTAAATAGCCCTTTTCCTCGCTGATGTGTATATATAGAGAGAGACATTATATTCCTGCTCTGCCATCAGCTTCCTAGGCTAAACATCTTGTAAGGTTCTTGTGGTCTTCTCTCATAAGCAAGACACTCCTTTCCATGGTTACTGGAGTAGTACATCTCTGCACCCACTTGAGCTCTGTGGGTTTTGTTAACATCCAAACAATATTTAAAGAATATAAATGTGAATCCAGAACCTCCCTGAGAAAATGACCTATGCTTTTTAAACATATGGTTTTTTAGACTGAAAAGCTCTTCACTATCAGGAATCTCCCCCTGTTGATACTTTTGCAACACAGGCAGGCAGTGGAAAGCTACTCAATTGTATCTTGTGCAGGTTTTACATAATTTCTTTACATTCTTGAGCACACAGCTCATACTTGCAGGCAATGTGGATTTGTGGCAGTGGAATGTTTGGGGGCTGTATACACACAGTAGAGGCTCAAGGATAGTTAGCATTGCTGGGGCCAGCAGATCACACAAAAACATGTGTATTTTGAAACCTGTAGCTGGTTCAAAATTCAAGGCTTGTCAACAGACAAGCCTACATGAGGGGTGAAACAAACTGGAGCTGAAGTCTACCACTGCAGTATTTCAGCTGACACAGAAGACTGCAGACACCTGAAAAGTATTGTAAATCCAGTAAATCCATGAATGTTTCTGATTAAGAACTGGAAATGAAAAGATGAGGGTGTAAGGAGTTCCTAGGAGATCACATTTGATTTAGTTACCATAGTTCATCAGAGGAGTCACAGTAAAGGGCTTCGAGTTCAAGTCTGGTTCTACTAAAATGCATTAGCTGAAACACTTTCATAGTAGTTAATTGACCTTTTACAGCAGTTTAAACAAACAGATTTTACTTCAAATTTGCAGTGATTTTGGACCATGCACAAAATCAGCTTGCACAGCTCGAGTGATGAGTGTTAACTCATTAAGCTGTGATAACTTGCTCACAGTCATCTGTCCACGCTCATCATGCTGCCTTTAGCAATGTGCCATAGCTGTTTTATGCTGAAAGAGCATTAATGTTCTCTGCAGGTTGCTGAGAAGAACTGGAAGACTTTTAGTATTGAATGAATGCAACCAAGGTATTTCACATGGCAGCAACTGTGGAGTTTGGCAGAGAGAAAACATTTGAGTGTTTTTGGAACAAGGAAACAGTACAATTTGTACAATTTGCAACAGACAAAACAGTCTTTCTTCCTGGGTATAGGATTTGGTTGAATTTTCTAGCTCAACAGTCACTAGGAGAAACTTCATAGATCCTAATATTGGATCAAGTGAACAAAGAAATTTGTCTCTTTGCATAAAGATACTATTGCACAAGTGCTGAAGACCAGGTAGACCTTATTGTTTCAAAGTAGTGCTGGGTTTTCAAGTTCTTAGCAGACTAGGAAGACGAGGTTGGACTCATTTCTGCATTTAATTTATGTAGCAGAGCTTTCCTTTTTGGTGTATGCTGTGCTGGCATACACCTTTTGCAGCACTGATGTGTAAGGTTGATGCAGCAAGTTCCTACTTGTGAAGTTAACAGATCTTGCAGGATTAGACCCAGAGCTTACTTCTGTGCAGTATTTGCAATAAATTGATGATCATGTCATTCATGCACCTTGGTAAAGAGAGAAGAGCTATTGTTGTTCTCTCTCAGTTTTGTCTTTCCTTGCTGTGAGTTCTTAAATCTGTGCTAGTGAGAAATGACCAAAAATGATCTGATTATAGCAGGTCACTCCTGTTTACATTCTATTTTGTTCCTTGAAGTTTCACCCAATCATGGCAAAACAGCAGCACATGCAAAATCGAGTACTAGATGTGTAACCTATTTGTAGAACATGTTTGTACACAATGTGTACTTCTAGTACTGTTCAAAATGTGCCTGTATGGAAAATGCTTTGTATTTTACAGGGGGTAGGAAGGTCAGCCATTTGGAAATTTATAAGAAAAATCCTACCCATCATCAAAATGCATGGCCAGATCTTCCTCGTTGAAGTACTAGAGAGCACTCCAGTGCAGCTGTAGAGACTGCCTAGGTATCTTCCAAGTGAGTCAATAACTTTTTTTTTCCCCCTAGGATGTAATTGGAAAAGCACTGCAGTATATTGGAACATATGGTGATCTGTGCAACACAGAGCAAGTTGTGGCTCTGATTGACGAGGAAATGTGTATCAACTGTGGCAAATGCTACATGACCTGTAATGATTCTGGCTACCAGGTAAGAGCACAGCTGTAATTAGCAGAAAGGCACGATGAGTTATCTTTCTGCTGCTGGGAAGAAAGAATTCACCTTCTGTTAATGAGCAGGTGGTAAAAACAGATGCCCAAAATGTTGAATTCAAAGCCCATCATGCTCCCAGGCTCTGGCTCACAAGTCCTGCCCGAGCAGGGCTGGTCCTGGGGGCTGCACAGACCGTGTCACTGTCACAGGGCCCTGACTGCAACTGGGACTCTTTGTAAGGGGAAGAAATGAAGAAGCCCCGAGTTGAATGGCAGTAAATGTAGCTCTTGATGGTTTTCAGGTTCATGAGAGAGAAAGGGAAGAACACATCCCTTCCCACCAAGGGGCTGTGGGGAGACATGGGCTGGTCTTATTGCCAAACATTTTTTAAGAAACCCAGTTCTTGTTCCCTCGGAGTAACCAAACTAATTCAGGTTTCAGGCAGATGGGGTTTTGTTTTGATCTTGATTATCGAGTTACAAATCCTTTCTCCAGGATAACTGCCAGGGTTTTTTGAGCAGCAGGTTGAAGCTTGCAGAAATCATTGTGACCAGAAAATGGCCCAATTTTGAGCTGAGGCTCCTATTTGCAGCAAAGTAGTTCTGATTGCTCAATATGGTAGCAAGTTGTATGAAATATATCAGCATGCCTAGGTGCCATTTCATGCCATGTCCACTGGAGCTGATGGACTGGTCTGCAGTAAAAAAGACAGTACAGGAGGATTCATTTTCTTTAAGAAAATCAAAATATGGTCTAGCATAACTTTCATGGAATCCAATATGCAGCAAACAGTAATTTCTACGTGGGTGTTTCCATATATCTTAGTCTGAGAAGAGCTTGTCAAAAACAAATACTTTAATTGAACACCAAGTGTCCTCTGGACGCTGTGAGTTTTTGTTTGTCTTGAATTCATAACCAATAATAGGTCTGATGACTTGAACTACATAAATTTACAGAAAGAAGTCTTCCATTGCAAATCAACTGCATTTGAAACAAGTATGTCAGAGCAAAGGTTTTTTCCACTGATACAAGAAAATTAATGGTGTTTTTTCCCAAAAGTAGATTACTACAGTAGCCTTTTAACTGTCTGAATTTCTTCTTGACATTGCAATCTTCACCTTTCCCCTTACATCAGATTTATCAGGAGAATTATATTTTTCATATAGCCCTTAGAGAGCAAAAGATTGGATTTAGATTTAGTAAATTTTATTTTGTGCAACTGGAAATAAAAATCAGCACCAAAAGAACCAAAGTTTAAACCCCCAGAATGTTTTCTAAGCACAAAAGAAAAATTAAAGAAAAATGCTTTTTCCTTATTTAATTAAGGAAATTGAAAAGAAATTAATTTAACAGAATTGCAAAGGAATTCTTAATTGCAAATAAATCAACAACAACCCCCCTCACCTTCAAAACAGCATCTGCTTTATGCTTCCCTTTGTTTCAGAAATATCCATGCTGCTCTACGCAGCTGTCACCTTGTATGACTCCAGCAGAAAAGCTTTCCTTAATTTAAAGTCAGCACTGTAGTCCTGACTTGCTCTCCCTCTTTGAACTCCCTTTCAAGATGTGCATTGTTGTTAGGGAGAGAGAAAGAAAGGAGTCCTCCTTAAATACTCACAAGCCAGAGCTCTCTTTGTGCTCAAGCTAAAGTAAAACTCAGAGATCCAGAGCAGTTACTACAGACTTCATGCCCTTGCTGGTTGCTACAGCAACTTCTGTGCCTTCCTAGTACTGAAACCCCAAATGCCTCAAATCTGCCTTAGGAGCCAACCTGCAGCAGCACCAGTACATCCCATCACCCCCCTGCCTCCCCCAGTGCTGACAGTGGTCAGGGAGATTTGCTAAGGCACTGCTTGTTTGTCAGAGTTCAACTTTCAGGTCTCATTTTCCCTCCTAAACTCTTCAAAGTGGATATTCAGTGTTGCTGGTGCTTTTAAAAATTTTTTACTTTTCTAGTCTTGCTTCTTAGAT
Source organism: Geospiza fortis (assembly GCF_000277835.1). Classification (NCBI taxonomy): domain Eukaryota; kingdom Metazoa; phylum Chordata; class Aves; order Passeriformes; family Thraupidae; genus Geospiza; species Geospiza fortis. The sequence continues at coordinate 4,215,986 of NW_005054336.1, read as the reverse complement.
ATTGACATTTTGTGGTTTCATGAAGCTTTTGTTTTTGCTTTTAATTGCCATTTCCATTATAACCAGGAGCTTATATCATTGAGACAGCAACTGTTATTTCACATTCAAATACACTTATCACCCTAATTGGTAATGAGGATTCACTGCATGGCACATGAGAACTAAAGCAAACTCTGCCTGCCCCAAACTCTGATATTCCTTTCAAAGATTTGCAAAGAAAAGTAATCACACAAGGCACAATAAGATGTGTTTTTCTCTGCTGTTTATTAATTAGATTGTTTATGCTGTGCTGAGAATAAAAGTCAAAAGAATGCCTTGTGATGGGCATTGTGCTGAAGCTGTGCAGGTGTGGTCTGGTGTCTCCTCTAAACCAATAACCCCAGCACATTGCTGCCTTAGGAAATACTTCCTTTACATCAAGGAGCAATAGCTGGGAGTTTAAATATCATGGAGCAAACTCCTCCTTTTGTAACCAGCCCCTGTGGCCTGTGAGCTTTTGCCGAGGTATAATTTGGCCCACCTGTCTAATTCCAGTGTCTGGGGAGGGGTTGTTTTGTTCCCTGCCAGTGGAGCAGTTGCTGTAGCTGCAGTGCAGAATCTCACCGAGATGTCTGCAAGCGTTGCAGCGCAGGAGATGCAGACCCTGGGATGGGAGCAGCTCTGACCTTTCCCGCGCGTGCCATCAATAATGTTTGTTCCTGCTTGCAGGCTATCCAGTTTGATCCCGAAACCCACCTGCCCACGGTGAGTGACAGCTGCACGGGCTGCACCCTGTGTCTCAGCGTGTGCCCTGTCATCGACTGCATCCGCATGGTTTCCAGGACAACCCCCTCCGAGCCCCGGCGCGGGCTGCCCTTGGCCGTGAGCCCCGCGCGCTGAGCCAGGGCAGCCTCACCCTCCTTTGATGCCATTGATTGGCTTTCTAATTAGCCCTTGCAAATCTTCTCCTGTAGAAAATGTTATCCCGATAGATGGTACAGCAAAAACTGCTTTCCAATTACTATTTTTGCAACATTTAAGTTTTGAAATTACAGAAAGGTGATCGTGGCTGTCAGTTGTCCACTGTTTGAAGTGTAACTTTCTTGTTACAATTCATGCTGTGATTTCAAAACTTCTCTATAGTCTCTTTAATCTCTGTGTATTTTCTGGCTGGAAATATAATTAAGAAAGCATTTTTAATGAACTACAAATCAATGTACAAGCTAACTGTTTTCAAGGAGAGCATTTTGTAATTAAACATTACATTTAGTTTTAAAAGAGTTTCTTAGAAGATGTAATTAACTACATAGCATGCAAACAAAGCGATGTGGCTTCTATTTTTCTATAGACAGAAATGAAAGAGAGTTTAAAATAGGATTTAAGAACTGGATTAATCACTTTCAACTACTACAACATATGGTAGTGTATTTTTATAATCCTTTCTAATTCTTTTTCACACTGGTCACTTTATAGAATAAATTCGCTTTGCACTGACACATGCTGGACTCTTCAGATTTGTGTGTTGCATGGGTGGTTTGATCTTACTTTCCCTCCTCAGTGAACACTTATAACATCTCTGCAAACAGTTAAAATGGCTTATTAGGAAGTCCAGGTTGCATTTCAGGATTCTGAGAAGAAACAACATTTTTTGCTCCAAGCTCATCCTCTAAATAACTTTTTAATTGTGCCAATTAATGTTCCAGAATGTACACGTTTCAGGTCAGAGATCTGATTGCCTGCAAACGGACTACACACCCTGCAGGCTGTATTTGCCAAACACAGACACACAGGGTAAACTGGCAAGGTGATTTCTCCCAGTGCTGTGTATAGTTCTAGCAGTTTCACAGCCAAAAATAACTACAGATTCATCTGTCTTACTAAACAGTATCTCAATTTTAATCCATTTTTCACTCACAGTAGGAACTTTCTAATATGAACATATTGCTGTCTGCTTTACTCCACTTAAGAATATAAAGCCTTCAGTTTCATAACAATAATAAATGATCTATCAGTTCAATTTCTTATACCATATATTGTGAGCAGCAAAAGCTTTGATTAAAAAGATACCCTGGTTTTTGTTTCTTGATTTATGAATTGAACGCTGAATTATAAATAAATGTTGAAACCAGCTTGGGTGTGTTTGTGATTTTTCTTTTTGCATTTACTAAACAGATCTTCTTTGTAGAGCCTTGTCAGTTGGTGTTTCATGATCTCTAAGATTCACTCCAGGAACCATTAATGAGTTAACCCACATGTACATTGTTCCATTGATTGCCTAGAGTGCAGAATATATCATGCTCTTTGCCCCTCTCTGGCACCTCTTTGTCTGCCTTTGACTTGCCTTCCTTTTGCCTTCTCTCCCCACACACACAATGTAAATTTGAACATTTTCAAGTGTCATTTCATTTCGTGGCCTTGCTCCACCAACACTGTTTTGCTGGTGCTCTGGACTTGCTGGCAGGCTCAAGTCCAGTGTCTCCACTAACAGTTTTCTCTTTGTAATTTTAATTTTCCTGTTTATCACTGTGGATTTTTCAGACTCAGATGAAACAGGAACAGACAGTCATGCTGCTTAGAAAATATTTGCTTGCAACTTTTTTAAAGCTCCTAGTCTTGCAGTAGTTTCTTATCTTACATGAGCTACTGTGGACTCACAGGAAGAACAAGTTGTTTTGTGAATGTTGGTGACAAAGTTTCGAGAGTCTCTGCATGTACTGCTTGTCCCTCTGCTGAGGAGCTGCCTACGAAGCAGCATGCCCTTGAGTGGGGCAGAAAAAGACATCAAAATCAGATGGTTTGAAAATAACATTTTATCTTCTCAGACAGCAGATGCAAGGAAAGGTAGCATCTTCTGTCTTCTCCCAGGCTGTTACCATGTACTTCTCATTCTCCGTCCTGCCTGCCACGAGCCCTGTGGCTGAGAGCTGCTGTGTCACCTGTGGCTGAGCAGGGCAGCCTCTGCAGGTTCCTGCATCCCCAGACCCAATTATCTTACTGTCCTGAAGGTATCACATCTGGTAGTGTTTGGTTTCTTTGAAATACAGGACAATGCCAAGAGACCTAATTTAAGTATCTGAGCACAGGTACCTGATGAATGTAGCAACAAAATCAGAACTTTTCCAAGAATATTCAGTAGTCACAGGACATTCAGTATTCCTCAGTGGCTGTGAAGTAATCTTTGGAGAGGTAAAGGAATTCTTTGTGAATCAAGACTATAATCAAGACTACAATTTGTTTACTGAAGAAGGACTGATGTTATAGAGGCCTCTTTCTTACTGCCCACCCTCTGTCCCACTCTTGTTCTGTCAAGTCAGTTAACAGTTTCAGGAAATGCATTCCCAAATGCATTTGTTTCTGACTCTGACAGTCAGCAATAAATCTGTGTGTTGCAGGAACTCAAAGAAATAGCCACATTTAGGTCTCCTGCAGGAATGTCTTAAGTCATCAGGGTAAGGCAAGGTGTAAACAGAGAGCCACAAAGGACATATTCCTGGGGTTTATATGTTTTTCACATTGGTCTTGGGGAATCATCCCATTTAAGAGCCAAGGAAACAAATGAGAAAAATCTGGTCTGGTCTGCAAATTCTGTAGCCAGTTATTAAAAAAAGAGATATGAATTTTCAAAGTGTAAGAGGTTCCAAATTAAGCTCATATATTTCAGTGATTTAGTTGCACATTTAAGGAATTATGTATTATTAAAGACATGATGGTTGACATCCTCCAACCCTAGCCCTTGCAGTTTTTAGATATGTTGTGCTATTGATTATTACTATAAAATACTGTGAATTATATTTGACAAATTAAATTATGATAGAAGTGCTCATCCTCTGGTAGCACATTCTTATTCATGTCATATTCCTCAACAGAAAATGCTCCCCATGTTTAGTGGATGCTCTGCAGGCCAAAAATTACTTGAAAAAGCTGCCAAATATGCTTGTGTGAATCCCAAAGCACCCATGTTCACTGGAAAAAAGAGATGTTTTGCCTCTCTAACAGACTATACAGGCAGTTTGGGTTTTGGCCTCTAGGATGAACTGACATACTATTTCCAAGACACTGGATTGGCAACATTAATAGACACATTTAAAAAAATCACACAGGATTTTTAAAGTACATAATTTCCTGATTTAAAATGGAATATTCATTTGATCTCATACCAAAATTAAAACTAATCTTCGCATGAATCTGTTGGGCAGCCTGTGTGTCCAGTGCTGCAGCCCTGCACGTGTATACTGCTGCTTGCTCAGATCCTTTACCACCTGCTAGAGGAAGCTTTTTTAGCAGCCATCCATTTGTTCAGTTCATAAAATTTAGCAAGAGCACGATGTAAGTTACACACCTAGAGCTGCTGATCTTGTTGCGTCCTGGGGGACACAGAGCTCTGGGACAGGTGACCTGGCAGGCACAGAGTGGGTCACTGTCATTTCTGCAGCCTCCACACCTTACAGTGCCCACTGCTGTCACCTTTGGCTCCTCCAGCTTTGTTGTCTTTAAGCCTTTTATCTCAAGGTGGCAAAAGTGACTGCTAGATTCAAGGCAAATTATCCAAACCCCAGCTGAGTTCCATCAACCTCATGCCTCATAAAACTACTTTGTTTAATACAATCCAAGACTCTAGCCTCAGAAATAAAATGTTAAGCATGGAGATTTCCTATCAATAAGATCTTGCCAATGCATTCTGTAAGTATGTTTCATTATTTATCTACTGTAACATCAGGTTGGACATGTTGTTAAAATTTTATATTTTTCAACCATTCCTAGTAGAAAATATTTTTTAGATAAAATATTTATTTTATTGGCAGAGGTTTCACTTCACCAGGCAGCTCCAGTTCTTTGATGAACTGTGGAAGATAGGTTTTCATTGGCAACATCTGGCAACCTGGCAGACGCTCTCGGCAGCTGGATTGGTAACTTCAGAGTTGCTTCTGGGTCTTTCATATAATTAGTCTGCTTATGGGCCATCTGGGTTGCTTTGTTTCTGCTGTTGCCATTTCCTTTCTTTTCTGAGAAACTAATCTTTGCCGTTGTTACTCTGGGAGATCAATTTTTAATAACTCCTCTTCAGGTTAGTCTGCTGGATCTTGTGCAAACGTCCTCGCTGCCTTGCCCAGGAGCAGAGATCCTGCTTTTATCCCTTCTTTCTCGGAGGTCTGAATCTGCCCATCATGATTTTTGTGATGTGGGAGCAGATCTTCTCATTGCTATCAAGCAGTGAAGCTGGAGGTCAGCTTGGCAAGTGAACACTTACCACCTCTGCACAAAGCCCCTCTCCCCATTTCTAGCTTAAGCACGCTAAAGTTACCACAAGGAAATGCAGTTGTTCCTTTTCTGTTAAAGAACTGCAAGTTATTAAGCTTTCCCATGGCACACTTACCTACTAATATGGGAATTAGCTAGCCCTGAGCAGAACAAAGTCCTTTCTGCTCAGCAGCTGAACACTGTAGCCCTTCAGTTTATCTATCCCCTGACAAATGCTAACAAACCTCTGAACTACTGGGGTTTCCTGTGGCGCTGCAGAAATCCCAGCCTGCCCATGTACCCTCAGCCCTGCAGTGCAGTGGGTGCAGGAAGATTCCCTGTGCTCTGCAGGGAGCTGCCTTTGCACCCCATGGCAGGGCTTCCTCTGCAGGGCCACTGCAGCATCACCTTCTGGAGGTGGAGGTCACACAGAGCCCATCTGCCTGCACTGCAGGGCCTTCCACATATACTGCAACCAGGACCCTTCAGGGCAGCAGTTTAAAGCTGTTTCTCATCTGGTTTTGAGGTACTGTGTAAGGTTCAGGAGAATCTTAATAAATGATTTTCATACAGGTTGACTAAAACAGTGGCAACCATTGATCTGCCTTGTCTTTTTGTAAGACCAAACATTTTACTTCAGCACAGTCATACAGTTAACATTGCTCCTCAGTGTTTCTGCCTTCAGTGGTGAGCTCTCTTTTATTGCATTTCAGCAAGAGGCAAGCAGCATCAAATGCCTCCAGTGGCCAGCTCACACTCACAATTGCTGATTAGAATCACATGCCACTGACTGGAGTTAATTATCATCCTAAAGGACATTGTTCTCACCTGTTTAGTCTAGAGACTACTTATCATCACAGCTTTTACTTCTGCCTGTTGCAGACAGTTTTAGGCCTCAGCACTGAAAGCTTTATATTCAATTGTTGAGAAATTATATTTGTCAGGAACATTACTGCCAATCTCCTGCAAACCAGATGGCCAGCAGATAAAAGTCACCCATGTTGCTTGTGCAGGTGTAGGAGGCCAAATTTTCTGTCTGAGTTCAACAAGGAGAGCCAGTGAATTCTGTTTCTCCTGTGAGTGGGCTATATTGACTTCCATTTGTTACAGGCAGAGTGAGTGACATGGTGTTTGATAAATCCCACTGTAACAGAAAGGAGCCAAAGGAGTGGAAGTGCTCCCTGCTTGCTGAAGGGCTCCAGCCTGGTGAAAGCACTGGGGTGGGCAGTGCCATAACCCTCCCCAGCAGCTCCTGTCCCAGGGAGCCCTGGTTGTGCAGGCTCCTCTGAAGGGCACTGTGGGCACTCCTCTTTCCTTTGCATAGGCTTCAGTAATTATAGTCTGTTCTCTGGCTGTTGGCAAGACCATGGGTCACCCTGCCCATGGCTTTCATGTTAAACAAAAGCAAGTACTGCAGGATTCCTCATTGAAACCTTATGGAATTATTATTTTCAATCAAAATCACACGAAATGCAGGTGAAAAGAACATAAAGTCTATTTTCCATAAGGTGAAATAGCTGTCAGGAAGGTGTCTGGGCTGGTGCTGTGGTGGTTACCCCTCCAGGCACCTGCTCCCTGAGTGTAGGAGCTGCCCATTGTAACACATTTGCTGCCTCGCCATCACACACAGAGCAGGCTCTTAAAGCATCCCACACTGCACTCTGTGGATCCTTCTGGAGAACTGTGCATAGGTAAACCCCTTTTGTAAGTTTATGAGGTGCCAACATATATGCTATTTTATGCTACTGGCCTATTTATTAGATTAGCTTGAGGATTTGATGCAAAAGCTGATGATATTGAAAATACACATCACTTCTATCGTGGCTAAGAAAATCAGCTTTAGAATTAGAGAGACCTTGTATCTGGCATTATGTATGGCCCTTTAGCTTTTTAGCATGGCTGTTCCTTGTTGCTATAGCAACTGAATTAACCATTTCATTAATATAATGGAATAAAACACATTTATTCATTTTTGCACTCACGGGTAATCCACATTCAGCTTTCAGCATACTTGTCAAGCTGTGCCCCTTTCACCTCAGCCCCAGATATTTCTTCAGCATTGCCAAAGGGTTTCTATTTGTATTTTTCCTTGTTGGAGAGAGAGTGAGCTGTTGGTTTTGAAGAACGTTATGGTTTTTGTAATTAAATTTACCTTCATTTCATTGGTTAGCTTCTGCTTAGCATCCCTTAAGTGGAAAAGCAGACTTCACAAGCAGCATTTGGTGCAGAGAAGAGGTGTTCTTCGCATCAGAAAAGAATAAATCGCTTGAAATAATGAAACCTGTGATCAGCTTGTAGGCTAAATTTGGCATGAGGTGTTCCACAGTAAACACTAACAGTGCTCAGCTCTGTGTGCTGCCCAAACTGTCGGGTGGCTGTTAAAAGCAGATGGAGTTCTACACTCTTCACCCAAGCCATGCCCACACACTGTAAGGGTTATTGAAATAATAGTTTAATTAAAATAATATGTCTGGCCATCAGCAGAAAGAAGCAGGGCTGCTCCCTGCGTGTGGCAGAGCAGAGCAGTGACAGCCCTGCCCGCGTTGCTCTTCTGAGGTGCTGCTGTTCCCAGGGCTGTGCTCACTCCACAGCTCTGCCGAGGCCTGGGATGAGGTGGGGCTTGGCCGAGACCCCACAACACCCAGCACTCCCCTTGGCAGCCAGGGTTTGGCCAGCAGTGACCAAAACAGGCCCCACAGTCAGCTGGACAAGCTCTTTGTGACATGCTGTGCCAGGTGGCCATGGGGGCTGTGATGGTGTAGCCAGGAGCTGGAGATCCCCTCAGCTCCAGCTTGCTGTCTGCCAGCGACAGGAGGGCCTGGCACGCACCAGAGACACCCAAACTGAGCCTGCTTGGCAGCAGTGATGGGACACTGACTACAACAGAGGCTCACGGCCATTGTTTGTCTGCTGTCCTTCCAGCAAAATTACACACCAAATTTCAGCCCATGGAAATCTATCATTATTAGCAATTCCACATCTGAACCCATTACAAATGAAGTAACCTATCTGATACGAAGGGGAGTTCAGTTTTGTTTTGGTTTGTTTTTTTAAATGTAACTCAGAAGTTAAGAAACTAAGTTTTACTGGAAATAGAGCAGATGTGTAAATGATTTTGAGAAATGAGTTAATTAACTTTGAAGGTATAAATCCCTTCATTAAAAAGACAAGGCATAGAAGTAACAGCACAATAGCATATTGCCTGCTATAATATTGTTCATTCACTGCTGCTTGAGTGAATGTATAAATCATATAGTCTACAAGGGCTAGTAGAGTCAGTATCATTCATGTGTGCTGCCTTCCCTACCTGAATTAAATTTTAAGTGCTGCCTCCTAGGCAATCATTGTCTCAGAAATGCCCAAAGACCCAGAAGGAGAGAGTTATGTAGCTGGCAAGGTGAAAGGCCTACCCTGGACAGAAAAAGCCTGAGCACAGAGGCTCTGTGCACACTGTAGATTGTGCTGATGCCATATTCTCCTCATGCCTTTGTTTCTCTTTGTATATGGAAAGCATCTTCTGAGCTGTCTAGAAGTAATCCAACAGCAATAATGTTCATTTCACATACTGTGATGCTGTAGGCTAAGAGTCTGCACTACTACATGTTATGGTGATGTTTAGCTTTTGCACTGTTTGGTTTTGGGCAATTTGTTATCTGGGGTAAGTTTAGCCAGAACATCATGTCATCTAATGGCTAACAGAGCTTGTGGCTTCAAAAACCCTGCATCCAACACTTTTTCCCTCACACAGAGGTTAATACTGGTACAGGAATTAATATACATTAATTTTTCTTCCCCAAAAATTTTCTATCCTTTGCTAGAACTTGGCATGCATTAAAAATGGCAGTTGGGTACTTTATACATTCAATGGGATGGCGTGATTATTGCTTACAGTTAAGTTTATCTTTCTAATTATGTCATGTGTGACACTGATGGAGGCTGCTTACCTCCAAAAGCATCTCCAAAGGAACATGTCTGCAGCAGACAGATCTTAAAGCCTAGCTGGGGAGAGAAAGGTGTTAGAGGTACTGATGGATGCACCCCTAAGATGCACAGCCAGAGCTGTCTGTAGCTGCTGGGTTTGGCAGCTGCACTGTGGGGCACAGGGAACAGCAGGCAGGAGGCTCCTGCAGCCCCTACCCAGGGCACGAGAACATTTACCTGCTCTTCACCACGAGACTTGTACATCTGCTCTGCTTCCAAGGAGTCTGTTCACAGGCACACAGAAAATCTGTGCTCTTCTCTGCATGCAGAGAGCCACTCTGGGATATCATTTGTCTGTGCTGTGTCTTTACACACCGACACATACCCTCACTGCCATCAGCACCAACCCAGCCACGTACCTGGGCAAGGACCAGGGAGAGGAAGGGGACATTAAACCCAAATCACACAAGGGCCCTAATGGCACCAGAGTGGAGGTACAATGGTTATTTTCCTATTGCAAGGACACAGCCTCAAAACCTGCCCCCGGGACAATGAGAATCCCTTGGGATTTCTCTCTTACTGGAGACCCAGGCAGGTGTGTTACCTTGCCCCTTAGCTGGTAAGCCACAGCCTGAGAGGTCCTGTCCAACAGGGCTTCATTATTTTTCAGGATTTCCATTGTTTTTATTTCAGTATAAAATACATTGGCTTACAAGAGAATTCCCCTCTATAGATTCAGAAGCATATTCCTGTAGTGCAGACATGTTTTGAGGGGGTGAATACAGGCACTCATCTGCCCTTCACTGCTCTGAAGACAGTAGCTCCCTGTCTCCTCACTTTTGCACACCATGGCTCAGTGTCATGTCTGGAAGCTGGATGAGGAAACAAACAGAATATTGGCTCTGTTTGGAAATGGCTCCTCATCTCTCTGCCTGTCTGCTCTGAGCTGTGAGTGGAGTGTGCCAGAGCCCAAATGGGCCTTGTGGGCCAGCGTGGTGTGTATGCAAATCCTTCTCCTGGCTGGTGTGCAATAACTACCTGCAATTATTGCACAGCTCAGCTCATGAGTCAGCCTGGCATGCTCACCGCCTCTGAAACATCACCCTGCACACCTTTCCTGACCTTGCACATCCTATTTCTTTACAGACACCAGTGCCTTCTGTCAGCTTTACACATTCATCACACCACTTGCTCATTACTGCACACCCCAAATCAAAATTAAGGTCACCTAAAGCATTCTCAAAGCCCTGAGCTGCCTCAGGGCAGGATATCTCAATGACTCCTCTGTTCTGCTAACCCTCAGCAAGCAGCCAACACCAGTGGCCCGAGCTCTGCTTCTTTCCAGCCAAGCCCCAGCCCTGTCTCACAGCAGGCCCTGAGCTGCTCAGCCAGCCATTCCATGGTGACAAGCAAGCAAAAGTCTCACCACTTGCAGTTCCTGTGACACATCCCAGATTTCTCTGACCCAGCTTTGGCACAGGGAAGCCCATGACATCAGCCAGCTGATCCTTTAAACGCGGCAGAAAACAAGGAAGCTCCAGCAGCCCATCTGTGAGGTTGGGTTTGTCCCTCCTCTGCTCAGTAGCTCCGTCCTGAAGATCAGCCTGGAGCCATTTAACAATGCCGGTATGGTGTGGGCACCCCACCAGGTGTTATTACACTGCCCCTGTGGTTTGCACAGTGAGTTACACATCAGGCCTACCTGTCTAGATGCAGGTGGGCTGGCACTGGGGATGAGCAGGGAGGCTTGGTCACTGCTGCAGGGCACCAAGGGCTGCCTGCAGACAGCTACAAGGAGATTTGCTTGGTGACACCACTCTCAGCAGCCTGTGCAGCATCTTCCAGGGCTGCTGCAAGGCCTAAGGATGAACAGCACCTGTGAGCCCAGCCTTTCACTCCTGTTTGGTTTCTGACCTGGGATTCAGCCTGCTTTAAGGCACAAGTCCCTCCTTTGCGTTCAAGTTGTTAAATATGTGTGTTCCAAGGGGGCTGCCTCACTGCTGGGAAGCTGTAACTCATTGTGACTTGCTCAGAGCCATAAATTAGGCAGTGCCACTCAGGGTAGCCCCTTGACACCCTGCAGGCAGAGCACACCCAGCCATGTGTGGCAGGGCAGGAGCCCCATGCCTGCTACCTCCCCCCAGCAGCAGGGTGGAGACACTGGCTGGGACAGCACAGGGAGAGGATGCTCTGGGAGAAAGGGACTGAGACACATGCCAACATTTCAGAATTTTCCTGACAGCCAGCTGAAAAGATGCAGAACTTATTTCCCAGACATGAGTGCTGTGGATTTGGTAAGAGCTTGCAAGTTTTAGTGTTTACAGATGGCTTAATTTGACAGTCATAATCATTATAGGAGCTACTAACCCAATGGGACCTAAAGGCTGCCAGAAGAAAAGTATGACAATTAGAACAACACACCATTCCATGAGTGCTCATAACTTAGTACCATTACAAACACCATCAGGTGCCCTAATGCATAAGCATCAGGTGTTTGGTTAATTGCACTCTAGTTAAAGCAAGCACTAACACCAAGGAATAAATGGACAGTGAAAATCACACCCTTCCCCTGTCCCTCCCCACCCAGCTCCTTGGCCACACAGCTCTCATGATATCAGGCTCAATTACTTTTAATTCAGAGGAAAAATGCAACACGTGAAATCTAAGGAGTAGCCACAGAGCACACAGCCAAAGAACCTGCCATTGAAGACATTCACAGTGTGCATTTAAAGCTTTTCATCATTCCCCATGCTCAAAACCACATACCATCTGTGTCACCAAGGGCATAGTCACAGACTAAGCCAATGACTAAGTCAAGGAAAGGTGTCCAAACCAACCTGCACTGCCTGGCTTTCAGTGGTGATGTCCAGCTGCACAGAATCAGCTGATGGGCAGGACCTGCTGTCCTCTAAAAGCTCGTGGGGGTGTGCAAAGCCCGAGAGGCATGAGCACAAACACAACATGCACACACAAACCACCCTGTTCCTTTTGGTTTACTCTTCTCCATCTAGTACACTGGCTGCCTGTTTTCTTTTTCCAGAGGCCCTGCACTGCTGGATATATTCTTTGGACCCATTTTGAAAACAGCTTCAGAAATCCTGTAATGTCCACATCATAGGGATGTTGTATTTTCCCTTGACATAGCCCCATCATTATCTATTATTCCTGCTCTTAAAATCCCACCTGCAAGGTCTGCTGTAGAACCTCCTGCAGTCCTGGGAAAGGCTGATTGCTAAGTCACTCAGTAATCTGCTGAAGGCTGGACAAAATATTGCTGCTGGGATGATGGTGCCATGCTGGACAGGGACATTTTCAGGAGACTGTGCCTGCTCGGGCAAAACCCCCCCTTTGCTGAAGAAGTTTTCTCAGGTTCAAGACGGGGGTTTTTGGCAGAAAGAAAAATAAACTCTGCATTTCTCTCATAAGTGTCATGAAAATATCCATTAAGGATAGAGATGAGTAACATTCAAGCTGAGGGCATTGGATCTTCTTGAATGAAAAGCTGGTTCCTCTCTAGGTTTGGAGTGTTGTATTTCAGTTTTTCCTGCTACCTTTCCTCCTCTGTACCAGGAAAAATTATAGCCCAGTTTAGACTTAGTAGTCACATAAGAAGTAGGAGGTCTTACTATTGTCTCTGCACCAATTAATAGTTAATTAGTGGTAAGAGGAAAAGGTGCAATATTCTATAATGTGCATGAAACCCAGCATTTGGGTGGGTGTCCCCAGACAGCCACAATCAGCACTTATATTTTAAAGAGAGATTAGGTCAGGACTCCTCACTCCAGCAAAGCAAAAAAGGCTTCATTTCTCTTGCTTTTGCTAGAAGATGTTTCCATCAGCAAGAGAGGAAAACAATTATTAACCACCAGGCTTCAACATAACAGTGGCGGTAGCAAAACAAACTCCATTATTAAACTAACTCTTGGTAAGAGCCAGATGATTTCTACAGACAATTTTACATGCAACTGCTAGATGTAATTTGAAGAGTGAGTGCCAAATTGCCATACTAATTATTTCTGGGCTGATGTTCCCTCTGTGACATAGTGGCATTTGGAGAATGGGGACTAACCAACAAGTGAAGTGCTGAAGTGGGAGATCACTAATAGTGTTTCTGAGAAAGAGAAATACAGCAAATACCAATCTCCCTCTTCATATGCTCACTCTCAATTTGCACAGAGACAATTTAATATGCTGAACTGTTCCATCTAGTTCATCTCTATTTCTGGCAGCCCTCAAAGCAAGCGATGCCCACCCAGCCCTGGGCTGAGCAGGTACAGCTGAGGGGGCCCCTGGGCAAGGCTGGGGCTGGGGGGACCCTGGCCAGGCCTCCACTGCCCTGGGGGACACAGCTTGCTTAAACCTCTGACCTGCTGGAAGTGAACTCAATCTGGTGTGTGAGCAGTTCTGTGTCTGCCTCCACTCCTGCTCTCTCACTAGCAGTTTGCTCTGAGTCAGTTCTTCACATTGCACACTGCAGAATGTGAGATGGAAAAGAAAAGACTGCCTGGCATACAATGATTTTTTTTTTGCTTTCTGTTCATTTCTCTGTCATAGTTTCCTTTTTTGTTGTTGATGCAGTACTTTATCAAGTTTAAGCAGCATAATTTTAGTCTGGCACTACAGACATTGTGTTTAGTGAAAAGCAACAGGAAAAGAAAAGAGTAGGTTGCTTCAAAGAGTTCTAGGTCATATTTTCTTCTGTTAAAAGATCATTTAAATGTGTTAAAAAGAATGATTACTGAAATTAGAATAACCATTTCATATTTGGATTGGAAAAAATTAGCAAATTTATTTAGATTTTGAATATCAAAAGCTGATGGATGACAGTGA
>NW_005054336.1:4199581-4201981 GCF_000277835.1 Geospiza fortis | reverse complement strand
ATTTGTGTCTGCTAAAATGATGGTAATTTGCCATTGCCTTGTGCATTACTGTAGCAGAGACCTTGGACTAAGGGAGACATCTGAGCTATTCCCAGTGGGACAGACTGGATGGATCACACTGAGCTGGCATGAAATCACCACCAGATCAGTTCTGCATTGCAACAGCTCTGCATGGACAGATTTTAATTTCATTTACACCAAGATAAGACCACAGATATCTAATGGGTGGTTTAAGTGTGTGGGATGTCAGAATACATCAGCAAATACAAGCCTGTCTGGGGCCAGGTCTGCACGGTGCATGTCCAGCTCTCCCCAGTGGTACTGTGCCTTCAGTGGGAACACCCCAGGTCTGCCTGCAGAGGTGTGGGCCTGCTCTCCTAAATCCCTGTTTGGGTTTATGCCCTTTGATGCTGTTCTCTATGGGATGCCCCTCTAGAGGAGCTGTATGCAACACACTGAGAAAATAATGTGGAAATGCAGATCTATTCCTGCATATGCAGTGACTTTGCCATCAAGTTGGTTTTTCCTATTCCCTGTATATTTTTACTTAAACTCATAACTAATTTCATCCATCCCAGACAAAATCTGTTTGTTCAAGGACAGCACAAACACATGCTGTCAGGCGTCTCATTCCAGCTACATTTATTTCAGGCTGCATTAATTCCCTTCCCTGCCCCTGGAAACATCCATTCCAGCCAACACCCCTTGGGGGGCTGCAGGCACAGCAGGTGCCACCATCCCAGTATGCTGGTCACTGCCTGACCCCCCTGGGTCACAGAGGGGCTCCACACACCCTGCCCCACCTCTGGGCAAAACCCAAAGCTCCCACCTCTGTCTGCTCACATGCCCTGCTGCCCAGCACTGGAGCATTGCTGACAAACCTCCTATTGCTGGACACAGCACAGGGCACCTCACAAATATTTCCAGCTCTAACCACACTCAGTTTTCACCAGAGATGATCCTTTGAAGCTCCTTACATCCATTGGCATCACATTCTCACAGCGAGGTGCATTGCTCACAGCCACCCCATCCCTGCAGCAGTTGTCTTTCCACCCAAAAAGGAGAAGCCACCACCTCCTGGCATGGCCCTGGCACACTGGGACAGCCAGAACCACTTACATCCTCTCTGGTGCTACAATTGCTTCAGGATTGCCTCAGACCAAGATGAACTCATCAGTGGTTTAGTCTGTCCAAGGCTAATCTCATTATAAGTAATCTTATTTACCACATGTACTGGCCATAAAACAATTTTAGCTGTTAACTCTTGCTCTCCCCACAAACCAGCCTGACAGAAACACAACCAGGTGAGTGCCTGTAGTCACCTAGCACAGCTCCATTCCTAACTTTCACATCCTGACATCACATCTGACACATTGTCAGCATCTTCACTCCCAGTGTGGATGCCTTTTGTGATTAAGGTTAACCCTGCTAGGCTCAGCACAGCCTCATGTGAAAGACTTTTCTCTGCTGACATCTTGAAAATACGCCTAAAACACCCCTCCCTAATGCCTTCCCCACTCAGCTTCCATGGGCTGCTGCAGCAGGGATGTGAGGGGACTGTCCCACACTGCTGTCCCAGCCCCTTCAGGGCGATTTCCCACTCCCTGCTGGTGCATCCATGGCCCACATGCACACTCACATCCAGTCACAGGCACTGCAAGTCTGCTGGGAGTGTCCACACAGCTCCAAGTGGGGAGATGCCCTCAGTGCTGTGACTCTTCAGCCTCTCCCAAGCAGAGCTTGTGACTTTTTTGATTTTCTTCTTAAATATGTCATCACAGAGGCTTTACCAGCCTCTCTCATGGGCCCAGTTTTGGCCAGCAGCATGTCCATCTTCAGAGCCATCAGGGATTGGCTCTGCAGGACATGGTGGAAGCTCCCAGCAGCTTCTCACAGGAGCATTTTGTGGCACTCCTGCTACCAAAAACCAGGCCACGCAAAACCAATACAGTTTGTCAGTATCCAGTTTGGTTTTTTTTAATGTTTTCCTTATGATTGTTTAAATTATTTCCCATTCCTAAAATGACAGTAGTCAATATTGAATTGAGAAGTCATTTTTAAATAAGCATTCAGAAGTGAAATTGTCTTTTCCTTTTCTGAAACAAAAATAACCCAAACAAAACATTAAGTTAGGTTTTTCTTGTTTTTACCAACATAAATGTATCAAAAGCCTGCCACTTCTGTTAAACAATTTAGTCTCACCAAAACACCTTTTTTCTTGCCAAAACCTTTCCCTCACCCATGTCCTGACCAGCCCCACTCCCAGTTTTTCTGACAGAGGGAATAAAGAAAGTGAGCTGCCCCAAGGTTTGGGCTGCAGAGGAACAAGAAAGACATTTGGTGTCGATGTTGAAGGACCTTCTAGCACACCTGCCACCAGTTTCCCTTTAAAAAAGGGAA
>NW_005054336.1:4189607-4199568 GCF_000277835.1 Geospiza fortis | reverse complement strand
TTACAAGACACACAGTTAAGGGGAGACATGATTAAACAGGAAAAAGACAAAGCCATCAGTTCAGGGGATGTCACTGCCAGCACTGTGTGAGCGACATCAGCGCCAGCCACTGCTCCACCCTCAGTGCCCAGTTGCCATGGACTTGTCCAGGTCCTTGGCCAATTCCAGCAAGTATTTCATAAATATTTCACAAGGCAACCTGCTGCCTTCTGCACTGTTTCCACAGACAGCACAGTAAGTTAATTTCCACCCATAATATTTGAAAATACCTTAATTATGAACTTAGCAAGTCTGCTTGTTAATGCAATTTTTCCTAAATGATTTCATGTTTGAGTGAGAATTCAGTCATTAAAAAGTAGTAATGAACACAGAGTGAAAAAAATGTGAGGCCTTTGGAAGGCTGCCTTGCAGAGCAAAGGGAGGAGGGAAAGGTCCTGTCCTTTGGGACAAGGTCTGATCTAAAAAAATGTGAGGCCTTTGGAAGGCTGCCTTGCAGAGCAAAGGGAGGAGGGAAAGGTCCTGTCTCTTTGGGACAAGGTCTGATCTTAAGCTATAGATTACAGATTATAGATCTGGTTATTTCTACCATTGCCCATGAAGAAGTGCTTCAGCCCTGTCTCTCCCTGCCCCAGCCTCCTCTGCTGCTGGTCCCTGAGCACTGCACAGCTCTTCCTGCTCTCTGCAGTGGGGATCACCACCAGGTGTGATGCCATGCAGGATATCACCCACTGCAGCACCAGGGTTGGAAGGACACACGAAATCCAGAGCACCAGGAAGCCAAGTGAGCAATCTGTGCCATGGGGCACGTTTGGGTGTTTTGTCCGGGATGAGTGCCAAGGGTAGCAATCCCAGTTACAGACCATCGGCTCTCCTTTGTTTCTCCAGCTCATGTCCCACTTGGGTCTCATAGTACCTTCCTCAAGCCATCCCTTCCCTGATCACAGTTACAGAGGGCATCAAAGGGCACAGAAGGAATGCCACACAGTGCACTGCAGTCTCTATCTCAGTGGGCACATTACAGGGAGGAAGGTGGTACTCACACACCGGTCCATCCTTCAGGCCTGCTCTTTGTCGCACTGTTTGATGCAGACTTGAACATTTCTCCAAACAGCCACAAGCAGGATATGTCCAGGGGGTAAGCAGAGTCAGGGATCACATCCACAGATCAGACCCACCCAGCCATTGCCTGAAGCCTCTTGGGTTTTAGACAGGGACACAACCGTATCTCGGAGTTTCTCCAGCTTTCCAAAGGCAAATACTGCAGTGCCTTCTCTCCCTGAAGGACAGATGAAATTAAAACCAGAGAACAGTTGAATTATTAGCCTCTATACTGAACTACTTCTATTTTTTTTCCAAAATTCTTCATATAACACAAACAAATGGCAAGGGTGATTGGGGCAGTGGTTACCAGGGAAATAGTTGTAGGAATTAGTGTTGGAAGTTTAGCTGTAAACCCATCCTACAGAACTTGGGGATTGAAATTGAGTTTGAAATTAGTTTAGTTTTTAGTTTTGTTTAGTAATTTAGTTTGAAATTTAGACTTAAATTGGTTTGACACATGCTGTTGTTTTTTGCATTTATACACATCAAACTAACATATCTTAGTTTATATATTTATAAGATGGCATTGGAAAGGATGATCAGAACCAAGGATGTATCTACCAGATACTTTGGGAGTCAACTGTAAGGTATTGAATCAATTGACAAAAAATATTTTGGTTTGTATACAAAGGGTGAAAGGGTGTATAAAGCACGATTGTTTGCTATTATTCTAATCATCCAGCAATGGAGACAGGAGACAAGGAGACAAAGGCTCAAACTCCCTCAAAGCATCTGTAAACCCAGTTTTAATTTGAAGTTCTAGAGACTTCTTTGCTAGAGAAAAATATAACAAGCCCTGTGAATATATCAAAAAGTTGTTTTCTCTATTATAAATGCATTGCATCAAATTTGTCTCCATTTCTTTCCTTCATCTCCAGCAAGAAACTCAGATTTGCATAGAATCAGTATTAGTCATTCCTGTCAAATATCAGCTAGATATAAAACAGCAGTATTTTTCTTTTCCCATCTTAACTTTAACTATAATTTTACATATGTCTTGGTCTCCACTGACTGATTTGAAAAAAATCTGGGTATTTAAAGGAATTAGGCTGGGAACTACTATGGCTTTTCTCTGCAAATGTTACCCCCCTCAGCCCCCTCCATTCACTCCCTGTTTGTTAGCTATTCCAAGGTAAGCAGAAAATAAACAATAACAGAAGTGGCTCTGGCAAGTTGCAAATGAGTTCAGTATTTAGCATTCACTACATTGATGCCTTCCCCAGGTGGAATGGGAAATGAAGAGAGAGTGATGGATTTGCTTGGTGGGTAGGGCAAGGGAAAGGACAGGGCTTGCTACAGATACATTTTTTCTTTTAGAAATTCAGAAATGTTTCTGCACACTGACCATTGCAGCCCTGCACACGATATGAAATGAAGGCTTAGAGATTACTAGGTGAATCTCACGAGGACAACTTTCAATCTTAAAAGGACTTAACACAGACAAGGAGAAATTACCTTATGTACACTACTACCCTGGCATCCCTCATTCACAAACAACGCCTGGGCATGTGCTGCTCTTCTGCCAAGATGCCCTCTCAGCACTGCAGATATGAAGAAAACTGTGAGAGAAACAGCAGGAGTAAACCTGGGACTGACTGCAGAGCTGGGGTACAAATGAGTGAAATAAAAGAGACCACGATGAGATTCAAAATGTAGGCCAAGCCTATTCAGCTCTTGCAATCAAGTGTTTACCGTCTGCTGCAGCATCATTCTGCTCCCATCCTCTTCCCCTTCATTCTGAACAATACAACACTTCAATCTTCTTTAAATTCAAGGACACGAAGTCCCCGAGTGCCCCTCTCACCAGCGCTGAATAGGAAAACAAACCTGCCCGGCCCCAGCAGCATCCTGGCTTACGTCAGTGATGCAGAACATATTGCTCCAAATGCATCCTCTTCTAGGGGTGCCATCCATCCATGCTGACAAGAAATAGAGCCTTCCCTGCCTTTATCATGTCTGAGAGAGGGGAATGTGTGAAGCAAAGCTGAATGTGTGAAATGCAAATGCAAGCCACTACATTCCAGTCATACATTTCCTACATTGTCTGGGAGCATTGCAGGGCTGTGGCTTGGGGATGCTGATCCCCCCAACAGATGGCACATTAGCCCTACCTATGTAGGGAAGACACATTTCTGAAAAAGCCAAGAGGCAGGAGCAACATGAGGCATGTGAGAGGGGCAGAGCCATCCCTCCCATCCCCAGTCCTGCAGATCCAGGCTGGGGATCACAACGGAAGCTAAAGCAGCCCTATCCCAGGTGTTTTATCTGAGACAATACCCCCTGTAAGATTAAAAAAAGTAATAATAAAAGATTCTTGCAGGGTTTTAACTGGAAAAACCTTTTTGTAATACATTGTTTGGTATTTATAGTAGCATGTGCAGATTTGCATCCACACTTGCTTTACACACAAACACTTCTGCATATATGTATGATCAAGTCCATATACAAGAACAGTTTGCCACATCTAGGCAAGGTAGATACACACAGCTATAGCTGGTGTCACAACAATTCTACTGAGATGCCTTGTTTTGGGCCAATCTGGCTATTTCTCAGTAACAAATTAACCCTAACAGAGCCTTGTTCTTGCTTAACTACATGCATCAGGCATGGCATTGCTGCATATGATTAAAACAAACAAATAATCATGACTGAACTGAACCACTGATAAAAACTTGGAGTTTATAAAAGACCTAATCTGAACCAGCTCTGTTTTCTAGATATTTCCAGTTGATGACTTTATTATAATGCATCTTCTCTTTTCCAAAAGAATTTGGAAACACTCCTAAATCCTGTGCATGACTTCAGTGCCATGGGCCTTTACAAAGACACCACAAATCACCTGAGAAGACACTGCAGAACAGCCTGGACTCCTATCCAGACAAATACTGAGGCAACACCAGCATCCAGAAGTAGCCATGGGCATGGTCTGTTCTTCTGGAAGTCACTAAGGTCTCTGGAAAATAGGTTTTCATGCACGAACAAGCCATTCCAGGAGCAGGAGCCATGCACTGAGTTGACATCTTATCCCAGGATGCTGTGGCACAGCTTGTGCTCCAGCTAGAGCCTGTCTCAGAGCTGAGCATGGCCTTTTCCCCTTCCACAGGCCCTGCTGCTGCAGGGACATGGTAAAACATGGTAAAACACACTGTCTCTGAGTGATGGCATCGAAGATTGCCACAGAGCCTGTGGTAATTTGACGTCTTTGAGCTATTTTTACTGTCAAACTTATTTGAAATTGGTTGGTATAGTTGAAAAGCCCAAAAGGAGGAAAAGCTGTGGGTTAGCACATCTGTAGCATGAGTATCTAGCTTGAGTTTCCTTGGGAAACTCAGTAGTAGTACCACTATGATCCCTGAGGAAATTGCATGAAGATAACTTAATTGTGTTTAGGTATTTGGGGATTCAAGAATTTTGCTGGTGGCAACTTGAGAAATATCAGTCATTTTTATCCAGTGGATATTATATTTAGTGGGTGAATGAAAAAATAAAAATGAATGACACTGTCAGTGCTTTGAGAAAATTTTCTGTGATATGTTTAAAGTACTTAGTGCATGGAGAGCTAAGAAAGCTGGTGCAACCTTGCAATCTCTAAACAACCAGTAAGAAGCAGCAGATGAAATGGCCAGTCCCAGTAGAAGCTCCAGAGCCTTCTGACAGAGCTGACTTAATTGATTTTGCCACAGATATTTGGTGAGGTCTTTCTTACTATTTCTTGCTCTGAGCTGCAGGTATTGCAGTGCCCAGCAATGTGCTTGTGATGTATTTGCTGCATAGCTGCAGTTTGACCAGTGCCAAATTTCCTTCCACAACATCATAGACATACCAAACAAGCATTACACTTATTTTATCACTAAAACCTGCTTTCTTAATTGCTGACAAAAAAAAAAACCAAAAAAGTTCTACAATATTGCCAATCTAAAATGTGATCACATTTTGATTTCCTGATGTTCTTAATAGTGACTCTGCCTTAGCCAGTTTGTAGCCTTTTGGATGCTGATCTATAAAAGGAAGACCAAGAAGCAGGACACAGCCTTAGAAGTACACTGCAAGTAGAAAAATGGGTGTCAAATTCAAACCTTTAAGGTAAGTTCTTTCATCTACCACATAAAATGAACAGGACAGGACACTTGTCTTCCAGATTTTTACTGATTTGTATCTGGTCTGAACTGCAGTTAACCTAGGAAAGAGTTGCACTGTCTCACCTGGATTACAGCTGTCTATCCCAAACACTTTTGTTTATAAACTAGATTTTAAATTTATCCTGTTTTCACAATGAAATTTATTCCTGAAATCCAATTAATATGTAATGAAGGGGGAAAAAATAATCATCAGCATCATGGTTGGACACTGGCCAAATGCCAGGCACCCACAAGAGTCCTTCCCTTGCTCTCTCCTGCCACAGTTGGGCAGAAGAGAGGGAAAAAATATTAACAAAGGGCTCATGAAGTTAGAGAAGAATTGGGGGAAAAACACTCTAAGGGTTCAAATTTAGAGGTATTAAGTAAAGTTATTATTAACAGAGTCAGAGAAGGATAACAAGAAGTAAAAGTAAGCCTTTAAAAAGGGCTTTTTTCCCCCACCCCTCCCGCCTTCCCATAGACAGCGCAGGGAGACATGGGATCAACATCATTAAAATTCATATTTCCACAAGGATTATTGGCTTCTATTACACATAAAGATATTCTCCCCAAATCTGGACAAGAGCTAGGAAAGACTCTCAGAGGATACTTGTGCTGCAAATATTACACTGACCCCCATCTGCTCTGGACTTACCAGGATTAAACCTGTGAGCTGCCACCTGACTCCTCTTGTAGGTATTTAGCTTCAAAACTCAAAGCCTCTAAACCTCCTTAGGCTACTGTGTAACACTGAAAATGGCTCCCAATGGCTTTGGATGGCTCCAAAATTTCATGATAAATTTTTAGGCTTGAAAATGCTGTCCTTGGGTAAAAAATCTCCCACATCCTACTAGGTTGAGAATTAAATATGAAAAAATTTGAGAAGCCACTAACCAGTTTTTCTGCCTGTCCTATTTTGAAGAAAACTAAAAATTGTTTGGAGGCAATCCTATGCAGAAAACAATTTGCATATGCCAGCCTGCTCAGGTTTCTTCTCTCCTAAAGGCCAGCAGTGTCTCTGCCTGATCCAATTACTGCATTGCACAGCTTATCACACTGACCTTTTTCTTTTCCTGCTTTTCTTCAGAGCTGAGCCTCATTAAGGAGAAATATTACTTGTCCAGTCAGTGTTAAATCCAAACTCTTGGGTTAGTTCTGTATTTGGAGGCTACCTTAAGATGAGTGAACTTCCATTCAACACAAAAGCAGCCTCCTGGTACTCACTCTCTTCCATGGATTTGTGCCATTTGGAGTACTTGTGTTTGCCATATTGTTTTCCCCATTTTGTCACTAATAAAGATTAATATTTATACATGTGTTTGCACATACACATGTTTCTATGAAATGTCTTTCAGTACTCTGGTGAAACAGCAGGAAGGTATTTTCCAATGGACTGAAAAGGTCTCTGGGGTATTTTTCACTCTGCTTCTCCAAAATGTCAGAAATATCAATGAAGTGATGCTTGAAGTGAAAATGTAGCAGTGTCCTATCTTTAAGCTGGAATCATTCTGAGCAGACAGAGGTCCTATTCCTTTAAATTCTTCCTCCCCTTCAGTTTTAACTCTCTTGTGCAGCCTCTCAGACATACAATAAGAAATAACCTATAGTTTTATTTCCCTACAAAAGCATTCAAGAAAAATGAATACTCTAGCTTCTCTGGGTCAGAACATTTCCACTGTAACAATTCGCATAAACACAGAGCAATGGCTTACATACTAATTTAGTTCCTTGTTTAAGATGTAAAAGCAGGACTTGCAGAAGCAATGCACTTAGTGAACTTCACACCTCCAGTGAAGCCCAGCACTGCCTGCCTTGGCCAAGGCTCTCCATGGGAATGTGCTTCTCCATGGGAAGGCCTCTCCCTGCTGCTGCCCAGCACAGGTAATCCCTCAGCCTTGTCCAGTGCCAGGATGGCTGGATGGATGGAAGGATTTCCTGGGCAGTAGACAGCCTTTCCTTGAGTCTGCTCAGCTGGTTAAACCTATGGCATGGCCATCATGCTTGCATTACCCCACATTCATGGAGCACAGCACCTTCCCAAAGCCAGCAGAGCCACAAAGGTTCTAAAATAATAAAACAAACACAAATACAAATAAAACTATATTTTTAAAAAAGAGCTCAGGGTCCTGGGTTGGGCTGCTCCTCAGCCCTGGGGACAGCAATGCAAGAAGGATTTAAGGAGCTCTTCAGGAGCCAGCGTGTGGCTGGATAGGCTGATTAGCCTTGGCACAGATCCAGTGGTGCCAGATCCAGGGTAATTTTCAATACAAATGGGAACACAATGCAGGAAGCCACAACCCATCTGTATGAAAAGTTAGGTCTGCAGAGTTTATTAGTCTGGGCTTCTGGCCACAAGAAAATACCTAATTTGCTTCTGGACTGCATCTAGCCCTGGGAACCACACAGGAGGTTTTTGCTGGGCTACGTGTAAGCAGTGAGCAGGTGTCACCTTGATTATTCTCTGTTATATATATCTTTAAGCAGGACAGGCTGTTTTGCACCAGCAGCTTTCATGATGCATAATTAGTGCAGATAAATAAAGGATGAGGTGGGCAAGCAGTTCTTACATTTATTCTTGCATAGATGAGCTGTACCATAACTGTAATCCTGCAAAAAGAGCTGTGTCCTGTCTGACAAACAGCTGGATGCCATGGCTGCCCATGGACAGCCCGTCCCAGGCTGGAGGGGAGGAGCACAGGGGGTTAAAGAAGGATGCTCCACGGGACCAGGGGCAGAGGAGGCCACCCTGCTGTGGGCTAGAGAAACCCATGCCAGGAGCAGAGGGGCTGTGCCCAGGGAGCCCACTGGCACCCACACTAGTGACAGCCACACCAGTGCTCAGGGCCTTCTTTTATATGGCCTTGAAATTAGCTGCAGACAGGCAAAAGAGGGATTATTCAACATCCTGCCACAATTCTGGGAAAGAGAGCACAATTCAGGTCTGCTCCTCCCTTCCATTAGTATGCTGGGAGGTGCAGAAAGGGTTCAGGGCAGTCTGGCCTTGAAGGGATGAGACCCAGGTTTTGCTGTCATGCCACATTAAAGCGTTGGGCTCCTGTTGCAGATGAAGGTACATGTAGGGTACCACACTGCTCAGTCCTGACAGGACTGTAGCACTTTTAAACTTGACCAGAAGCAAGATTTCAGATACCATGGAAGCTTCAATGTCAGAAATACAGGTGCCTACTAATTTAGGCCCATCAAGGGCTGAGCCTCTGCTCAAAGTGCATTTGGAGGAGCACAGTTTGACAGGTGGAGGTGCTCAAAGTGGGACTGAGGTATACAGGAAATCTGGCAGTACATCTGCAAACTTCAGCCTCATGCAAGTCACTTAAAGTTCATTTTTAAGCTCAAACTCTCCAGTATCTCCCTGTAGCAGAATTTGAATGTCATAATTGTAATAAAAGACACACAAAGCAAACTAAATAAACCAACCAAAAAAAACACAACCATAAAACTCTGAACACATAAACTGCAAAAATGTGCACTCTGCTTTTCCTGTGTGAAATCTGGGCACTTTGTGAGTTGATATGTTCCAGGCAGCTGTGCAGCAGAAGTGCCAGCAGACACACAACCCCCAGCTCCCCAGGCTGGGCATTCTCAACCCAGCAGCAGCAATCTGGAAGCAGGGAATGGCAGCAGGGTCCATGCACTCACAGGCAAGTTTGTACCACTGATGGTATTTAGAAAATGTGCTTATCATACAACTCTTTCAAATATCCCTTCCAGTTCCCACTTTCTTCTTACCTGTGTGCCTGGTGCAGTCTGTGCCAGTCTGTGCAGTCGGTGCTGTGTGTGGGTGGTGACCCAGCACTGATCCTGTGAGGCCCAGAGCTCCCTGGGCAGGCTGGATGGCAGCAGCATGGGCCACATCCTCTGTTTCCCTCTCCAGAGCCCTTCCCACGCAGCCTTGCCTGAATTTCCCAAGCTGCTGATCTCCATTCACAGCCCCAAACATGACTCCAGGCTGATGAACAGTCGCTGCTTTCCTGCAGAAATGGGTGCAAGGAGACTTTTTGACTTTTTTCCCACCAGAGAAATGTTGCCCTTTTTTTAGACTCTGCTTCTATGGGAAAGCATGCTTGAAGCTGTAAAAAGTGTTAAGCAGTATCCCAGGTTACCTTTCAAGAGGAGAGCATTACCCTCCTCTTTCACCCTTCTCTTACAGTCCTGAGAACACCTGAAATTGCCACTGTCTGTGGTGTAGTGAGACAGAAAAGCTGTGTCTCACAAGGTGAGGGGCTGGATCACTGCACTGACTCTTATCTTCAGCAACAGGCTCCATGTATATCAGGACACAGTTTAAAAGGAATGATCATCTTTTTAATAGATCACATACTGAGTTGCAAGTTACATATTCAACAGAAAATCAAGCTAATTGCTCACTTCTTCTGAGATATCCCTGAAGGATAATCGACGTCTGCAGAGCTGTTTCTTAGTTGGAAACTAAATAATTAAGCTGAAGAAATGCATTTCTCTTTCAAGTTTCCCTCTGTATTTTATTCTTCTTTGTACCAAATATGTCAGAATGAACATAAGCTATTGACTTTAATTAAAAAATAAAATTAGCTCTAGTTTTGTTTGTTAAATCCACAGCTGTAAAACAAAAGAGACTGTCAAGACAGAAAGAGAAAACAGTCCAACCTTTCTGCCAGTTCCCATCCCTGCACACTTACCCAGCAAATTGTACACACACCACGCATCATCTCCTTCCTGCATGTAACTCAGGAGTCTTCAGCAGG